>NC_138243.1:19704857-20057357 GCF_964197995.2 Scardinius erythrophthalmus
TCCATGATCCGCTCTGTCTTTCCCTTCCATCCTCCAAATGTGCTGTAAGGATCCAGTCTCTACTAATGAAATGCATTTATTATTTTCAAAGGCTCAAATGTAGTTAAATATCTCTTCTTTATCTATAGTCCATATGGTGTTAAAGGAATAGTTCAACCAAGAAATGAAAAGACATTTACTCACCCTCATGTCATTCCAAACATGTGTGACTTGGAACACAAAATCAGTATTTTTTTATATAAACACAATGAATGGGAACTTTTAAAAGCTTTAAAAAAAGTCATAAAGAACTATAAAAGTGGTTAAATGACTTTATATACATCTTCTGAAGTCATACAATAGCTTCATGTGAAGAGCAGACTTAAATTTAAGTTATTCACTAATAATAATCATCCACTTCAGTGAGCTTTTAGAAGCTTGATATCCTCATTCAATTTCATTATAATGAAAAGAATAGCAAGCATATACATAAATAAACCCTTTGTGTTCCACAGAGGAAAGAAATGCATACATGTCTGGAACGACTTGACATGTTAGCTTGAGTAACTCCTTGTTACCTGCAAAAGCGCCCCAGGTTAGGAATCTTTGATCTAAAATAAGAAAAAAGAAGGTTTATGAACACAACGTCTTGAAAAATGTCCATTCTACTACATATTTTCTTGCCCGGCTACAGTTAACCTCATTTTCCAGGTAGATGGATTGTATGCGTTCGTCTTTGAACACATCTGTAATGGTTGTTTCAGTGTATTAAGCTTGACTTGAGTATCTGGAAAAGGTCAGCAGCGATAGAGAGAACGGTTCAGCTGGAATATGATGGCATTGACCTCAATCCTTCAGCTGCGCCATAGTATGATTGGAGGGTAGAAAAGGCTAAACAATTGATTAATTTTCCATCAATGGAAGGAAACTTTGCTCTCTTTAGTCCACACTACTTTTCTAATATTTCTAATATTGAAGAGAAGAAAGCTTAAGCCTTTTTAAAAAGTTAATTTGTCATTCTCGTGTGGAATTACCAATGCAATTAAGTGTGTTTTAGCGCATAGACATGCATCAGGAGCTGTTACTGTTAAATATGGCATGAAACGGAAGTTGTGATCTTTTCTTCCCTATTGTGATGTGTATCTAAGTGAAATGGCTTCTCAAACAAGAACAAATGTAGGGCTGGAATTTTGTCCATCTGGAATTGATTGGATCAATGGATGGTTGTGGTTTGCTATTGCTGGGATGTCATGTGAGTGACAGGTTGTCCCGCTCTCGATGTTGCATGAGGGATGGAAAGTTATTGTGATTAAAGATTACTAGGTCATGAATGAAAAAAAAAGAAAAAAAAGATGTGCATGGATAATTCATTTATAATAAATTCTGAAATATTCCATAACATACTTATTGTCAATTTCGATTTCATGGTGACACCTGTAGAATCTGGGGTTCTTTCAATAGTTATTCGTGATATTGTGAAGCAAGCATCACATTTGTCACGCCGTTTCATGTCCTTCCCTTCATTCATTTTTAATAATCTTCATTTTCTGTACTGTTTGTGAAGCTAATATTATGCTTGTCAATTGTTTGGCAAGCTTGCCAAGCCGCAGTGGAACACACGGTATGCTTTGTGATTTTCTATTTCAAAAGGCATGAGAATAAGCCTGGTGCCTCTGTTGACTATGAAATTAAGGAGAACGGGTCTCATTTTTCAGCACTTTCATGCTTTGCTGTTTTCTAATAATCTGTTGGGGGAGATCATACATTTCACCAAGGCACTGAAGCAGGCCACTGATTCCTTTAAAAAAAAAAAAAAAAAAAAAAAAAAAAATATATATATATATATATATATATATATATATATATATATATATAAATAAGATCTCCTCCTGTAGATAGATAGTTCTAGTTGTCTTAGATATCAGATCAGGCAAGAACGTTTCACTTTTCACAGAGCCTTTCTAAGAATAACACTTCACTTTATAGATTAAAGCAGATGTAGCCATGGCAAATCTCAAGAACTGCTCTCTCCATGTTGTATTTTTGGAAACCAACTCTTAGAGTCTTGTTCATCACGGTGTCATCAGTCTAAAAAGGCTGGTAAGAATAAGTTAAGTGACTTTTTTTGGACACGATTCACATATTAGGATGCTGAAGTCCAAGGTTTTCCCCAGCAAAGTCAAGCTTTCTAAATGACATGTTTATATGCGGTTCAGATGGATGCCCTTGGGAAATGAATTTCAAGTTTATTCCTGCAGATGTCCGTATTATTATGGCTTACTCTTCCCACTCAGATCCAATTGTTCATTAGACCAAGTTGAGCAGGGCTTTCATAGCAAGCTCCACTAATGGCCCAGAAAACAGCGGCCTGCCTGATTACCATTGATTCCCTGGCAAATTCCCTCACTTTGTTTGCTTTCATAGTTGCAGCGTCTGAAAACGCCTTGGAGATTGAAATTACAGCTCCTATTGTGGGTGGCTTTGTTGGTGAGTACAGACAAGCTGATAATAAAGCAACTGTCCTGGTCCTCACACACAGTTAACCGTGACTGCACACATCGGCTAGTGAGTCGAGAAGTACATTATTAGACTCAGCACTTACAAACAAGTTAGAAATAGCCAGGCCGTTTTTCTCATTCGGAGAGAAATGTCACTAAGGAGCTGTTTTCCTCTATTGGATAATAGCTTTGCCTTAAAGGGGATTTGAGAGCTGTGCTGACATTTTGTGCCCTTTCATTAGAGGATGTCTGGTTTGTATCACTATGCGGAATACCAAATTATAATGTAATGAATCAAAGTCGTGTTATGGCTCATAACTTTGTTTACAGTAACACAGTACTCTTATCTATCTCTCTGTCTGTCTGTCTGTCTTTCTGTTCATCTGTCTGTCCGTCTGTCTGTCTGTCTTTCTATCTGTCTGTCCGTCCATCCTTTGTTTTATTGTTGTCTATAGTTTTTTCGTTGAATTGAGTCCCATCCATCCATCCATCCATCCATCCATCCATCCATCCATCCATCCATCCATCCATCCATCCATCCATCCATCCATCCATCCATCCATCCATCCATCCATCCATCCATCCATCCATCCATCCATCCATCCATCCATCCATCCATCCATCCATCCATCCATCCATTCCGTGGATAATTATTGTTGAATTTAATACTTCAATGATACATCTATCTATTTATCTGTCTGTCTATCTAAAATTAAATTTATATTTAATCCTAATTGGGTGGTTGCTAGAGCGTTGCTATGCAGTTGGTAGTGTTTTAGTTTGTTGCCAGAGCGTTGCTGTGGTGTAACTTAGTGGTTGCTGGGGAATTTGTAGGTTGTTGTGTTCATTTTGGTTGCTAGAATGTTTTGGGTAGTTATATGAAAGCATTTCTTGGTGGTTACTAGGGTGTTATACTTAACATTGTTCAGATCATTATAGTTGGAAGTTTTATCAGCAACACACATTTTATCAGCAACACACATTTTTTCAGCTTGTAGCATACTCAAGTGCTAATATGTTAAAGCTGAAATGGAGTTTGGCACTTTGTCGGCATGTGAACTCTTTGACTTATGGAGCATACTGAACTTTCTTTAAGTTGCAAATAATTAAGAAGATGTCTCTGCCAAATCACTTCAAAGTACTGTATTTTGCTTTTTAACTTGAAGTCAATTATACATATTAAAATCCCCTGGAACGAACTCTGTGACTCGGTCCTTGATATTCTGGGAATTCTGGAGAATCAAAAAATGTTCAAAGTTATCTTTTAAGTACAGCAAGCAAGCAAGCAAGCCTCATTTTGCGGTTTCCCGATTTGAAAGCGAATAGTAGGATACTCATAGCTAATAGCATAATTTTCAGGAGCAACACTATAATTAGCATTATTAGAGCTTAATTAAACCACTAAACAGACTTGCAATGGCAAAACAGCAATGAGACGAAACCGATGATTGCTTTTCAACTCTAATATGAAACATCAAAAGGACCTTTGAAACTTGCTGTCAGACTGTCAGAGATAGAGTTTGGATTCTTTGAGGTTCATCTCATTACCCCCCCCCCCCCCCCAAACGTACTATTCTTATCTGTCTATCATCGTTTTCACAAATCGCTAGACATTGTTGGATAAATGCAATGTTTTGTGATTGCCCGAATAATTCGCAGACCTCATTAGCATCTTCTCAGAGATAACAGCCGGTTATAACAAGCTCCATCACAGGAATGATTAAACGTGTTAGCAAATATTTCCACCTCTGAGCAGTCACAACAGTGCTGTTAGTCGTGGGATTTATCCAATCACAGACCTCATGTAAATTCAAGGATTTAGTTATTCACATGAATGGGAACAACAGCTTTTCTTGTGTCACATTTGAAGTGGAATAATTGCTGAGTTGTGAATCCTATGCAAATAGAGATTTGAGGTTTTGGAAATACAAGCCTGTTGGATTAAAAAAATGGTACCGTTTAATTAAAAACCAATCATGATTTTTTGTTTCAAACCGAGATCACAATTCTGAACAAACAACTAAACAAAACAACCTAATTTACTAGAAGTTCTGACAAAAGTTAAAAGTCTATTTAAAATATATCTGCGTTACAAATATTCAAATTATCCCAGTAGTATAACGGTTTATGGTTCAGATATTAAAACGGATGTCTACGATAGAAATCAAAATATTCCCTTTTGAAAGTAACGTGAACTTTGAAATAAAGATTATATCAATTACATCGTTACACCACTAGGTGGCCACAAGTAACTTAAAATGTATGTCATTGAATCATTCATTCAAGAGATTCGTTCAAAAACACTGATTCATCCTGTAATTAAACAAGTGAAGTATTTTTGAGTCATTCATTCAACTTAATATTTTTTTCTTTAAATAATTCATTGAGGTTATTTAAACAATTTGAATAGACAATTAAAGTTTTGTCAGAACCTCTAGTAAATTACATGTTATTTTGTTTAGTTGTCTCTTGTCTGTTCAGAATCGCGATCTGTATTTATCCAGAATTGTGCAGCTCTGCCACCAAGTGTTTCATGGTTGAGTTCTCCCTCAGTCAATAAGTAAAGCAATCTTTAACAAACTAGGCGTGGTTTCTTTCGGTAATCCAGTTTAGTGTGCACAGCGTGGAACTTTTGAGCTTCTGACACTTGGCATGAGAACCGTAGATTCTGTCACTAACCCACCCAGAGATGCATTCAAAGTTGTGCTCTCCCTTCAGAGAGATGCTGAAGCAATTTCCTCCGCCCTGCAGGAGAGGTTGGGGACTGTGATTGATGTTATTCTCCTGGACAGCAGATTTTGATGAGTTCCACAAGCTTGAATGAAATGTTTTGGATACGAAAAATTTAAAAGGAGAGAAAATGGGTACAAAATTAAACAAAATCAAAAAATGTCAGTGTAGAAGCGCTCCGGGTCTCTTTAGGATTGAATTCAGTTCTTCCGACTACACTAGATCTACGGTTGTTATGAAGGAAAGGTCCTGCTACCTAAATGTCATTTTGCACTGGGCATTAACAATATTCTTTAGGCAAATGACTATGTAAATGACCACATACATAATATTACAGTCATGGGTCAAGTGTTTGAAAGGATTTTACCCCATATTTTACCCTAGCTATAAACCTTTAGGGCATTTATGCTCTGTTTTGTTTAATATGCCTACTTTAAAAAAAATGCATACTCAATAGCTACTCAAATCTGAAATGCTGAAAGCATGTTGAACCAAACCAAGCTTTTACATCTGCATATATTGCAGTTCTCATAATTTAATGCATATCGCCCAATGGCACTAAAACAATTCCCAGTTAAATACTTTTTACTGCTTTTAGTCAACTTTCTTAGAGCTACTTATACTGGAAAAAAAGACATGTTCTTGTACAGTGGCTGATTAATATTCCTGTCAGAGTATTGCAGAGTAGTGTGAAAGTCTGTGAATATGCATAGTTCAATTACTGGGTGCTATTGCATTTATGCGTGTAAGCTTTTTGGAATTTATCTCCCTCAAACGTAATTAACCAACATTTGGCCTGTCCGGAATTTGGATAAAAATCTATTGATTGCCACTTTGAAATGTTAAATTAAATTCCATTGTCTAAATTAAATTCCATTACCTTGTGCAACCTACCAGTCTCAGAAACTTAAAAATTATCAGGCGGAAACATGTTTAATGCATCCTGATTGATTTACATTAATTTCAAGGCTCCAGTAATTTAGAATTTTTATTCTGAGCTGATCTCCATTTTCCTAAAAGCATCCTGCTTTTTTCGGTCAGTCATGGCGTGAGTGGCAGAATCCTAATGCAGCACATATATCTGCAGGCCACAGAATGTTTTCATAATCATATGCCTGATATTAAAACTTTTCTGATGGCACACTAAAACCTTCCAGCTTTGCAAAGATATGCTCCCATGGATGCAAAGTTTATTTATGGAGATATATTTTCTCATTATATTGTATCAAAGATTCGTTACTTAGCATAAACCCTAACAGAAATCATCAATCACATTGGCTGTATTACAATGCTGTTGCATCATTCTGAATAACAGGATGTGCTTTATGTTCAGTCTTAATATGGAAGTGGATCTGCCAAACAAATATTAAAACAAACACAATAAATAAATGAGTGAATAATAAACATGAAGATCCATGAACCGTGACAATAGAGGATGTTGTAGTAGAGAAGTAGAACTGCTCTTCCTGCATATTTTATGAGAAATTCCCCTGAGGAAGTCTAAACAGCACAGATGTTCGCAAGTAGTATAAGGCCTATGCTCACTCATTTATCTTGCACAGACAAAATAGCAATGTCCAAACGTTCACATACGATCACAGCTTTGGGGCCATGTGATTTCCTTGAGGTCTCGCAGTGGCATTTTTCAGCATAGTCTGCGGGGACACTGTCTCAGAGCGCTCTGTCCCTCTCCGTCTCCCTTTGGATTGCACCGAATGATGAACAACATGCCCTGCACTGACGTCCCCTCGAGCACAGGGCAGTTCTCCAGAATCGCAAAACAAGATGCCATCAGGAATCCTTAGGTGGGCCGTGCAATTAATGGACACGGCCTTGTGACATCTGCTTAGGAAGGAGCTGAGAAATGCTGGAAATAATGAATTTAGATGCAAATGGCAATTTGACGCTACGTACAAATTAATCCCATCACTGGGGTATATTACTCTAAAGTGAGAGAAATTCCTCAGTGTGCACTTTAAGTGGGGTGAAAGAAGAAAAAGACTGCATAAATATCAACAGCGTATTTAATCCCTTATGCCGATTTCGTTTGCTGTGAAATTTCTCGTTTGCAACACACTGAAGCGTTTCTAATCCATCAATACTATGGGTTTTTCAGAGGGAGGTCCCTGAAGGTTCTCTACGAGGTCTGTGGAGAAGATACATAAAACATGGATTTTTCTTACATTTTCCCTGGGTTTTCAAGCAGAAGTCCACATATCCTGAAATTGTCTTCAGGGGGTCTATGGAGAAGATACATAAATCATGTATTTTTCTTATGTTTTCATGATGTTTTAGAGGTAATAACAAATTTTAACTTCTGCAAGTAAGGATTTAAAGCATTAAATAATGTAGTGAAGTTAAAGGGATTGTTCACCCCAAAATGAAAATTATCATCGTTTATTCACCTTCAAGTTGTTCCAAACCTGTATGAATTTCTTTCTTCTGCGGAACACAAAAGAATATATTTTGAATTTTATTTTTTCTCTCCATACTCTGGAAGTCAATCAACTGTTTGGTTACCCAAAATATCTTATTCTGTGTCCAGCAGAAGAAATACATTCATAAATTCAAGTACTTGAGGGTGATCAAATGACAATTTTTTTTTTTTTTTTTTTTTTTTTTGGATGAACTATCCCTTTAATGCTTTTAATTGAAGATACTATAACCAAGAAAATCCATTCTTCCAGTTTTGACTGGGGTCTGGGTAGGGATTTATACAATATACACTACTGTTCAAAAGGTCAATTTTTGGAAATTAATACTTTTTGTTTAGCTATTTTTAATCTGAAAGGATGCGTTACATTCGTCAAAAGTGACAAAGATGTTTATAACTTTACAAAATAAACACAAATTTTGAACTTTGTTCATGAATTTATAATGAAAGAATTCTAGTTTTCCATAAAAATAACACACACACACACACACACGTACGTACGTACGTATGTGTGTGTATGTTTTCTCTAATATAATTTTATGATTTAGTTTGAAACTCTAATATAATTATATAGTAATTCAATTTTCAATTTCATATATGTTATGGGGTGCCAATGGAATGGAAGGTTAAAGTTGTACACTATTATCATAAAGGTTTCTACTTTAAATCCCAGCTGTGGTAGCTTTCCTGAGTAGTTTTATGTCCTTAAGCACAATATTTAACCTCAATCAGCCCCAGAGATCCTTGGCCAGCCGTCCTGTTCTGTGCCCTTTCTCTCTATCCTCTTTTTATGTGAATGCCTTAAACGTTTGGGACACCAAAAGCAAAGAATACTTAAGACTTATTAATATGATTTAAGCTTTGTTACAGTCATTTAATCTTTACTGACCATTTTTACTGCTTATTAAATTCTTGTTTGATTTCCTTGTTATTTGAGTTCTCATTGGATAAGATGCCAGTAAAGTAGCACTAGCGTTAGCGATCCATCTCATCAGGATAGTGTGACAGATTAATGGCTGGGTCTTACAGGGCGTTTTCTTGTTCAAATAAGAATTTGCTGGTGAAGATGTGGGAATGAACATCCCTCCTCCTGCTTGTCTGATAGACTGACTGCTTGACACTGCCCTGACCTTCTCTCTCTCTCTTAGATAGAGCTCATCCATTTCTCTACATCCCATCTCTGAACGCTGTGTCCACCGAACAGTGCTAACACTGGGAATATTGTCCACTCTCCTATTAAACTGTGAAGAAAGAGCTCTACTCAACCTCAACCTGTTCTTCATTTTGAGAGCGACAGTGGGCTACACGGTGGGTCAGAATATATATCAGTAACAGCAGTAACTCTCCGACAGAATACAGACACGCTTTAGCGCTCCTCAGTGACCTCTGGTTTTCTACTTTCTTCTTGACTGTAATACAGATTTTCCTTGGTTTCGATTTGCTCCTTATAGCAGTATAAAATCATTAACTTTCAAATTATATTATGAATTCTATTTTGATGTGACCATACTTTTGCTTATTATTAACCTTAAAGGCAGGGTAGGCGATTTGTTCTAGATTTTTTTTTTTTTGTTAAGCTGGTTGAAAGTTTCTTCACATCCTGATAGCAGTCACTAAGTTAAGTGGTCTAATTGTATTTATATATATGTATGTATATCATATCATATATACATATCATAGATGTATATCACCTGTGGAAGTCGTAGGACCATAAAATGTTTGCGTATGTATTTCCATACCTGCACGCACCCTGCTCACACAGACATCACACGTCATCAGCTCGTTCAATGCTATGCAGAGTTAGACAGACGTCAGTCACCGAGCATCGCAACCGAAACAGTGCCACCTTTTACAGTTCCTTCTGAACCACAAGAACAAGCTTATGCTGCATTCATGCCATAACTACAGTCATTTGTAAGAGATGGAAACCTGTGACGTTATACTCGGTGCAGTGCGTTACTCGAATGTATGCGTTTTAATGCAACACTATCAATGCCAAAATTAATCTGGGGTTCATTGGTACGGTGGAGTATGTTTTATGAGAAAATACGATTTCAGTCTTCTACTTAGTTTAGTTCAGTATTACCTTCCATTTCTTTCTTTACTTTCAAATGGTTTCTAAGTAAATCCTACTCAAATTTGTCCAGTGTACCAAATTGGTTATCATCAATATTAGATAAAAAAAAAAAAAAATGTATTGGCATCAGTCGTTAATGGATATTTATTCTGCATGCGCGCTTAACCTATTTTTACATTAAATTTGCCGCCATCTAACGCTTTAAAAACACTAATAATTTAATAATGCTTTTAATAAAATTTAATAAAATTTAATTTCAGACTGTACATAATGTAGCATTTAAAATTATTGATTTTAATTGAATGTTTTATTTTGAATTAAAGTATAGAATAGAATTGTAATATTTTTATTCTTATATTAAATCTGTGTTATTAAATATTTGAAATTTAAATCTTGTAATCTTGGCTTGAAGCATCCAGTCCACCACAGTGGGATACTTTAAAATAGCTCAGATTCATATTCTCAGAATAACTACTTCCATTAGTCCAGCGAGGATAGCTAACCTCAAAACGCTTCAAGAGCACTTATTTTAATGCCAGTCATGAGGAGACGAGTGGATCCGAGGACAAGATTAAAACGTGACATTCGTCAACAAATGACAACCTCCTCAAGTATTCAGAGACAGTCATGCGCAAAATTTGAGTCGTACAGATTTTCATAAGCCTTTATGCTGATAGCTAAGGTTTTGTCATTTTATAATGCGTCGTTTTGAAAGATTAGGCACTTACAGCAGTCGTACTGAGTAATGATTCAGTTGCTGTGAGGAGGTCGTGAACCACATTTCACCCTACGACGACCTCAAAATCCGTCTGGAGCTCGGAAGCCATTCAATTTAATAAACTCTTGCGTAGTGGCATTTCTTTTCTTGAGTCAGTCATCTGTATGTGCACTGTTGTTGAGTCTTGACTTGTCTGAATAGGTAAAACACTACTGCTTAACCGCATTGCTCCACTAGGTGCTTTTTTTTTTTTTTTACACAGGCCATTTGTATAGTGAAAACTTCCGTTTTTACTTCAATGTTTTGTCACCTGGTGATTCATTCGTAACTCTGACTTTGTCCTTCTTGCCAGAACTGCTCTCCACACACTGTGAATCATTTGGATGTAGATACCAGTGCAATAGCACAGCGGGGCGGAAAGCTGCTTCCGGCCAATCTGAAACTTTTAAATCACTTTTATCACTCTTCCTTGTACTCTCTCACCGCGGCGGCCGCCTCCGCCTCTGTGGATGGGAATCCGGGTGTGCGGAAGATCTCCACATGGCTGCTTGCAGATTGTAACAGATGACGCAGCTCATGAGCTGCATGTGGTGCCAGATGCATCGCTCCGGTCCCTCCATAACAGGCCCATTAGCCGGTGATTTAAGTCTCCGCTGGCTAATCTGTCATAACAACTGGCACTGCCTCATGAGAGGCTCTGGTGGAGTTCCATTCTTTAAAGCACACGATTGGCTCATTTTCTATAGGTCCTGGGGCACTAGGTCCGTGAGGATCTTAATGGTCTTGCAATGATTTTAACAGCATAGAGGTTGGCAATTTAGCCCACACAGTGGTCCTGTCACTCATTTAGCTTCCAAGACTACATAGTCTCTGTAAATAGAGTTTATTTGCTCTCTCTGGCTAACGGCCATCATATCTGGCTAAGCCTTGATTTGTTCAATTTTACTTTATTTTTTTCAGCCAGATCTCTTGTATTATAAGCTATAAAAATGTATTACATGCTATAAAACTACTGTGATTTAGGTCCAGTGTGCTGGGTACAGTTTATTGGCATGCTTTAGGGTTCATGATTTAGTAACAAGATTAATAAATGAGGGTGGATTTAGAGAGGCAGGAGCAGGTGCACATTATAGCTAGGGCTATACTCACAGACAGGCACTGGACAGGGCATCTGTCACTCACTGTGACACGCTACAGGCTCGACTGCCACCCACCTTAAAAATAACATAGCGCAAAGCTACAAGGGCTGAGCTGTCGCCACTGTGATTGATGACAACATAATCTGAATCTAAGGCCACTTTTACTCTAGAGCTTCTGGTGCATGGTGCATGGCATTTGGGATATATATTAAAAAATATGACATGCGTTTTTTATCACAAGTATATTAAAAACAGGAATATTATATATGTGACTGTAGATCACAAAACCAGTCACACATCGCACAGGTATATTTGTGGCAATAGCCAACAATACATTGTATGGTTCAAAATTATCGATATTAAGTAAAGATCATGTTCCATAAAGATATTTTGTAAATTTCCTAGCATAAATATATAAAACATTTATTTTTGTGAGTGAATCCAGCACAATCACGACATAAATGGACAACTTTAAAGACGATTTTCTCAACGTTTCGATTTTTTTGCACCCTCAGATTCCAGATTTTGAAATCGTTTCATCTCGGCCAAATATGGTCCTATACTAACAAACCATGCATCAATGGAATGCTTATTTATCCAGCATTCAGATGATGTATAAATCTCAATTTCAGAAAATTGAACCATGTGACTGGTTTTGTGGTCCAGGGTCACATATCACATATTATTACAGTTTAAAATAACTTTTCCTTTTTTAATGTACTGTATTTTAAAATGTAATTTATTATTGTGATGCAAAGCTGAATTTTCAGCATCATTTTCCAGTCTTCAGTGTCACATGATCCATCGGAAATCATTCTAATATGCTGATTTGCTGCTCAAGAAACATTTCTTATTATTATCAATGTTGAAAACAGTTGTGCTGCTTAATATTTTGTGGAAAATGTAATACATTTTTTCAATAATAAAAAGTTAAAAAGAACAGCATTTATTTGAAATTGATTTTTTTGTAACAATTTAGATGTCTTTTTCAAAATAATCTTACTGACTCTATATTATTAATATTATTATTGTTGTTTTTATATATTAAAATATTTATAGTGAAAAAATAAATAATTTATATAATGTATAAAAAAAATATTAAAATATGATATATAATACAAATCAGCTTGAAGCTATATAACATTTGTGTTTCTTCTATTTGTGTTATATTTTTAAGGCTGGTCTAAACTAATCAAAAATTAATAAAGCAACTGGTTGTTTTAAACCAACTTGCTTGACTTATGTTCCTACAGCCACCAAATCGACTGTTTTGATTTCTCTTTTTTATATTCCGGCTGTGGTGAGGACCGATCTGAGATGTTCCTGAACAGACTCTCCCTAATCACCAGATATTTTCAGCACCGCGTCCCTCTTTAATTGGCACTTTAGTATTAAAAAATTGTTTGTCGAAGTAAAACTTGGATTCCAAACAAACACATTAGAAGAAATGTGTACAGCGATTCTTCACTTGGCACTGTAACAAGCCTTCACCTGCTGTTTGAGGATGTATAATCTGTTACTTTCATCTTTAGACTCTTTGAACACTTATAACACTGATATGCTGTGTCTGGCACTGCTCTGTGCATTTTGTGATGAGCATGTGAATTTTTTCCCCGCTCGTCCTTTACGGAGTGTGATGTGTACTGTATATGAACAAGCGCTTACACTACAGTGAGTGTCCTGAAGCAGGTATATTCTCTCTCAAGGTATGTCTCTCACTCTCTCTCCCTTCCCCCTTCTGCCGCATTTCATTTGTCATATCCCAAACTTATCTCACAGACGTGCCGAAATGCAGAGGGCCACGTACTGATAACCCCGCCAGCGCCGGTGCTGCGGGCTGCTCCTCGCAGAGGGGAACCATCTGATACTTAATCCAACCTGACTCCACCATGCCCTTTGTGTCTTCCCTATTACTCACCGACTCTATATATAGACATCTCAAATTTGAATATAATCAGATTGAAATAACTCAAAATTCAGCCCCTGGAGTTGCTGATTGCCTCAAACGTCCTTGCTTCGAGCACACTGTATCATTTCATGTCACAACAGTCAGAACTGATTTGATATTACAGAGACATGCTCCTGTTTGAATACAAACCAAGTGTTCACAAATAGCCGCACACTCACTGTTTGTAGTGTCTGCCATTGATGGAAGCTGAAGTCTGAGATTCTGGATATTAAAAGTGTTAAACAGAACCACTGTTATCAACTGTGATAATATGAAATATGTTCCTTGAGCACCGAATCAGAATAATAGAATGATTTCTGAAGGATCATGTGAAAATGAAGACTTTACTCCTGTCTTCGTTGTCACAATGGCTGCTGAAAATACAGCTTTTCCATTACAGGAATAAATCACATTTTAAAATGTATTAAAATACAACTGTCATTTTAAATTGTAATAATATTTCACATTTTTATCAAATTAATCAATATAAGCTGCCTTAGTGAGCATATAACTTGTATGAACACGCACATTTAAATGCTGGTAGCATTAAAAACGACTGATTTTATTTGTTTTTTAATTTATTTTATTTATTTACAGACAGTGACATTTTATTAAATATTCAGTTTGAAGATCAGAAATGTATAATTTATTGACCATAACAATATATACAATAAATACAGATTGTATGGGCCAGAATTGACTTGAACAGAACAATTGACTTGAGATTTGATTTGGATGCCACATAAAAGACTTCTGAAGAAAAAAAAAAGAAATTAATAAGAAAACTACTACTTGCAATTATATGCCTAACAAACCATTTAATAAAAAAGAAAAAAAATTATCTTCTGACTTAGGGTACGTTTACACGATAACGATATGGTTAGCGTTTTCGTGTATCCCCATTCACGCAGATCCGCGAAAAACGACTAAAAACACTATTCCTCTGCCAGGCCATTAGATGGCGATGAAACACTATACATTGAACACATAATACGCATGTGCATGAAACCCATTTTCAAAAGTTTTCGTTTTCAGGCACATGAATGGTCAAAAAAGTTGTACGTTTTTAGTTGAAAATGGTTTTGTGTAAACAGCCCCTTAGGTTGACTCATCTGCCTGCTCAATCATATATCTTATTAAAACAAAAGCTTCATTAGACCAGCTTGTACCATCTTACTCTTTAATAGGAATTAAGCAATGCATTTGCATTCACTGAGGCGACACACTGAATGAGCTTTTGTGCCGTTATAGTACTCTTTCCTCCCCAGGTAGCCGTGGTGCTGCTGGGATGAGGTAGAAAATGATGTGGCTCTTGGGCTTGCCATTACTCTTGCTCACACAACTGAATTAGATAGATTGAGTGATCCATCACAGAGCTCCGGTTCTCATAACCAAACTAATAAAGACGTTTTAGGGAGGGAGGGGGGACCAGACATGACCCCAGGGGGGACCAGGGACCAGACATGCCCACAATACAATGTTTGACAAATAGCATTCATATTTTTTCACAATTAGCTTGCACCACATCTCTGTCAGATGGAGGGTGTTTTAATTACTGTTTTCAGCTGTTTTGTTGTTAAAGGTCCCGTTCTATGCCCCTTTTCACAAGATGTAAAATAAGTCTCTGATGTCCCCAGAGTGTGTATGTGAAGTTTGAGCTCAAAATACCCAACAGATCATTTTTTACAGCATGTTTAAATTGACATTTTTTGGGGCTCAGAAAAACGAGCCGTTTCAGTGTGTCCCCTTTAAATGCAAATGAGGTTCTGCTGGACGACACAGGGGGCGGAGCTTCATGAGCTCGTGCTCAGTCTGTCAGGAAAAATTCATCTCACGGAATGATGATAATATCAGAAACTCTCAGTAACGGCGTTCATTTCGAGTCGGACAATAATGCCTACAGAGTCAGATTGCTGTATAGAGATGAAACAGGTATGGTTTAGTAGTTTAATTGCGGTTATTATAACGTATTTGTCATCTGCTTGTAGGCTATGTATCCATTATTTATTAATAGCCTACAAGTCTGCTGTCTGAATGATGATCAAACATGTACTGATGAGTTTAATAAAGTTTATTGTACATCACACAAAAGATGAAGCGTCAGTTTTACTTCAGAAAATCACCATAAGAGCTGAGTAAACACAGTAGGCTAAGTTATAAGAAGTGCGCAAGTAGCCAGTAGAGTTGAGGGAGCATTCCTGTGGGCGGAGGTTAGTCAAGAAACGGTTCTGGTGACATCACTAATGCAGGATGTAGAGGGGTGTAGTCCAATCGAGCCGTTTTATGTAGTCAACTTCTGTTAAATAAAATATCTCGCTTGGCATTGAACTTTGAGCTTTATAATTGTACAGATATTATTTATGCTCTAACAGCAACATTACACACTAACTAAAGTTTGAAACATGGAATCGCATGCAACGGGACCTTTAAAACATTCAGTTTTGAATGTTCGTTTCATGCTTTGAAAATTGTAGGCAGGCATTAAACTTTGAATCCTAAGAGTGCCACTTTTGCAAAGTGTTTTTATTTGTTAAGATTATTGCATGCATATTTTCGAAACTGTGCAACTTAAAATGAAAAAGAATTCATTTAATATGGAAATACATAAAAACATCCATCCATCCATCCTTCATCCATCCATATGATGAAATATTATGTACATTAATTATTCATAAACCATCCATCCATTACACTGCTTCCTTTTTGAACACTTCTATTAATGAAAACCATTTTGCTCTTAGTTTTTACAGACATTACAATGGCTTTTTTGTTTTTAGATCCCTCACTAATGTTTTCTGGCTTAGCAAATGTACAGCTCTATTATCACCTTCCCGGCACTGGCATTATGGGTGATATATCGTTCTTAGTTTGAGGTGATAACATCTTTTCAGCCTCTTAATGCCACTGTCTCTCTGATTCTTTTATTTGGCGCCATAATGAATCTCTAGCCATTTCCTTCAAGACATCAGAAAGTACTTGAGGGCAACCTGAAGATTAAGGCATGAAGTTTGTTTGGTTTGTATTGTGCAAATAAACTATATTGAATAACAGTAGTTTTAACTTATCTCTGAGATTTAAGTATGCTCTGTTTTCTAAAAAGTGCTGTTGTGGTTCCATCATAAAGTACTGGTGGTCAGATTGTACATTGCAGCATAGAGTAGTACTATAGATGATTATTATATTCATAATAAATACACTTTCAATAATATAGTTAATCAGTTCATTAGCTAAAATCCAATCAGACTAATTTTATTGTTTAAAAACTGTAAAGTCAGCCAATCAGATTTGAGCTTGACCCAACAAGTAGTGCTTTCTAGTTTTGAGTGCATCCGACGGTCTGGACTTTATGCAGTCAGTCTGAGGCTGTAATGTCTTAGTTTTTCCAGAGACATTATGAAGCTTCTTGAACTGTAGAGTCTGAATGTTGCGGTCAAAATTGTTGTCTGCTGATACTCTGAATTTCAGAATTTCATCTGTTGTCATCAGCTAGACTGATGAAAAATGCTATTTACTGAAAGCTCGTGTGCTGTTGGGAGACAAGTGGCTATTTTCTGTAGTGCTTTTGGAGTCAGCTTTTGGAACACGCTCTCACACGGCTGGACTACCAATTTGTCCACAGCAATCTCCTCATGGGGCTGATGCCAAAATGACCTTACAGCATAATACATCTCTCTCTCTCTCTCTCTCTCTCTCTCTCTCTCTCTCACATTCTCTCACACTCGAAACGGCGAGGGAGTTTCGTCTTCCCAGCCTGATAAAAGCAGCTTGGGAGGGTTGTCGCTGTTTCACAGATCTGCCAGAGGAAGACAGGTGACAAATAGACCTGCCCCATGGCACAGGATGTCCCACTGAGTGGATTGCTCCCTAAAACTTAATGAAACTATCCATACACATCAAAGTGAAGTCCAAATCATGATTTTCAGTCTAGAGATATTCGGTACAATTTAGAAAGGGAAAAAAGGGCGGTTTAAACAGAATGCCCTTTTCCTTTCCACTGCACTACATTTCCATTATTTTTCTGTGCAAACATGCGCTTCACGGACGTGTTTAATCTTCTTAATCATCTTGAGTGTTCTAAAAACGTAGCGCTTAAGTTAAAATAAGTTCAACATTTAAAGGGTAAGTTCGGTATTTTACACTTAAAGCCCTGTTTACAGATCGTTTCTGATGAAATAGAACGGTTAAGATTAAAATTTGGACACATGCTGCTGTCCCGAGAATTTTAGGTTTCTTTTGCTTTCCCCAAAACCTCTAGAATGGGTGTATAGGTGCACTGGAACACTCATTCCTAAAACGCATTAAACTTTAGTTTACAAAGACGTGAAACTCACCGAGTGGTCAGGGGTGTTCACTGATATGCTCACACAAAAATCGCTGCAAAAGATGCTTTCCAACAGGTGTTTTACCATTCGTTGTAAAACTGTGGATCTATTTTTCCAAACGTCTCACACTCGTAGATTCTTCCGTTGAGAGCTTGAATAATAGACACTCCAGCCCAGTTGGTGGCGATAATGCACCTTTGCCAATTGCAAGCAAACCACTGGCATTTCATTGAATCAGAGCCCGTCTACGGAGAGCCTGCCCACTCCCTATTAAGCCCTGTTGTACCGAATTTTGGTTGTAGTTCCACCAGAGTTCCACTGGGGGCGATCGCCATGAGTGCAAAATGAATGGGAGTCAATGTGGCTAGACGGCTAAATTTGTCTCTTTCACTCGATTGCCGTTGAGAAATCTGAGATCTGATTGTAGATTTTGCAAGTTCAACATGGGTTATGGGTTGAAAGTTGAATGAACGAGTACTTATGTCCTTTTGATTTCTTACAGGTTGAGTTGTTGTTGTCCATAACACGCTAGCATTCTGCTAATGAACGCTGATTGGTCATTGAAGGACTGATTACGACCAGAGATCCCGCTTGATGGCATCGTGTCATCCGAAGCAGGACCAGAAACAAACAAAACAAAAACTCTTCTAGCACGTGTATTTACCTGTGTCAGCTGTGTTGTCGATGTCTCGAGAGAAAAGAAAGTGCAGAGCGCGAAAGCATCAGTGTGACTGAAGGATTGCCGTAAAGCCGTATCTCTGGTCGTACATGTGTATGACGTCATTGACACTTTAAAAAACTTTTTAAAGCAAACAAGTGACTCTAAAAAATCTAACACCCAGCAATGTGTAATTTATTTGCATTTCCTTTCGAATACAACATTCAAATTACTAAACAAAAAATTATATCCTGAGAAAAGTGGATTTTTATTGGTATAGCGCCATAGACCTCCATTCATTCTGCACTCGTCCTGTGAGCGCCCTCATATGGAATCAGAGAGGAACTGCAACCAGTTCAGAAGCCGGAAGTGTACTGAGAGTGAAACTTCTCGCCATATTAGACATTCTCTGATTGAATACACAGAAGAAGCAGAAGAAGAAGCGGCGGAGTAATACCATAGACTGTAAAAAATATGGACAAAGCGTCTGTGACGTCACCCATAGACTTTCTGAAGAACGGGTTTGAAGCCGTTTATGGGGGGTATGGGCGGCGCCATCTTGGAAAATCTTGGGAAATCCTAACCCCGCCCACCTTCTAACGCAGCGCGTGTCACTCAGCTCGCCTGCTACTCCGGTTATCTCTGTGTATATTTTAGGCAATGAAATATGTTATAAAACACCATACTAACTCTTTTCATTTTCATTTAAAGAAATCTTAAACATTATAGCCACACAAATGTGGTTCAGGCAACGCATATTGATTATATTCAACTGCACATAACGTTTGCCTATTTATGAAAAAAAAAATATATATATATATAAAACACAAACCTGCCTCTTTTCATTTTAAAAATAATATAAAAATATTAAACATTTTATGATCCAGGCAATATGTGCATTTGTATTAAACAACAGATTTTGCAGTAAACAACATTACATATCATCTTCGTTGTATTAAAATTTAAAATGACAAAACTCAACCCAGTCTCTTTTTGTTAAATTTCAGTTTTATCAATGTTAGCCATTATAAAAGTATAAGTAAAAGGTACAAGAAGCTATACAAATAAAGCAAACAATTCAGTCAAACATGCAAAGTCAGCGCGAGTCTAACCATACAACGGTAAAGTTAAATAGCTTATAAAGTTATGAAACTTCCCCTCAGCCAAAACGATTGCCCAGGGAAAAAAATATAGATTCACGAGACCAAAAATCGCCCGTTAGATATACACAAGACGAATTATATCTCATGTTTAACCATACAGAGACGCCAGAGTCCGCGGCATTGGCGGCATAACGTCAAGCCGATGAAAGACCGTTCCAGGCGGGGTACATCGCGCCGAGCGCCCAGTCATCGCTGGATAAACTGGATAAAATTTTCACAAATCTTTAAATAAACCACAGATTTGAGCTTTAAACAACTACATTCTCGCCTGAAAAACTATTAAAACTACATTTCATGATACAGAAACAGTAGTATTATATGTCAACTGTGTAAAAAAATGGCGCTTCTTATGTTGTCATTCTCCGTGGCGCTGCCTTGTCAGCTGTCAATCAAGCTGTCAATCAAAGTTAACCACGCCCTTATTGTCATATATTTTATAACTAAATACGATCTAAACTAACGAGTTAGAAAAAAATTCACCCCCCTCACAGTTGTCAGGCACTCGGAAGCTATCGAAAAATACAATAAAAGTCCATGGGACCAACCTGTAAAAACATGAATTTATGCTGTGAAAACGGACATTTTAACATGGGGGCTATGGACATTTGCTCCCTTTTGGGACCTGCCCCTAGCGGATTTTAGATGTATTGCAGTTTTTCGCACTTCCGGGTAGGCTTCATTTTTCAGATCAGAATGTTGCCGCTTAAGTAATACCCAAGGGTGCAGGGATTTGTATTATTTTGAAGTACCCCCGGACGCCGCCATTGGCTAACGGAACCCCACCTGCAGTTAGCATCCCATTGACTCCCATTCATTTTGGCGTCACTTTGACAGCGAATAACTTCACATCTGAGGCGTTTAAAGACTCCATTTGTCCATTATTTAATTCTAAAGAAACACGAAAATGTATAAAAGGCTCCATTACCTTGTATCTTACGTTATGGCCCTGTAGAAGCAGTTTTTGTAAAAGTAAGCTAACGATTGCATCACAGCCACGCGACTCTCTGTCGCACAGTAGAGAATTACCGTATGGACAGGAGGAGAAGCTTGTGGGCAATCGGGAGGACGTCGAGGCAAAATGACAAAGTAATTAATCAGAACACCTACAAAAAGTTTCTCCTGCTCCAAGATCATGGACAGCTCCTACTCACGCTCTCCGTCTCTGCGAGTTTCGGAAGGTAATGATTCAGATTGATCTTGGCACAGCTACTAGAAGACAGACGGTTTGCTCACGTCACATCTACGTCGTCGAGCTCAGTTTGAGTCTGCGCAGTACGCTGGACCCCCAGGAAGTAAGATTTTCTAATTGGCTTCACTTTGTCTCCGTTGAATCCAATGGGGTCGCTGTGTCCATTTCTTTTACTGTCTATGGTAATACCGTACCTCTCACAGCACATTCAATACAAGTCAATAGAGTTGGACAAAAACTACGATAAAACCTGTTGGAAAGCATCTTTTGCAGCGATTTTTGTGTGAGCATATCAGTGAACACCCCTGACCACTCGGTGAGTTTCACGTCTTTGTAAACTAAAGTTTAATGCGTTTTAGGAACGAGTGTTCCAGTGCACCTATACACCCATTCTAGAGGTTTTGGGGAAAGCAAAAGAAACCTAAAATTCTCGGGACAGCAGCATGTGTCCAAATTTTAATCTTAACCGTTCTATTTCATCAGAAACGATCTGTAAACAGGGCTTTAAGTGTAAAATACCGAACTTGTCCTTTAAAAAAAACATTTTGTTTCCCCCAATTCCACTGTTACAATAGAAAATAGTTATTTTAAAATGCAATGTAATATAAATATAAAATGTAAATGTACATTTGAGAACCACTGGTTTAGAGCCGGTTCACACAAATGTGTCGGCATATTATAAGCAAACTTTTTTTAATTGATATCAAATCATCATATAAATTAAAATATACATTTAAGATACACTGGTGTTCAAAAGTTTAGAATAATTATTATAGTTTATTATAATTATTTTTTTGCTCAACAAAGATACACTTATTTGATCAAAAATACAGTAAAAATAGTGTGAACATGTTTTAAAATAATTGTTTTCTTCATATATATTTCCAGGGTCATGTCGTGTAGCAGTCTGAAAACCACTGGTCTAAACCGTTCTGTTAGATACTGCAGAGAAGTTCAAAGAATTTGAAATGGGAGATATTTTAAAATGAGAAGCTTGGGATGCATTGGAGAGTGTCTTGAGACAGTCTGGAGGCAGACAGCCTGCGAAAGGATCAGACGCTGTCAACTTAGAAATGAATGACCTGTATTTCATGTATGCCACTTTCGAATTCTTTCATCTACCCACAGGAACTCAGATTCTCATCAGTTTCTATGATCTCACAAATCACAAATTTTGACAACCATCTTTTATCTATAAACATATCTGGATCTAAGTCTTCCATAGCATCTGTATCCTAATTATTCCTTTGCATTTCTTTGCTAGGATGTTCCATAGATGGAAAATAGGGCGCTTAAATTTTATGTACCGAATCATTTAACAGTATAATGCACCCGTTTATGCAATTTTATCACAAAAAAACCCCCAAAAAAACGTTTCAGAAAGTACCTCAGAGTTATATGAAACGGATATGTGCTGTCATTCTTAAAGGAGAACTCCGGTCAATTTTAACATTGAGCTCATTTTTTTGTCAATTTGGAGTGCTGTCAATGCAGAGAACAACAACAAAAATCGGTGTTGCCTACACCGTGTTATCCTCTTTTTAAAATTTGCACCCTGTTGACTTCAATGGGGCAATATTTAAACCAGCTTTTAGCCTCTTAACATCCTTGATGTGTCATTACAAGTGCACAGGTCATGTGAGTGATTCCTTCAGAGTGAACACGAGTGAATCTGACCTGTATTTACATCCTGTTTTCGGTTGAAGTCCAAAGTAGTCGATTGTCGAGTTCACGCGCGTGATCATAGGTAACTAAACCTATGCGCGTGAACTCGACAATCGACTACTTTGGACTACAACCGAAAACAGGGTGTAAATACAGGTATTTGCGCTGGCTTAAATAACATCATTTTTATCCATTTCTTTCACATCTACTGCAGTCAGATTCACTCGTGTTCATTCTGAAGGAATCACTCACATTAGCTGTGCACTTGTAATGACACATCAAGGATGTTAAGAGGCTAAAAGCAGGTTTAAAACTTGCCCCATTGAAGTCAACAGGGTGCAAATTTTAAAAAAAGGGATAACACGGTGTAGGCAACACCGATTTTTGTCGTTGTTCTCTGTACTAGCACTCCAAATTTACAAAAAAATTAGCTCAATGTTAAAATTGACCAGAGTTCTCCTTTAAGTTCACAATAATGCTGCTTCTCTGTTCTAGACGGGAATAGAGTAGGTTTCCTTCCTTTTTTTTTTGAAAGCTCAGTGATTCTGTCCTCATTTACTCATGGTCATGCTTTTTCTGCAAACCACAAAAGGACATTCGACAGGATGTCCAATCAATTTTTCTATTAAAAAGAGAAGTGAATTAGGACTGGGATTGTCATGCTTCAAAAATTACAACAAAAAAAAGCACCTTGAAAATAGTTCATACTTGTGTAAGGCTTCAGAAGCACTCAGGTGTTATCCTTTACTGTTGTGGAGCAGAGATAGGACTGCTAGTTCTCAGAATGTCATTGACTTCATTAAAAATCAATACGAAATTAAAATGGACCCTATTTACTGTTTTAATACACATTCCTGTTTAACTATTTATCAATGCACATTATTCTACAGAACAAAAGCAATAACTTCCTTTCCCTACCTTTTAATTATGCAGTCAATTCAATTCAGATAAAAACAATACCTTTTTGGGGGGAAATGAAAATTCTGTCATTATTTACCCGCTGTCACTCTTTTTCTTCTTCAGCTGAATGTCTAATCTATTTTTTTTTTTCTCCATAAAAATAAAGCCTATGAGGACTGGGACTGTCAAGCTTTAGAAATGACAAAAACACATCTTGAAAGTGGTTCATAATACTTTGTGCTATATAAGTCTTCAGAAGCAATTTGATAGCTTTGATCTGATGCCTCAAGACATTTCACTCTAGGTTTGACATCAATGCATTTAAAAAGCATTAGTTCTTGCATGTTCTACTTTGTGTATTGTAAATGTATATTAATGGCCACTTATTGTGCGTACTTTTTGTTTATGGCATGTTATGCGAGCATGATGTTCTATAATAGGAAGGATAAATCCAGATTAAGTGCTCCTGCAATGGATTAAGATTATCAAAAATGTCAGTTGAACACCTCATACTTTTAATGGGAACTAGATAGATTTATTATTAATGTATTTTCCCCTGTCTAGGCCTGACTTTATAGGAATCATACTGCATACGTGATACCTTTAAATCCTGGTGAGATTATTAGTTTTACTAAATGTTGAAGTGAAGACGCATTGTTCCAGTGGAGCCTTGGGAGTCTGTGACACCTAGAATAAGTGTGATTGTCTGCACTAAGCCTCGATTTGTTTCAGTGTCTGAATGTGTTTTGCCTTTTGGACTTAGGACACTGTCCAATACAGGACTCTCCTCATTTAGTTCAGATAAGTAAGACACATTATGTGTACCAAGGAGTAGCAGCATTAATCTATTTCTTCTGTTCTTCACAGCATGTGTGAGTTTCGTATCATTATTATTCTGCAATGTAATTCTGCTTGAGTTTTTGCAGTCATCTTGGTCTAATTTGTGTTCTGACTCTGCTGTGTCCTCAGTTTGCAGGACACTCGACCGTGACTGCTGTCAGTATGAGGTCACTTTCCCCACGGGGGGACTGACCCGACACTGTCCTCGAGCTTTTGCACACCAATATCACATCTGTTTCGCATACTCTGAATATTCACAGTTCAGATTCAAGGCTGATAGCTACACTGTGTCCCTCATTGATTTTCTTTTTTTGAGCAAGAGGGTCGGTTCAATCCCTGCAGGAGGGAGAGAGGTCAGAACGTTTCTGTCTGAATTGTTGTCTTTATATAACACTGAGGATACGTTTTACAGGGTACAGCACCTTGGTTAACTTCAAATTCAAGGACCTTTCAAGGACTTTCCAGGTCCAATACCCTCAAATTCAAGGAATTAATGTGGGGACACATATGTGGTGTTCAACAACAAACGTTGAGGTACCATCGTAGTAGTTTTGTGCACTTGAACGTCAAGTACCTCACGCGGGAAACACTTAACGTAACGCGTAAATGTGTGTAACTAACGTTAATCAAGCAAGCTATTATGCATAGGCCACGAAGTGTTGGCGAAATAACACATTAGCGGACCATAGGGAATAATATGGATTTCTTTCCAGAAAACGTCTTGCACAAAATAAATTCAAGCAGTTTCAAGGACTATGTATGTTTATTTTCAAAAAACTTTCCAGGGCCTTGAAATAATTTTTTCAGATTCACAAACTTTCAAGGATTTTAAGGACGCGTGGGAACCCTGGTTTTAGACAACTTTACTGTCGTGGAGCAATGATAGGACTTTTATTTCTCAGAAAGTCACTGACTTCATTAAAAGTCTATATGAAATTAAAATTGAATCTATTTACTGTCTTAAACATTCCTGGTCTTGTTCTGAACGGTTTAATATCACTAAATATCACATGAAACTAGATGTTTACCAACCTGATCCAAGTAATATCCAAGGAATATTACACTATTTCATTTTTAATTTAGTGTTTATTTCATTTCAAATCTGACATTTTTGCAAACTTTTTTCAGTGTTTTCTTGTTTATGTTTAGTTTTAGATATTCTGTTTTAGTTTTTATTTCAATTTTAGTATTTTAGGGCTGCCAATCTTAAAGTGTTATCTGATATCATAAACATTTTTAACAGTATCTAATGGCATTTGTCATGTTTAATCAAGGTGGGTTATACTTTTTTATTTTTGTTTAAATTGAGTTAGTTTTGGTTATGAAAATGTATCTTTGTACACAGTACATTATGTTATTTCTTTTTATGTTAGTTCTCATTGTTATTTCAGGTAATAAGAATGTTCATTTTCTTTTAGTTTTTAATAATGCTGCCAGATCCATAAGGTTTGAAATCTGGCTTTTAGTTAACCTGAAATGTTTCTCAGTCGTGATCAAACCAGTCAGTTGAAACTATCACTATAAAAAGGGATAAATATTTCCTTGTTTATGGTGTGTATGCTTACACAGTAGCTTGTTAAAACATTTGGTACATTGTGACCCAGTTTCCATAAAGGCTGTTTAGCACGTCACTCACTGCACTCGACCTCCAAATCACCTTTAATTGTTTTTCTCACTTTTACAGATGGTGTAACAGGTGCAAAACTGCCAAAAAATATGCTGTCAGATGACAATTTTATGCACTGCACATTTTTTCAAGGAATTTTATTAGCCTTAAACTGTCCCATGATGACACAGTGCATATTGTTTTGATATCCGCCACTCCTTAAACTCTTTCTGTCCATCAGTATGCAGAAATTGTGTATTTTTACCCCGTAGACTAAGCCTGGACTGTCATCTCTATGTCTCTCACTAACAATAATGATGACAATGTCTTGTCATGGCAGTATGTTAGGCATAAGAATTTCATAAACTCTTAAAATCTGTCTTTTTTCTTGCCCTAAGGCCTTATGGTCTGTTTGCCGGAAGGCTTTTAAGCTGTGCCTCAAATGATGTGGCACTGGACATTAGTGCGTCTGTACAAACTGAGAGCAATTATGCTTATCTTGCTGGATTTTATTGCATCCTTTCACTACGTGTTTAAGCATACAGTAATTACCAGTTCTGTCTTTTGTGCATTTTTGTGCACACTTAAGCTTTGATTTAAGTGCATTCCTGTTGGACTTGCTGTTGTGGTGTTTCTTTAAGATGACACTCAGGACACACTTGTCGCCCTAAATACTCAATTGAAGCTGTTCTAATTGTCTAACAATAAGGACTCACTGAGAAATGAATGAGCCTTTAGTAGTAGCTTTGGGTACAGCATAGTGTCACAGTGGTTTTGCCAGCAATGGCTGGGTCTGACTAACAGCAAATTCTGCTTGTCACTTGTCAAATGCATGGTCAGGGACATTTAAGAGAAAAACAACAGTGCATCATTATGTGCATGGCCTGCGGGCTCTGAGTAAAAGCCATTTGGCTTAAAATACTCTCACTTTACCCTTTGATGACTTGTGGAAGTGCTCAGTAATGTACTGTTATTTTCTGGGCACACAAAGGAGGGCACAGAGGTACATCTGCACACACAAACATTTATACATAGTCTTCACTTGGAAGTATTTGGCTACTAGGGGTGGGCGATATAGCCTCAAAATTATATCACGATATTTCAAGAATATTTGCGATAATGATATTTATGACGATATCGAATTTTTGTTGTTGTTGTTGTTGTTGTTGAAAATTTTCTTATGTTTATCTCACCTAAATGTTTGCTCACTCATTGCGTTTTTACTGTGTGGCAATTTTGTTGTTAAGAGTTTACACAACACAAGGAAGCTTGATTTCAATCTTTGAATTAAATGTTAAATGTGTGTAGGTCTAACACCAGTATTCAGAAATACTACAGAAACAGAATAAAGTAATCAAATGTAAAATAACACAGTCTTTTAGTTCTGATGACTAAATTAAATACATAGAATAATAATAATTCTCATTCATTACAATTAAAGCTATCTTTCGTTGTTTTGACGACAACATTAATGACAGACACATAGCCTATGGCTGCTGTCACTTTTACAGCTAGTGCACGGATCCATTGCTGCTGTTTTCATTATACTGTCTGTCACACTGTCACATGCGTTTTATAAATAACCGACTGTGTTTACGAGTAGGCACTTACCAAGACCACTTACACAATTTTATGTTTTCCCCCCATTAAAGCGATATAATCCGCGAAAAATAACTTTTGTTACTCGCTAGCTTTACTCTATGTATGCACGCAGTGCAACTATCTCACAGAGAGCGCGCGAGTAGCCTACTGGATAGTTTAAAATCGCTTGAATGTTTAAACTGATAAGACTTAAGAAGACGTGAAAATTCTAAACTTTAGTTACGATGCACTGATGGCCCGATTGTGCAAGAGACCATCCAGACATGTCCTGACTCCTAAACGCGCTCGAGAGAAGACGCGCGTCGGCAGCACCGCTGAACACTCAAGCTGTTTGTGAAATTGCTAAATCGTCATCGGAGGCTGACAGGCTGCTCTCGCGCTCAGACAGGTGTTGTTGTTGTTGTGCGTGCTAGGGAAGTAAATGCGCCATACGTCATTGCGTCGCTATATCGTTGATATCGCGATATGACACTTTTTTATCATGTAAAAATTTATACCGGTATTATCGTGGACGATATGATATGGCACACCCCTATTGGCTACCTCTGCATTTCCTTTTATCTTTTTCCCAATTGGATTTGGTTGGGTTCTGTGATCTTATGCAAAAGCGCAGTTTCTAAAACACTTTTTGTTGATTATTGCTATTTTTTATTTTATTCTGCTATCTTTTTTTTTTAAAACGTACACCTGACCTGTTTTAAAAACATGTTGTATTTGCTCTGAAAATATGAAAGTTTGGAAACTTATTGCAAACTTTATTGGTGCAGGATTTCGCAAACACTGTTCTTTATTTTTTAAGAACAGGAAAATAATGTAAAATAATCTGTAATTTTTGGTTATTTAGATAAGAGTAAGACATCGTTCAAAACTGTTCATTTGTCTACACTCACAACAACAAAAAAACACTGTCCATTTGTAAAATAAAGAAAACAAACAGGGTGCGCTTTCTGCCGTCTCAGTCTCCATGAATTTCTTTCTGAAACGCGTCTCCAAAATGAACTGAAACTCAGTCTTTTTTAAATTGTAAATGAGCATCCCCATTAATGGCTCACTTGTGGTTAGCATTAATCAGATTTTGCTCTCTGTATCTTGACCTCTACCCTCTGTTTTAAAGGCAGACATTAACACACATAAAACACTGAATGCTTTTAGCTTTTGTCCTGTATATGCGGTGTGAGAAAGAAATGGTGTACTTTGTTTTGACATGTTAAATGTGTGCTAAATTAGCCAAGGCCAAACCAAGAGTTTCAGACCCTTTCAAAGACTTAAAAACTTCTTTTTTTTTTCTCAGTCCATCATGGATTTAAAGCAAAAATGGCTAGAAATGCAATGTAATGTTTTCTTGTACAGGACAATACTCTATTTGGCACATTGTGTTCCATAGATATCAAAGGGTTAGTTCACCCAAAAATGAAAAATCTGTCATAATTTCAAATCCTAATGTAGTACCAAACCTGTTAGATATATTCCAATTTACAGTGTATGTACATGTATAAATATGTATATGTGTGTGTATATACTGTATGTGTATATGTATATGTGTATATATGTATATGTATATATGTATATGTATATGTGTATGTGTATGTGTATATATATAAATACATACACACACACACACACACACACACACACACACACACACACACACACACACACACACACACACACACACACATACAGTAGTACATACTTGCTAATGAATGAATGAAGACATTTTATAAATGAAACAACAAAGTCTAATGCATAAAGCACCTTTAGAAACATGTCTAATGAGATTCTGGCGTCAGATGAATTTGTATTGTGCTGTGATGATGACTTTCTGTTCAAGACTTAGATGCAGTGTGCTGTACAGACCCACATATCCCTCAGTATGGCATCCATACCTCATTTGAGAGTGGCGATATGCAGCCAGCATGCAGCTGTATGATAGTTCTTATCTGAGAACAGCACAGGTTGGCCTTGTCCGGAGGGGGGAGATCTGCCACCGTTTGCAGGTGCAAATCCCTGCCGCCCTTTTTCATGCTTTATTAAATTCTCTACAGGGTGGTCTCTCACAGGTAAGCTTCACCTCACCTGCACCCGGCTGTCTTTGAGGTAAACAAGTGCGCATAGAACATCAGCTAGCTTTTTTTAACGGTGATAAAGGGTTATGTTTTATAGCGCCCTTCCTTTAATCGCCCTGACAAATCCTTCCTTTTGTATGTGTGCTATTTATATTACAGACTTTGAATGATTTAGCATTTTGTGTGGCGAGATCCACAAAGGCACCTTGCGAGGAGTTGGGCATCTTGTTCCACTTTAATAGGGTGATGTCCTGTCAGTGTGAATGAAACATCTGTAGCTGTGAAAGCTCACCACGGGATCAACCTTCACCTGGGTCTGACTCATATCTTATCTCTTGGCTCTTTCTCGCTCTGTCGTTCTTCTTTTGCTCATACTGTCTACTCTGTTGTCCAGCATGATGGTTCATATCTCCCTCCTTATGTCTCCTGTCAGGCAGTCTGTCAGGTATGTGTCTGCATGCGTGCCATTCTTATGTGCATTCAAGTTTTAAAGAAATCATTCACCTGAAATCTTGACATTCCTACTGTAGCATTTCTTGGCATTTTACTTATGTCAGATTTGTGAATGATTCATTCTTTTGAGCATGACACATATGGACCAATTTTATGATTCTTTTATAGTGCTTTTTTATGGTGATTGAAAGCTCCAGATCCCATTCATTGTAATTGGATGAAAATAACCACCGTTACATTTTTCTAAGGCTGGAAGTCGATTCCAAAAAGAATAGATTCCGAGCCGTTGAGAATCGAGAGTAGATTCCAACTTTCCATCAAGGGCAATTGACTCCTTAAGAGCCTTTTTCAGTTCAACAGAGCTAATCATGCTAATAATAATTAGAAGTGCTATTCATTTCTGCAAACAGGATCTTTAGGACGGTTTGTTTCAATTAACTGGTTAAATAAAGATTCAGTGATAATAAACTTGCCTTAAAAACTTCATGATTTAGAGTTACATGGTGAAACTGGCTTATGTTGTCCAAAAGCACAACTGGAAGGTTTTGACCTCCTTTGTAACCAAATGCAGTTTTCTTTCTACCAGCCAATGATAATGCTGTAAGAAAACCACATGCTTTTAAGTGTTGTTAATGTTGTGATTATTTCAGTGTTTGCTTTGTACACTCTATGCAAAGACGTAATCAAACAGCCATACATTCTTTAAAATTTTTCTTTTATTGTTCTGCAGAAAGAAAGAAACTCGCATGGTTTTAGAACAACATGAGGGCGTTTAAAAATGACTGAACTTTAATTTTTGGTTGAACTAATCCTTTAAGTGCTCGGGCTTCTTAACTAGAGCGGACGTTGTCTCTCCTGTGTGCTGTACTTTGCCATTTTGATGGATGATGGAGGTACGCTGGGTTATTCCTGGACTGGAGGTCTGTCTTCTGCCTCTGCTGATATTCTTATCGTGGTGGAAAGGGGAAATTCCGTAATGCAGCCGGTATTAAGAGCGGATTAAACCATCTACATCACAGAGCAACCTGACAAGGGGCATGTTCAGAGGCAAATATGTCAGAGTCACTACACCGCCACCGTTTCTCTTGTCGTCTGCGGCGCGCACGTCAGCCATGCTGTCTCCGTCTGCCTTGTTGGTGTTTTTTTATGTGAACATTGCTTTCTGCACTGCCTGAATAGAATTTTGGGAGCACATTTAGTCAGTGTTACAGAGTCTTGTGTGAATGAGCCTATGATTCGTTCTGACTGCATTCCCGTGACTCTATCCTGTACAATGAGATGCATTACAAACCATATGCTCCAGCAATCTGTTTAAAAGAGCTAAGGCAGACTGAATTCCCATTTTTCTTGATGAGATCAGAGATGAGATTGGTGAATAACTGCTATTCCAGGGTAGATCAATCTTTCTGTATGCTTTCCCAGCCAACATTTGTATGTGGGGCCCATATGGGTATGAAATGGGCTGAAAAATGGGCCCCATGTAGGATTGTCCACGGGTTACATAATGGCCCCATGTTAACTGCTCAGATGAATTTCATGTAGGATTGCACTTGGTACTAGGTGGGACCCAAGTGAGCAACATGCACGAGACCCATCTCGGTCCCAGCTTTATGTGATATTGATTTCTTTTGGGGCAGTTTTAGACCAGCCTTATTAATAGTTAATTTTATTTGCAGTTTGATTTACATTTACAATGACATGACATTTTTTGCTTTTTTGTTGGTCCAGATCTGTTAATTTATTCAAAACTAAATATATATTAATAATACATAAGTAATTCATTCATTATAATATATTAATCCATTTATTCAAATATTCATTTATGCACATACAAATAAATTTTTATATTACATTACATTACATTATGTTATGTTATATTACAAATTCAAGATATTTGTAAAAACAGTGGCATCGAACAGCACTGAACATGAGATACAAAGTATGAATATGCAGAAGCATTAATTAGACGATAAAAGCTCGACTATATGACATGCATTAATTTGTTCTAATTATTTTATTCAAAAACACATTAATGTACTGTAATTTTTTTTTTAAAATCATGAAATGTAATTGAAATATGTTGATTTATTGTTATTTAGTTCCTGTTTTTCTATTGGATAATCTTGTTTGATTTGTCTAGTTATAAACCGAAAGATCATAAGCGCATTAATGAGATTCCAGCATGTGCACTGCTTTCCACCTGAGGACTTCTTTCTGTGCCACATTGTGCAGGTGCTCACCCCAGATTCCTGGCGAAAATCTTCTCTTCAAACCTCTGAAATCCAGCCTCCCTACTGATCCTTTCATTTTGAATAATCTAAATCACTCTTTACCTCACTTAGTTTGGTGTCATGTTGAACTAACTTGTCTTGAGGACTTCTTGGACTATCTGAAAAAAAGAGGCCTTATATAAATTCAACTCATTACCATTTAAAGGACAGCTCACGCTGGCTTGAGTATTTGTGCTGCATTATAATAGAATATTTCAAGTTCCTTTAATGCAGAGTGATTTGAAGGTGTTTCAGGCCTGCCACTGTGCGCTCAGGGCATCAGAGCTCAGGGGATTGATTTAGACATACTGTTCAGAGCTCCATGTCTCGATGATGGAGTTGGTATCATCCATCATTCCTGAAAGAGAGATGCCAAGAAAAAACTTTGAGTTGTTGCAAAAGGATTTTATGTTCTATTACATGTACTACTTTTATGACTATGCTATCTGTACCATTCATTTTACAAAAAGATTACTTTAATTATATATCTCATATATTCATCACAGGTAACATGTCCAAGTAGCATCAGGAGATGTATGTCTAAACCAAATACATATGAAATTATTGTTATTATCATTATCTTTATCACAGAATACGTGTCCAAGTAGCATCAGAAGATCTCTAAACCAAACACATGAAATTATTATTATTATATTTATTTCTGTGTCATTATCCAAATAGAATTGATTTGGTCAATCTGTCTTTATATCGAGATTTTTAAAACATTTTGTTGTTGAATTGTTCATCTTGCGTTTCTGGTATCTTTCTTCATTAACATCTCATTGTTAGGATCACGGGGTGAGATTGTTTGATTTATTTGATCACATTTTTGCATCATTTATCTCCCTATATAAAATGCTATATTGATCTTCAGTCCAAGAGCAAAAACTTTGATTTATGCACCAGTGTCGGCCACACAAGACAGATTTTACTTCACAGGAATCAAGGAGTCAGTGGCAATCAAATTAACATAATTATTCATTAATATGCAAATACATACAGATGTTCAACGAGCAACAGATGTGCTCTTCATGTCGAGCAACACAACAATGTGATAGACTGCGAAGGAGACAGCAGCATCAGCAGGCAAGACTCATTACAACGTGTTTGTCCATGCGAATCTGAAGCTGGCTTTTTCACACATCCATTCGGTCCCACACAAATCCTTTCCTGCACAAGCCCAGATACTAAGACTTTATGTGAGATTTTCAAGTAAATGTACCAGGAAGGTCCAGAATAATCATTGAGAGCAGTGCTGGTTAATGATTCGGGGCTCTTCACTCACGGCTGTTGGATTGCAGGGGTAGCAGCTCATAGCAGAAGGAGGACCAGGAATACGATCCTCCACGCTGAACACATAATGAGCACAATCAAGCTGCTTATCAAATGTTAAACCTGCAATTTAACCAGTGCAGCTGCATTCAAAGCAGATTCCGCTCTTGTAGCGCACAAATGAGCATTGTATGAGGTAATTACATGTATTTTTGGGGATATGAATGTTGAGGTTCACATTAAAACTGCATGTGGTGAAGAGACCGTGGTGGATTACCTAGAGAGTTTATACATCAGTGGGATCCAAGTCTGAGAGCACCAGTGAGCTTGTATTTGAATTTTTTCTCATTTAATGTATTTTTCAATTTTCTAATTATATACGCAGCATGAAACTTTGAAAGCTGGACTGCAAAATTAACATGAAATTGAGAATCTCTCAGTATTTGATATGCCGCTCGTTTGCCGCAAAAACCCCGCAGAGCCCGAGCTGCGTGAACTCCAAAAGTCTGTGTAAATCAGAATGATTATGTGATCCATTGTGATTTAAGAATGTTCCAGAGAGCATCTTCTGCTTGACTGGAAGAAATCTGACCTTCCGTTCACAAGTTCACATGATCACAAATTTGCTCTTAATTAAATATTATTTAATATTGTGATATATTTAATATCATAACATTGATTAATTGAATATTTTTTTCCCAAACTAATAGGCTAGGTAAGCCCTCAACATTTTATTTATGTTTGTTAAAAAAATACTATGAATAGCTGATTTTGAATTTTGTTTTCTTCTCAGCCCACTGTAACAGACACTATTTATATTCTCATCCATCCATCCATCCATCCATCCATCCATCCATCCATCCATCCATCCATCCATCCATCCATCCATCCATCCATCCATCCATCCATCCATCCATCCATCCATCCATCCATCCATCCATCCATCCATCCATCCATCCATCCATCCATCCATCCATCGAACAAAGACACAAATGAAATAGACCTGAAAAACTTCAAGCACAACTGCGATAGAGTCGATAGTCCAAAATCTCTACCGGTTAATCATATCTACCGGTATACTGCCCACCCCTACATTACCTGCATTATTTCAATGAAATAAATGGAATAGTATGAATGTTTCTTTTTTTTCTTTTTTTTTTTTAGTGTAGATGAAACCACTAAGTCACACCAACCTACTTGGTGATGCCACTTGCAAAACTGTTGTTGTTGTTGTTGTTGTTGTTTTACACTTGACTGTATATTTGGCTTTCAATTGAGGTTTTTGTTTATTGTAATTATTGTGGATGGAAGGCAGTGCAGGGGACAGCATCACAGTCAGATACCTGAAATTGGTGTGTTTTTGTAGCGTAGGGTAAAGGGCAATTCTGAAATGAGAGCACATGCTGTGGAGAGAAATGCTTTTGAGACAAACAACTGCCAGTCATCTTTCAGAACACCCGCTGGAACGAGAACATCGGTCTTTTGAAGATGCCACACAGGAATGTCCAATAACATTCTTATCCAATGCCTCACTCTAAATAACTGCCACTTATGCATGTCTATTATTTCGTGTTGTAATTGATGGCTTTCATAATGTTAGCTTGAACAATGCAAAACTTTGCTATGCAACACACAAATATTGTACTAAGTGGAGATAAGAGATAAGAAGAGGTTTTTAGAAATGTATTCATGATATACATGTAAACACAGCCATTTTTGTGTTATGTTCCAGGCATTATGGGGTGTTTTTATTTTATTTTTTTTAATGAATATACATTATATCTAAAACACTGAAAAAAAATATTAGTTGATTTTATCTACATTTAAACAAATACATCAAGTTGAACTTAATCAATTTTAGTTCAACTTAATGCATGTTTAAATGTAGATAAAATCATTTGAATGCAACCACTTACGATAATTTTTTTTATTAATTTCAACAAATTTTTTTCAGTGTAGTATAGGCTATACTTCACTGTATATTATTAACTCTTTACCCGCCAGCGTTTTTGACCATTTTCACAAAAATATCATGAATATGCAATATATCAAAAGAAAGAATAGACCATCTGCTTTTAAAGAAAAGATCAACACTTGAATGTGGGTAAGTTTCATTAAAAAAAGCAACATTTTGTGCAAAAAGATGAGAAAATCACATTTTTGTCCAAGACTACATCCAGATCGTATTCAGAAATATGATCTTAACATGTCCATCAAAGCTTTCAGTGTCCTATACCTTGTTCTGGGTCGACATTTTATTCTGTAAAATTAGGCAGTTTTGATTTACTGTATATGCTGTTTATTGTTGATGAATGCTTTATTTTACATATGCATATGATTGCATATGGTATCGCTTGTTTCTGCATCTTCTTCGCAGGTGTTTATCAGGAGATTCAGTACTCTTCCAGAAGATGCGTAATAGCGCCCCTAGCACATAACAGTGAAAACACGGAAAGCCGGAAAATGCCGTCATAGGGAAGCGTTTTCTCACAAATGACGAAAGTTTTCGTCAATAGCAGGGAAAGAGTTATAATGTTCACTACTATAACTACAAAAATCTGCTTGATGCATTTAAACTCTGATAAGTTAAAGGTCCCATTGCATGGATTATTTTATTATTTTAGAATGTTTCCTGGGGTGCCCTTATAATGTTACTATGTTTGTTAGATCAGAAGTTGTTATAATTTAGAAATAAAAGGCATATTTCCTAGCCTGATTTTAGCCTCTGATTTGAACGCTCTGTTTGAAGGGGCGTGTCTGCTGTGAGACTTCAGTGTAAACGCCCACTGCTGTGATTGGCTGACATGCTTGCATATGAAATATTTTGCATTATTACATGTGGAACTCTCTCGAAAACTTTTACTATTACAGCTATTATACGTTTTTACTATTACAGCTATCGGGATTAACGAATCGTGAGAAGTTTTTTAAGTATTTAGATCTATTCCCATCACATAAAAGGTTGCAGTGATGAGCAATGTGCAGATGACAGCCTGTTGATTGCGTGAATGAAGATCTTATCATTGCAACGCAGTTTCTGCACTCTCACTAATGATTTCACCATAAACATGCAAACATGAGGTAAGTAAAGTAAGAGCTTCGCTGTACAGCGTAACAGTGTCATTGATTTCATAACGAGTTTTGGCCAGTGTCCAGATAAACTCGCGCTGTGTGATTGACAGCTTGGGCGATTGGAAAGGGATTGTTCTTTGATCGCTTTCTGTATATATATTAATCACAGTTTAAGTAAGATTATTTTCATCCTACTAAGAGAAACGACGTGAAGTTGATCGTTTTGTCACTGGCTTGATTTACTGATGCATAAACAGTAAGATTATCTGTCTGAACTTGAACAATTACACATAATAAATTCACATAACCCACTGGTTCTTCAGAGGCTCGGATGAAGGAACTAAAAAAATATTTTTGTGTTCATTTGTCAAGTCAAGTCAAGTATATTTATAGCGCTTTTCACAATACAGATTGTATAAAAGCAGTATTAAATTAAAAATAATACAACAAGGTTTGTTTCTAGTGAAATTTATTGATTGATAAAATTAAATTAAATATTCTCAAAATATCCCCAAAATATCCCCAACTGAGCAAGCCAAAGGCAACAGTGGCAAATTCCATTTGTACATCCAAACACTGAGCAACTGCCATGCTTCGCTCGTTTGCAAGCCATGATTTCTCTCGAGGAAAAAACTATATCGTGCTCACGCAGCTCATTTTCAGCTCATTTTCTCATGGGCGGGCCAAATTCTTTTTGCAGGCAAAGCAGAGAAAGGGGAGGTAACCTTTCCCCTTATGACGACATAAAGGGAAGATTTCTAGATTCGCCCGTCTGAGCTTTCATTTTCTCAAAAATACCCAGGGCTTTTGCACCCATCAAAACGTCTAGCCACTGGGTGACCATAGGCAGGCTAGGGAAACTCATGTTAAGGTTAAAAACCTCATAAAGTGAAATTTTCAGGCAATGGGACCTTTAAAGTCACTTGAAGAATAAAAAAAAAAGGCCTTTCCAGCAGCTGTGACAAAATTGTGTTCAACCCCTGAAATTTATAATAATAAAAATACTTTTTTTGTATTTTTTTTTTTAGTATCATTTGGCAAAAAAAATATTTAGCAGTTTCCACTCAGAACTAAATGCATTTTACATTAAATGACATGTTTTTTCTAGCGCAATCTTGCAGTAGTGTGTATGTGTACAAGTGTAGTTCTTTGTCCGGCTGTGGACAGCCAAAGCCATCTAAACACAACAGAGCTTTTTTGTCCCGACACTGTTTCTGGGATCTCCACAGTGTGCTTTCCTGTCTCTTGTGTCATAGCTGTAAGACGCGGGGTGACATGCATTCCCATCTCCTTTAGTGTCATGTGGCACTATTGTAATGTTCGTTCTGTATGCGTGTGCATCAGGGTCGACTGAAGGACCCCCGGACGTGATGGTTATCAAGAAAAGATTCTCCATTGTGTTCTATAATTGAATTTTACTTGAGTTCAACCGGCTTTTCATTGAAAACTGTTTCATTATAATAGTCCTTCTGAAAACACATGACCACAGATGGCTCTGATCTGCAGAGGCCGTATCAGGACATGCTCAGATGTGTTATCTGGTAACGGGTGAGTTCCAGATACATGGACTCATTTTTAGTCCAAATCTCTCATGAAGAACGAAAATCTGAATTTAATGACCCGTACATAATATAGATAAGTACATAATATATACAGTAGTCAACATTTGAAGTGGATCAAAACCTTTCATCAAAGTTATACATGATTTTTAAACAATACCCGTTTTTGTCTTAGGACAACTTTGATTAACTTTTTTGATCCACTTCAAATTATAATTACTGTAGTATGCATGAAGTGATGTCATAGGTCACATGACAATGACAACATTCATACAATTTCATTCACATTATATAGAACTTACATTTTTATGGCAGTGAAGTAATTTTCAAACCAAATGTAGTACCAATATGCAATTCTGCATGTAGCAAGTTTCTTTCTTGAAACTGTTACTTGTGACATATTTGCCAATCTCAGAGCATAGCTTTTTTGTTATGATTTTTGTTAAGTCTTTTGTCATTAGGTTTAAATGGGATTTGTTGATGCATGTCCATTAAGTAAAAAAAAAGGGTTTGCTATATGCTTCACATTAGCCAAAAAAGTAAAAACACAGTCATCAAAAAGCACATTATGAGCATTGAAGTACAAGGGCAAGTATTGTGAGTTCTTATTGAAAAATATTCAAATGTTTTGAAAGGATTACTTAGTATTGTATTAGCAATACTATATTAGCACTTATAGTATTGTATTTATTATAATTAAACAAGACATGGGTTTGTCTTAATTAGAGACATTGAAAGGAAAGTTTTACGCTTCATGTCTAGTTCACACATGGCCTTTGTGTATATTTTGGATGAAAAATGAAATCTCATGTGGAGCAGTATATCAGCCGAAAAGCAGAATTACCTTTACTTCAAAGAAATGCCTTTGGGTAATAAAAAGTTGCTCCACTTAAAAACTACTGCTTATAAAATGAACACGTGGTATTTTCAAGTGGAGTGGTCCAATTCAGAAATACTGACAGAACTTTTGGCTAATACTTGCTACTGTAGCTAGGACAGACAAACCGATTATTTCCATCATTTTGAGAAGCATCTGATATTTCTATTTTTCCACACTGAAATTGATCTGTGAACTATGATAAATGTTGAAAAACTAAACGAATGTGTATGTGTGTGTGTGTGTGTGTGTGTGTATACATACATGTATAATTTTTTAAAAACATTATGATCACAAAAGCTGCATTTATAAAAAAAAAAAAAACAGTAATATTGTGAAAAACTGTTTTAATATATTTTTTAAATGTAATTTATTCCTGTGATAGAAAATGAATGATTTTGCGCTCTCTTGCAAATGTTTTCTCGCAACGCAACATTTCTCGTGGAACGCAAATCGCTTGCGAGAGAACACAAAACCATTGGCTTATTATTTTTCCTCCCATCTCATATTGTTTTCCACCACCACGTCCTTCAGGGGCTCCGTAGTTCCCCATGTCAAAAACACTATAATCCCAATCCTTATGTGGTCTGCGACTCATAATTGCTATCTTATGCTACTTTGGCCTGTTCTGCCCGAGGTTACGATGCCCTGTGTCTCCCTCAATCAGTCACACAGGACATCTCTCACTCTCCTGTCTTCTACGTGTGGAGAGAGGAAGTGCTACCTGCCACTACAGATGAGGTCACAACATGGTTCCCCCGCTCAACATGAATTAAGTTAAGGCCATTATGTGTAGAAACCTGCCTGTAGGGGTCCAGCAAAACATCCAGCAGATGACAGAGGCCTGATAGGGTCTGTATTCCCCTTCCTATTTAAAGATGGATGGAGAGAGATGGAGTGGAAGGTGTATCGCCATTTCCACATCCATTCAATAAGCTTCTTTATGTGCCAAGATCTGCTGACTGGCTTTGTCATCGAGAGGTTGAGCGAGCTGCTTTGAGAGGATTATGGGATAGCCTGAGGGTTTGACTTGACTTGACCTCTCACAATGTTTAAGGAACTGTAGTTCTGAGATCAGTCACGCACAATGGGAGATTTGACCGAGGTGTCAGTTGAAGCTTAATTTCATACCTAGATGTTTTACATATTGTCACTTCAGTATCATTTCCATCACGATTATGAATTCTATTCAGTGCAGGTGAATAGAAATAATAGTTATTTAGAGATGACATGAGGAAGAGTTTGTCTTTGGTGGTGTGGACATTTTTTTTTAAGTTGATTGTTTTTAATGTTGATAATAAATAATGTTTCTTAAGCAACAGTATTATAATGATTTCTGAAGGATCATGTGACACTGAAGACTGGCGTAATGATGCTGAAAATTCAGCTTTGCCATCACAGGAATACATTTTATTTTAAAATATATTCAAATTGAAAACAGCTTTTTTTTTTTTTTCAATTGTAATAAGTTATAACACAGTATTACTTTTTTATAGTAGTTTTCTTAATATAAATTTAGCCTTTGTGAGCATAAATCTAACTGACGTTTGAACAGTATAGTGTATAGTTGTGTATAGTATGATAAGGCAACATCTGAATCAAAGTACTTTAATGTTATGGATGGATGGATGTTAAAAAAGGCGCTAAGCCAAACAAGCATTTACTAAAATATATTTGAATTAATTATATTTTAAATTAATTTATATTTATATATACACACTTTTTTATTTCTCCTTCATTTTCTGTTTATATATATTTTAATTTAATTTTAAACATATTTTATATTGTTTCTTATATTGTACTTTTTAAAAGTGTAGTTTTTTACTCCCATTGCAATGTTCTAATTATTAAGCTTCAGTAGTTTTATACGTTTCTGTATTAAAAAAGCCATGTTTAGTATTGATAATAGTAGTGATGTTGACAGTTCCTTACTATATTTTTGAAATCATTGATTCTTCTAATTCTATTTAATAGAAGATGCACATCTGTTCTGGTATTCATGACTAGGTATTCAATGACTCATCAATGAATGACATGCTTTCTGTGTGTGTTTGTGTGTTTATAGTCTGAATGTTTTGTGCTTAGAATTTCTTGAGTTATACAGTACGTACATAAAACATTTTTTTTCTCAGAAACCATGGGAAGGTATACTTACACTGTATATTGAAGGTAGACAGTAAGATTGAAACTGTAATTTGTTTTGCCCTTGAAAACAGGCATATATGAAGAGTGTAATGTTCTGTAGGCTGAATTATTCTCTTGTGCGTAAAGTAACAGCTCTGGTTTAATCTGGGCAGCTTGTATTTCAGTGACAAAAAAAGGTTATATGAGAAAAATCTCTAAGATATTTGAAGGTTCTTCAGCACAAAGTTTCTTTCACTGTTCTTCTGTCTCTTTTTAAAGCCTGAAACCATGCAGTTGCTGCATAAACCCGGGAAGGCATGTTTTCATAGTGATTTTAAATGTATAAACAAACAAAACAAAATAAATTAATATATAAATATATTAGTATAAAGTATTATTCGTACAGTACCTTATCTCTCTACCTTTTATTTTTGCATTAAGCCTTTCAACCTGTTTTTTTCTTTGAATTTACTATATACTAGAGTACAGAATGTTTTTTTATTGGAACTCGTCATTTTCCATGCAAGATGACAGCTGTCAGTCAAACTGTTTTCCTCTCAAACGTCTGACAGTAAGAGTGCTGCACATCACAGCACTCACACTCAGAGTGAACGCTTTTTAACTGTAGTTTAGATGTTTGAATGTTTACTGCCAGTGTCGTGAGACCGTAAGCTTTATTTCTTTAACTTTAAAGCTTTAACTCAGTAGCAGTGGCAACAATAAACAAGCATCTGCATCGTTATTGATCGCTCATTCCTGCAAACACAAAACCAACCATCAATCGATGTGTTTCCCATTTCATTGGATGCAAGCGGTTGAGCATATTAGAAATGATTCCGCGTGAAAATCCACCTCCCCTATTTTTTATATGAACATAAAAATGTTTTTAAAAACTTGACAGTGAAGTTAGATTCAAATTAGGGCTGCTGGTATATACTTGATTGATTTATCAATCGCATAGATCAATATACGCAGAGAAAAGCTTCCAAATGAAGATAATTTGTACTTTCATTCAAGAAAAGCATTACAGTTCCAAACCTTTTTGAATTTCTCTTTTTCTATGCAACACAAAAGAAGATATTTTGAAATTTGAATACTGTTTCAGACGTTTTTTGACCCCATTGACTTTTATTGTATGAAGAAAAAAAAACCCTAAAAGTGTTAGATCTACCAGACAGACTCAGGAGGTAAAAGAAAGTATGAATAAGATTTATTTAACAGTTGTATGCAAATTAGTATAAAATAGATGAAATAATAAAGTTCTTTGGCATAGGCCCCATCCATAATTCAAATCCGGGGGTAGTAGATGCTTGCAATTCCTGCCCAAAGAAGAAGGCAGGGGCGGAGTCTACCCCCGATGGATGGATAGGGGCCGACCTGGTGGTGGTGGGGAGGATGGGGGTGAATGCCAGCATTAGTATCTGCGAACGTAGTAATGGGTGTAAACCGGATTTATATACTCCATGTCGAGTGACGATTGGCTAGATCTGTGGTTAATGAATGACGTGACATTAGAGTCTTCCCGGTAGAACTTGCGCTAGAGCTCCCATTTCTCCAAAAAAGGAAAATTAGCCCATCATTTATGCACCTTCAAGCCATCCTAGGTGTATATGTCTTTCTTCTTTCAGCCAAACACAATCAGAGTTATATTAAAAAATATCCCGGCTCTTACAAGTTTTATAATAGGAGCGAATGTTACCACATCATTGTCACATAAATGTATTCAAATATATTTTGTGTTCCACAGAATAAAGTAAGTCGTTTGGTTTAGGTTTGAAATGACATTAGAGTGAGTAAAGGAATTTTACATTTACATTTATTCGTTTAGCAGACGCTTTTATCCAAAGCGACTTACAAATGAGAACAATAGAAGCAGTTAAACTAACAGTAGGACGACAATATGCAAGTGCTATGACCCTTCTCAGTTTAATCTAATGCAGTGCATGTAATTTTTATTTTTATTTTTTATTTTTTATTAAATTAAATAGAAAAGAAGATAAAGTGTTAGTATTACTGGATCAAGTACTGCCGAAAAAGATGGTTGAGTTAGGCAGATCATTCCACCAGCAGGGAACAGTCATGGTAAAGGTCAGAGAAAGAGATTTTGTGCCTCTTTGAGATGGTACCACGAGACGTCTTTCACTTGCAGAGCGCAAGTTTCTGGATGGCACATGGGTCTGAAGTAATGAGTTTAGGTAAAAGGGAGAAGAGCCAGTGGTTGTTCTGTAGGCAAACGTCAGTGACTTGAATTTGATGCTGGTGGCAACTGGCAACCAATGCAATTTTGTGAGGAGTGGAGTGACGTGCTCTCTTCGGCTCGTTAAAGACCACTCTGGCTGCAGCGTTCTGGATCAGTTGCAGAGGTTTGACAGAGCAAGCTGGGAGACCAGCCAGGAGAGCATTACAATAGTCCAGTCTGGATAAAACAAGGACTTGGACAAGGAGTTGTGTAGCATGCTCTGATAGGAAGGGCCTGACCCTCTTAATGTTGTGCAAGGCAAATCTACATGACCGGGCAGTGCTAGCAATGTGGTCTGTGAAGTTCAATTGATCATCAACTACAACTCCAAGGTTCCTGGCTGACCTTGACGAAGTTATGGATGACGAGCCTAGCTGAATGGTGAAGTTGTGATGAAGTGTTGGGTTGGCTGGGACCACAAGTAGCTCTGTCTTCGCAAGGTTTAGTTGAAGGTGGTGGACTTTCATCCAGCCAGAAATGTCAGTCAGGCAGGCTGAGATACGATCAGCTACTGTTGGATCATCTGGCTGAAATGAGAGGTAGAGTTGTGTGTCATCAGCGTAGCAGTGATAGGAAAAAACATGTTTCTGAATCACAGATCCTAGTGATGTCATGTAGATGGAGAAGAGAAGTGGTCCAAGCACTGAGCCCTGAGGCACTCCAGTAGCTAGATGTTGGGTCTTAGACACCACACCCCTCCACGACACCTTAAAGGACCTACCTGAGAGGTAAGACTTGAACCATTGGAGTGGGGTTCCTGAGATGCCCTTCTTCATTAGGATTGACAGGAAGATCTGGTGGTTAACTGTGTCAAAGGCAGCAGACAGATCCAGCAGGATGAGAACTGAGGATTTGGAAGCTGCTCTTGCCAGTCTCAGAGCTTCAATTACTGAGAGCAGGGCAGTCTCAGTTGAGTGTCCGCTTTTGAAACTAGTCTGATTGTTGTCCAAGAGGTTGTTCTGTGTAAGGAAGGAAGAGATCTGGTTGAAATGAACTCTTTCAAGTGTTTTCGCGACGAATGGAAGAAGAGATACTGGTCTGTAATTTTCCAGATGTGTTGGATTTTAGACTGGGTTTCTTAAGCAGTGGTGTTATCTATTTTCAGTTTTAATTAAAATATATATATTTTTTCAATAACTATTCAATAAATTAATATCAGTAGCACCTGAATTGTAATAGTTTCACACAAAAATAAGGCAGCTGCTCTGCACTGGTTGCAATGCAGATGGGCTCCTAAACCTCAACTAAATGGTAAATGGTTAGTTGAACCATCTCACCCATGTCAGTGCTCTTGAGGGCAAAATGAAAAAGCTTTCAGCTTCTGATGGAGGGGAGTGGCAGAGACCGAAGCGAACTGAAATGCAGGCTTTGTCCGGTCTCTCTGGATGTCACTGTCAGACCCTGCTGAGAGGTTTTAACTCACTAGACTGCCTCTTTCACTCTATCCCTCAATGAAAGCAGAATTAACCGACTCTGCAGCCCCCCGGAAATTGATTTCTCCCCCCTCCACACCCCCTTTCTTCATCCACACATGGTTTTCTGGCACTTCATTGGTCGTTTATGCACACTGAACCCCTCATGGTTACTCTAGTTGTCCTGTCTGTCAGCGTTTGACGTATATTATGTTAGCAATGAGAACAGCGCACGTTTCATTTTCTCTACTCCTCGTTCCAAAGGCTGAACAAAGCATTTCTGTCACACAATGCTATTGGTGTGAAGACTTTTAGCAAGCACAGCTTCCAAACAGATGGGAAAGTATGAATGAAACAGACAGAGGGACAGAGAAAGCGAAATATTTAAATTAAGAAAGCAAGCAAGACAATTTCACGCTCTTAGCACGTCATCCAGTTTAATATAGCAGTTCAACAACTTGGAATAAAATTGGTGCTTTTATTGTAATTTGAAAATTGGATTTTTAAATTAAAAATCTTTAAAGGTTGAGTTTTATATTATTTTTTATAGAAATTTAAATGAAAAGAAAATTATAAATTTTTTTCATTAATAAAGCCTGTTTTTTTTAGATAATAATATTTTTGCGTTGTTGTTATTATTATTAATATTGTTCCTACTATCATTATTATTATTAAGAACAATCTTTGCAATCTTTCACATGGAAATTATGTCTCAGATAATTGGCTCTTGCTTGAACAGAGCAATACTTTGAAACATGCCAGTGCCATTTTTTTAGGAATTCAGCATTTGAATAGCTTATGATTATTTATGCACATTAACCTGTAATAGAGAAAAGGTATTTGCAGTAAAATTAAATAAATACATGCTTCACATTTTAACTAATTAATATGCTGATTTAAGCTCTTCATTTTGAACTAACAAAAAGTCTGACTTTGTGTGTCCCATGTACACAGGGAATGTATTAAAGTCACTTTGATTGCACACAAATTACTTATGGAAACTGTGGCATTAACAAACACTCCATTGAACTTAATGAGTAAAAATTATGAGTTTCCTGATTTATTTGCCCATTTGCCTTAATGCCTTTTGCACACACAACAACCCTTGGCTATTCATTTGAAATCACCCCACCAGCTACTCAATGTGCATCTATAGTATTAGAAAAGACACTAACAAGTTGTCCATAGACTGATGTAATGATTCGGAAAATCAACCTCCTGAGGATGTTTGAATTGAACGGATTGCTATTCACCTCGAGGGTGTTCACACTAGATATTTTCACGATCAGAAAGCGATGTGACATAAGCATTACAATGATTGCTGGATAGCTGTAGTCTTTGAGATTTGACTCCAAGAGTCCTAAACAGCACAAAGACATGTTTGTATTGTGTTTGCTGGGGATGATGTCAGTTAGCAGTGCTGTCTCCGTATAAGCTGGGAGTGTTTCCCTGCTATTAGCCTAACCAGATCATGTGATCTTTGTTCCAGTGTGGAGCATCTCTTTATGTGTGCCATGGCTGAATACAGTCGAGCTTGCAGCCTCTCTAGGGACCAAAGATGAGTTTCTTTACCACAGTAGGATGTCACATTGACTCACTGTGCTCACACACAAACTGGACACCAGTGTATATGTGTGTGTGCGGGGGGATCTGCAATGATTGCGGCCTTGAGGGAAATAACGGCACATTTCATGGCAGCATTTTTCTCAAAGAGATGTAACAATGCACACTCAGACACTTCGGGTCTGTCCGTTTCCTCCAGGCCCGGATCCACACTAGAATTCGTATCCATTCTTCACGTTTTCTGTGGTCGCATGCTCGCTTTGAAGTGAATTGGTCGTAATTTAAATGCAATGAATTTACATTTTCTTTATCCTCGTTTTGGATAAAGCTGTCCTCAAGCTGAGTTTAGGGCTTTGTGAAGGAAGGAAATTAATTGAAAACAACAAAAGTAAAGGAGCGATAGATTTACCTTAAAATGGTCTGTGCCATTAAACCTCATGTGTTCACTTTCAGGAGGCTAGCTATACATATTTTCACAGTTTAACTAGTTATAACTTCCCCAGCACTATCTCAAACTGTTGCTCTGTCATGACAGTAGTTCACATTTGATATCTGCTATAGTGTTCCTTTCTGCAACACTGAGAATGCAGCACATGCTTGCATTGTGTTATGACTTGTGTTTCCAAAATATTTTTGGAAGTGGAAGTGGAGCGGAGCAAGAAATGTGTGTTTTCTCTTAGTAAAAGTTCACTTAAGTATCGCTCCATCACAAGCATAACGTTAGTTTCGGTGAAGCATGGAACTATCTTTTTTTGTGTGTGTTTTGTCAAGTCACATTTATTTATATAGCGCTTTTTACAATACAGATGGTTTCAAAAGAGCTTTACAGAGATAACAGGAAAATAATGCAACAAAGTTTGTTTCCAGAAGAAAATAGCATCACAGTATAGCTTAAATAAGTTCATTGATGTTTCATTTTTGTTGTAAAAAAGTTATTAATTTAGTTAATTTATATATATAGCCGCTCTGGAGAAAACCGTGATGTCATCGTCCAGCTCAGATCAGTTCTCATATAATGGTGTCAATGCAGGCAGATCAAAAATATTGTTGAATATTAAATTAAATGTACCCAACTAAGCAAACCAAAAGTCAATGGCAACAAAGGTGAAAAAAGGCGAAAAGGCGACAGTGGCAAGAAACCAAAACTCTATCAGGTGACAGAATGGACAAAAAAAAAACTTTGGAGAAACCAGGCTCAGTCGGGGGCCAGTTCTCCTCTGGCCAGCGAACGGACAGTGTATGATTATGATTCAGGCAGCATTATAGGTCAGAAGTCAGATTGGATTGGAACAGAAAAGTATCCAGTTCCATCAGGCTGAAGATCGGAGTCACGCCGAACTGAGGCGAGTTTGTTGAGGATCAGTGCCGATGGCTGTCGTGTCGATGAGCCCTTCACAGGGGTGAATCTAGTTGACACAATCTCTGCTGACACTTCAGGGATGCGTTGTGGTCGTGTCGAGGAGCAGGTCCACCATCCGATCTGGATACGGCCCGGATCCGGATACAGTAAACCTCGGAATAAACAGAAAGACTAACATTAGTGTAGATGACATTCTTCTTATGATGTAACGAGTACATCGGGTGTTATAGGAAGTGTTCCCGGTTCCGGCTGACCTAAACTACAGTATGCAGCCTAATAATCATTTAACTGATTTGAATAATAGGAATGTATAATTTTCTATGTGTATGACAGGTTAAAGAGATGTGTTTTTTAGTCTAGATTTAAACTGACAGAGTGTGTCTGCTTCCCGGATAATGTTAGGAAGGCTTTTCCAAAGTTTTGGTGCTAAATAGGAAAAGGATCTACCACCAGCAGTCGATTTTGATATTCTAGGTATTATCAACTGGCCAGAATTTTGAGATTGCAGTAGACGTGAAGGATTATAATGCATTAAGAGCTCGCTCAAGTACTGGGGAGCTAAACCATTTAGTGCTTTGTAAGTAATCAGCAATATTTTAAAATGTATACAATGTTTAATAGGGAGTCAATGCAGTGTTGACAGAACCGGGCTAATATGGTCATACTTCCTGGTTCTGGTAAGAACTCTAGCTGCATTTTGGACCAGCTGTGGTTTGTTTATTATACGTGCAGGGCAACCACCCATAAGAGCATTACAGTAATCTAGCCTTGAGGTCATGAACGCATAAACTAAATGTTCCGCATTTTTCATTGAAAGCATATGTTGTAATTTAGATATATTTTTAAGATGGAAGAATGCGGTTTTACAGAAGCTAGAAACGTGGCTTTCAAATGAATGATTGGTATCAAAGAGCACACCCAGGTTCCTAACCAACAACGAAGACTTTACAGAGCAGCCATCAAGAGTTAGACAGTGTTCTAGGTTAGTACGTGCAGAGGTTTTTGGTCCGATCATTAGAAACTGTTTTTTTCAGAATTAAGTAGTAGGAAATTACTAGTCATCCAATTTTATATATCAGCTGTGCATTCCGTTAATTTCTTGAATTGGCAAGTTTCATCGGGGCACGAAGAGATACAGAGCTGAGTATCATCGGCATAAGATCCCATGCTTCTTAATGATGTCTTCCAAGGGTAGCATGTACAGAGTGAACCGCAACGGTCCTATTATTTAGCCTTGTAGTACTCCATACTGAATCTCTCCCATCTCTTCATTTACTGCTACAAACTGATAACGGTCAGATAAGTATGATTTAAACCATGCTAATGCAATTCCACTAATGCCAACATAATTTTCGAGTCACAATTAGTTACTTTTTAAAGGAGTAATCCAATACTGTAACTCATTACTTTTAAAAGTAACTTTACCCAACACTGGTTTCAGAATTGGACTGGACTTTTTAATTTAGACTCCGATAATGGCATTCAGGAACGCACAGCTGTCTGAACAGAAAATCACACACCAAAATAAATCTACTGTATGGATTAGGCTATTCTGCCATAATTAATCTGTGTTAAACTTTTAGCCAATCTTAGACCAGATTCAGTCCACAAAGCTTAAACTGATACATGTTCATTATTATTATTAGTTGCCATAATCATACAATAAGTGTAAAGGAGCTGTGCATTCTCGGTCATGCAAATAAAAGATTTATATATTTGGTTATGGAATGGGATTTTAATTATTCAGTTCTTGACAGTCTTGTATATACTGTGCATATTTTATTATACATATTTTAGTATTATTTTACTTTTGCTTTTTGAATAAATATGTGCATAATGTACAAACAGAGGACTGATCCTCACAAAAATCGCCGGGCGTACTCACGCACACGCTGGCATTAATATTTAACACCCCAGACAGAGTCAAACCCTGTTGCCTCGCATTCCAATGTGCAATGTGTGATGTTCTTTGCCTTTGTAACCCTTTGCCTTAAAGGGTCCTCTTGGCTCCTCTGTGAATCAGCCAGCGATGTGAATAAAGGGAAATCAGAACTCATGCCTTCCCATCTCACCTTGTAGTTTTTCGACAAGAGGAAGTGTCGAGCTTTGTGTGGTTGTGTGTGGGTGGGTTTATGTGTGTGTGTGTGTGTGTGTGTGTGAGAGAGAATCGACTGAGTCACCACATGAGTTTACCTGCACCCCACACCTTATTTTCTGTTTATTTCTCTCTCTTCACATCTGCATTTAATGTCATCCGCAACAACATCTCTTAGGCCGCTTGCATATTTGGTAATATTTAGTGAACATCTGGGGCCGGTTGCACCAGCTGTGCGTAAGTTACAACTTAGCCTAGTTTTGACGTAAATGGACACTAAGTTACGACTTACGCACTTCTAAATATTTTTGCGTTACACCATTAAACTTAGTTGAAGCGTAACTCTATAAACTAAATATTTACGGCAGCCTCTGATCAGGAGTAACGGTTGCAATAAAATATCAGACAGACTGAACTGCATCAATAAGCTCTTCTTTTACCTGACAGACTTCAATTCTAAAAACAGAATTCTAAAAACAGAAGTCCCATTAGTTAACATAAGATAGCTAATTCACTATTATGCAATATCTCAATTTGTTACATTATCTATATGTATATATAGTTAATAAAAGCATAACTCGGTTACCTCTACTCCATTAAATATTGACTTTTGATTTTAATAATGTATTTGTAAATGCTGAAATTAACATTAACCAAGAGTAATAAATACTTTACAAGTATTTTTGATTTTTAGTTCATGTTAAACGAATGTTAACAAATGGAACCTCATTGTGTTACAAAAAATAAAAAATAAATAAACATTTATTAATATGTATAATATTAAACTATTGAAGATAGCGGTTGTAACATTGAATCCAATAGAGGTCATTTTGATTCTCTGTATGCGTTTTTGTCTCATTCATCCTAGAGTTAAATATTCTTATTAAATAGGTGAAGATTCAGCGAAAAATCTAAGCTGTCTCCTCCCATTACTGTGTTAAATTAGGTGTTGAATATAAATATAAATGCTTTTAAATATCTTACATGCACCATTTATTGTTACTTTTTTAGCATCACAGAGCCTTTGACATTCAGATGCGATTACGTTGTTTGTGCATTTAAAAAAAAGACGAAAAAACAAATACATGTGCCAGACTAAGTGTAAATGGCATAAAGACACCTGTGAAGCTCTCAAGAAGGAATTAAGAAAGACAGAGAGAAACTGAAATAGACAGAAACAGAGTGTGCATGTGGGGGACAGATTATTGAGTCCAGATGGCAGAGATAGAAAGGCCAGGTCGCTGGCGGAGAGGAGAGAGAAGAGAGACAGATGGGAGTATGAGAAGATCATAAAACCATATTACGCTTGTTATTATTGTTGTAACAGGCACTATAATGACGCTTAGCGTTAAGCTTATTTTCATGGCTGGTCTACTGATGCTGTGAGCCATTCTCAGTCTCAATTGGATTATGTAGATGTTTGGATTCGGAATAAACCAGTGCAGTATTTTGACTCTACAATGACAGAGGCTGTACGGAAGCATAAACCAGGGTGTTAGCCTACAGTAAACAGAAAAAACAATCACAATCCTTCTGTGCTTAGCAGTGAGCCCAGGCTGTTGGTACAAACCCTTTATTTATGTATAATCCACACATTTATAAGACACTCTGAAGTTTTTGGACTTTATTAGGAAGAGCTTAACTTGGCGAATGGAGAGAAACAAGAATGCTGTTGTCCTGAGGCGATGTTGGAAGACCGTATTAATCGATGGAGGGAGATTTACCCACTTTGTGCTCGATAATCCGCGTGTATTGCAGTTGACTGTATCGTAGTTATATTTTCCAGATGAATTGATTTGCAGTAGTGAAGGTGTCAGGATGTCCTCATATCCTGATGAATAAAACAACAAGTCCATCAGTTGGTCTGTGGGAAAACATGCTGTCTATCGTGTACGGGGGGAATTACATGGGGTAAAAAAAAAAGGATGAAAATGTTGCAAAAAAAAAGTGTCATGAATAATTGAAGAGTTTTTAAAAAATTCATTATTACCCAGCTGGTTTGAAGGTCACCGCCTGTTGAAAGCTTAGACTTTCTGTGGGAAAATCTTGTTTAGATGGATAGATGGATAGATGGATAGACTCTGAGTGCTGGTTATGATGTTTAGGTTGCAAAGACAGCTTAGCCCACTGTGGAGTGGATCTCATAAAAATTGCATTGTTTTTAAGTTGAAATTGCTTCATACTATTCTCGTGTGCAGAAAGCAGTAGCGTAGCCAGGAATCACAATGTGGGTGGGCCCAGAGAAAATCAGGTGGGCACAGCCTAAAATGCATCTGTTATCAAAATAGGCCAACACAACTACACCTGCTTGAATACACCACAGTTTAATCAGAGCACAAGCATGTATGTCATCATAAGCAGTGTTAATAAAGAACATAAGAACAGCATTTCCACTGCGCGCGGCCAGGCCACACCACACACACGCGCGCATCTGACAGATGCGAAACAACATCATCAAATCAGCAGGACAGTAGTGGACAGTGTGTAAAAACCAAAAACAATGCTTGGTCATAGTCTGGCTCAGCGGCCACATAAACCACGTTATATAAACAACATTGACTAGGCAACTACATAAACGTAGATTTGCTTACTTTTGATGACTAGCTTATAACAGGAGACGACGGGGCTGGGGGTCGCACACAGTTTTAAATTCGAACACATTATTCTCTGAGTGTAGTGTACACTACACACACCGGCGGCGTCTGTCCGCTGCGCCCAGCAACGGCTCAGGACCTTGTTCAAAATCCTGCCGCGCCACAGAGCGCTATTTACATAGTTTTATATTAAATTTACATTTATTTGTCTCAAATCGTAGTTAATGAATCTGACTTCACCCTGGGCTGCAATATACGTTTAGTTTTATATTCATGCACAGAAATCAGCTGCTTGAATGAAAATTGCTGACATTATCGGATTTTCAGGTGAGAGTTGTCCTAGACGCGGCGCTGCGCGTCCAGTGTGCGACCCCCAGAGTTGAACACTGCAATGATTTCGTTATTGTCCAACAATGCAGTCAATTCTCCTGAACATCTGCATTATCTTCCTCCTGTGGTGGCTGGTGGCCGTGGTCTTTTTGACACAAACTTGTTGCTATGTTTTCATTTTAGTTTAACATAACGTTACTTAGCTAAACTTCAGTGTCCCTCTGTGAAATGTGCTCGTCGTTGTGAAGGGGGAATGGGCTGTTCGCAATCATCTGAGTCTGACTCCGAAATGCGCTACGCGGGCATTTCGTCATCACCATGACAACCAAACAAGAATCAAGAAACATTAAGATTTATTTTTATAGGTCAAAATTGTTATAATCGCAACATAATTTCCTAGGCTACCTTGTGAGGCCACTGAGTGACTAGATGGGCCTGACTGACAGGTGGGTGGGCCCAGGCCCACCCAGGCCCACCCGTAGCTACGCTAGTGGCAGAAAGTGTTCTGTTAGCTGTTAAAAAACAACATTTGAGGGGGGGAAAGTATTTAAAACTTTTTTCTACAGATTTTTCTATGGCATTTGACGTGGTATGAAACTTAAGAAACTAGTATATATATATAATTAGAAAACAATTATTTTAAATGGTAAAACTACTTCTTAATATTACTGTTTTATGTATTTTGATTTAGATGTCCTAAATTCTGAACTGCATTCTGAACTTTTTTATTTTTACACACCCCATTTATTTCGATAAGCCCTTATTTATATGACTGGTTGGTAGTTACAGCTAGTACATGGCAGATTGTATTGGAATTTAACAAACTGTTGCAAGTTCAAGCATTCGGACTTTGGACGTCTAGTAAGATGCATGATTATATCCAACACAGTCACTGAGCTTCACAGTCACGGTCGCCTTTCCTGCTGCCCAACACTGACTTGGCCAAGGCCATTATAAGCTCACTCAGAACACAAGTCTAGCTTGAGGACATTGACATTGGTTACCACTAGTGTTCCCACAGTGCTCATCCATCAGCAACAGCCCAAGGAGGACAGACAGTACACTGTAAAAATAAAAGGTGCCTGGAGGAACCTTTTGGGGTTCTTCACTTTGCCACACCGGCGGAACCGTCTGTAGATCCTCTAGGCACCCTTTAAAAAGGGCCGGTTCTCTGAGGAACCACACAGGTTTCCTGAGGAACTCTTATATTAGGCTCTGTGTGGAACCACTTTGGGTGCCTCCAGGAACCAAATTTCATTTTTTTAAAATATTTAATTTCATGTTGTTACTATGGTTACCTTTGACTTCTATTATAATAAACAAATTGAACCAAATACAAAATAAGAATTGTTTATTACATATTTGATATTCATTTTTATACATACACTTCCATGCACATGGGGAAAAAAGCTAACTAGATTAATATCAATGACTACACAAAAAAATAGTATAATACATAAGCAACATGAATAATCAACCATGTATATACAATAGATAAACAAGAAAAGACATCTCAACAAAATGCATGGAAACACATATGTTCCACTAAATAAATCAATGTAAAAAAATTACATTTGAACTAATTAAAAATGTCCATCATACTTAACTTTAAAACATTTGTGTTTCAGTCCGATGGTAAGTCTGACATCACTGTTTCCAAGTCCAAAAGCTCTATCAGATGCCAAAAACAAACAACAGTGCTAATATACACTAATTGTGCTGTAACCTTTATCTCTATACTGAAATCTCTGATGGTTAGTTATTCAGCTATTTTGAATCATTAAATGTTTAAGTCTGGGATGCCGTTAGACTGGAGACTGTAATGTACACTATGGCTTTTGAAAAGCTTAAATGTGTGACTTGAATCAACAGTGTTCATAAATGGTTGTTGAGTATTCTCATGAAACAAGATAGAGGAAGTAGAAGTAGAGGCTTCGACCCGGAAACAGAGTTAAGGTGCAGTAAAATGATCTGTTGTTCTGTGAATGTTCACTGGTGAATTCAGTCATTTCAATATGAATTCACACGATCAGCAATTTCGTTTGTGGTCAAAAATGTCACTATGGGACCAAGTTGGTGTGAGGTACTTAACGAGTTAGAAAAGTGAAAAGGTACAGCATCGTTTTCCGTGTGTTTTTCCTCTTTTCTGGTGGATGGTCCAGGCACTTCGATGATTTTCAGGTCTACAGGAGGATTTTTATTCTTGGTCAAACTTGTATTTCAGCTTACCGAGAACCCTGCAAAATACAAAATTTACTGTTAGTAATGTTAATAAAGTGATAGTTGTGAAATTTAAATAATTTCCTCAGCCTTGTGACGTTCCAAACCTGTTTGACTTTCTGTCTGTGGACCCAAAAGCAGATCTCAGGCATAATGCAACCCCAGTCACCATTCAGTTTCACTGCATGAAACACAAGAAGAAAACAATTGTGTAAATCATTCATGAAACCATTCTTATGCACACTTGTCTAGTTCAATTCAATGCAACAATTTATGTAAAAATGGTTAAGCTCAAAAAATGTCCCAGAAAAGATCCTAAAAATAATCAATGAGTTCACAACTCATGTGTTATGGGTTGTGTTGCAAGTCTTCTGAAGCCTAATTGCTTTTTCCTATTTATTTATTTTTTTGTCGAAAAAGACTAAACTTGAAGTTATAATTCAGAGTTAAAATGTCTATAGCATTTTTTGTGAATCAAACCTGTGATATTATTTTTCTGAGTAACATGAATGAGATTTGAGATCATGAGAAAAGATTTTCAGAGAGTAACTGATTAAAAAACACAAGTACACAGTCAAACAATACAACTTCACACAGAGAAAGTTCATAGTAATAAAGTACTTGCATGTGGTGCAGGTAACTTACTGTAACGTTAATTCAATGTTGCCACTGAAATGTTCAGATTATTTTAGAAATGTAATGGTTGTTCTGGGGAAACAAAAGAACAAAGCTGATTATTCACAACATAATATTTATTGACCAGTAAATGGCTTTAAAATGGTATTTGAGAGAATGAGGGCACCTGTAGTAAAGTTAGGCTAAACAAAAACAGACCAAACTATAACCTGTTTTTGTTATTCATAACAAACGCCAAGAATCAGAGAATTTTCTAAATTAGTTAGGCTATATCAGCAATTTGAAGACACAGTTGTACAAAATATGTTGAATTGAATGACTAAATCAATCTAAGACAATAAGTCAATCATTTCCATTTGTTCATTAGATCAACGTAGTTAGCATCGCGGCTAAAACCTTCATACCTAATACTGTGCAATAAACGAGTGGTAAACACTGTAAAAACGTAGTAATGTATAATAAATTTAGTTTATATATATGTGTGTTTAAATATATAGTGAGTAGACTCTGTATTTATATTTATTTGGCGAGTTTACAAACCTTGTAATGGAGAGCCGAATAAACGGCGGAAGCTTTGATGAGAGGAGCCGTTACTTTCCTGATGACGATCAGCTGAGCTTTGTTGCGCGCGAGCAGCGCGAGGATCACTGAAGCGACGACAGCAGAGGGATAGCAGCAGTTTCGTGACTGAATAATACTTTTCTCCTCCTGCTTCTTCTTCTTCATATAATATTATTATTATTTAGTGTTGTTGTTTAAGGTTTAAATGACTTAATAAAATAGGCCTATAATAAATACATGTAAGCTACCCAAGTGAAAAAGACTATAGTTACTGTTAAATGTATTAAAAATGCATTAAAGTATATTTGTATTGTAGGTCTACTAAAAACACAAGTACATTTTTAATACATTTAATAGTACGTCTTTTTCACCTGGGTATGTATACTGAATCAAACTTAAGTAGCCTATAATAATAATAATAATAATAATAATAATAATAATAGGATAATAATAATAATAATAGAATAATAATCTAATTCGGGCCTCACTGAACCATTGGGTTCCTCCAGATGCTGGCTTTAACATAAGAGATCTTCCAGGAACCACTTAAATGTTAAAAGATCTTCCAATAACCCTTTTATCGCATTTAAGTTCCTCTATTTTCCCCCAAAGCACTTCGAGGTCTCATGGTAATGAAAAGGTGACTCCAGAACCTCTGAAGTAAATACAAAGTGCTTAAAGGATCCCATAAGTTCCAGCAAGAACCTCAAAGATTGTCAATGCTCCTCCAGTAACCCTACTATAGGAGAAAGAGCTTTGAGGCACCAAAATTACATTTTGAAGTTCCTTGAGTATCCAACAGGATACTTGAGGCTCCTTTAGTTTTTACAGTGTAGAAAGACCATCTCTACTTTTTGTTTTTGTGAGAGATTTGCGAATGGCTGCAAAGTACATTGTGTTGTTTTGCTGCTCGACTTCAATGTGGTCTCTGTGGTTTATTCTCAGTGCGCTCACTCTTTGAAGTGTGTGTGAGTGACAGGCATGCTGATGAACTGGTTTTGATGATCTTAGCATGTGGTGAAATGCTTTTCTGAACACTAATGTCCAACTGTTAAAATCAGATTGACAACGGGCAATACCTTGTTTCTTTAAAACTGAAATGATATATTTTGAAACTGAGCAGTTAACGATTAATTGACTAGTCGGCATTAACGTAGTCGTGTATAATAGGATACATTTCTTAGGGGATGTTAAAACCTTACATGCTTTTGTGCTCAAAAACAGTGAGAGCAACTTGAAACCATTATCAGTGCAAAAAAAAAAAAAAGTATAATAACGCTCTAAGCGGATGTTTGGACAATCTGGCTTGTAACGGTCTTGAAATGTATTGATCAGTTCAGTCAATTTGTTATACAAGCAGTGATTTGATAAAGTATTGTGGATTCTCACATGAACATGCTGTGTGCCTCCAATCTGGCCAGGCATCACGGGTGTTCATGATCATTTTATTTATCTATTTTCCTGCAGATTAAAAAAATAAATTGCTTCAGCCTCCACATGCTTGTCAGACTGTTTGCCGTAACCTCAGATGCAGTCGTGTTACACCGTATAGCTCAGAGCGTCCCTGAGTTTAATTGGCTGTTCTAGGGAAGGCTGTAAAACTGCTATTTCTGTATCTTAATGATCTACACACGAGCACTGGATGTCTCAGACCATGTCTGTGCGCTTTTGAGAAAGAACTCCGTAGAAATACTCACTGACTGGACCGTGGAGGAATCCCAGAATGAGCTTTGCAGCATTCTTTTTTTTTTCTTGATCTGCCCGAGTCATTCGTCTCTCTGTTGTCAATGTGAGCAGCCCAAAAATCCATGTAATGTGTGCATTTATTTTTTGCCTGTGGCAGCCGACTGATATGCATGATCTCGCTCTGCACTTTAAGTGTTGAATGGGTTTCTTGTGTCCTCTACATCAGAATGTAGAATAGTTTCTTGAACATTATGGTCAACAGATTGCTAAAGACGAATGAAATATCACACAGTAACTCAACTGCTTTTTTAATTAACAGGTGCCGTTTTAAACTCATAATAAATAAATATGCAATTTGCAATTTATATATTAAAATGTGAGTGTTTTTAATTAATCACAATTATATTTTTATACACAATTACACGATTAATGCCAACTATAGTTAACTAATCGTTAGTGCTGTCAATCGATAAATAAAAAAACTAGATTAATCACAATTTTTTTCTTTTTCTGATATTTTGTAATGTAATAATGTCACAGATAAAGGTTTAATATCATCATCATCATCATCAAAGCTTTATTAAGGACACACATGGTCCAAAACACAAACAGTAACAAAACACATATGTTATATATATATATATATATGTGTGTGTGTGTGCATCCATCCATCCATCCATCCATCCATCCATCCATCCATCCATCCATCCATCCATCCATCCATCCATCCATCCATCCATCCATCCATCCATCCATCCAGCCATCCATCCATCCATCCATCTATCTGTCTGTATATATATATATATATATGTATGTGTGTGTATATATAACAGTAAAATTAGTTATTTTTCATATGTTGCACATTCTATAATATAATATAAACTCAAGATAAATTAATATATGAAAGTGCATATATTACTTTTATTAATATAATAATATACTACTATTGTTGTTAATATTACTAATGTTTTAACACACACACACACACATATATATATATAGAGAGAGAGCTTATATATTATTTTATATTAAAATAAAATATTATATTAGATACAATTTTATATGATAATATATTTCACATTCTGTGTAATTTTAATATAATTTAAGCTCAGATAAATTATTAATGCATAATATACTATTTATATTACTGTTCATATTACTACTTATACTGCCCAACACCAATGACAACCCCCTCTGCGGCCCCCATTGTCTTGCCTATCTCACTCTTTTCATCTTGAGAGTGCTTGCAAAGCGATACTTATTCATGCAAGCCATGAACTTCCGTCGGCAGAGACAAAGAACTCTTTGTAACTCCACTGCAATTTCTGTGGTGCTGTTACACACCAGCAATGCTGAGGCAACAAGTATGGTGATCCGAATGTCTAATACGTTTTAAATGCATTCTCATTTTGCACTTGACGTACTATTGACAGACCCCACCCTCCCTGCCATCAATTACACAGCCTTGGACCGTTGCCTATTATTGAAGGCAAATAAACAATGTAATTGACTAAGCAAGATCTTCAATGCAGGAAATGACACAAGCAGCAGTGGAGGTGAAACAAAGTGGATTTTGGAGTTTTTTAGGGACGGAGGACGGAAAGGCGGTTGCTTTTATGGTTTGCTGTTTTGGATGAATAATGTTTTCTTTTTTAAATTACAGACTATGTTTGGAGCAGGTTTGGATGAATTCAAACAGGCTGGATTACTCTGTCTATCATCTGACAGTCTGCTTGTATTTGTGATGTTACAGGGATGATTCATCCAAAAATGTCGTTCCAAACCCATATGATTGTCTTCCTTTTTTGCAACACAAAATAAGCTGTTGTGTCCAATCTGTTCTTTTCCATCAAATAAAAACATATAATGACTCCATTGGCAATGGCAACATTTTCAGCATCATTGCGCCAGTCTTCAGTATCACATGATCCTTTAGAAATCATTCTAATATTTTGATCAAATAAATGCACCTTTTACATATGCAATACCAGCCAAAAGATTGTAATAATAATTATTATTATTATTGTTTTTTTTTTTACATATTTAAAAAAAAAAGTCTCTATTGCTAACCAAATCTGCATTTATTTGATCAAAATATAATGATTTCTGAAGGATCATGTGATACTGAAGACTGGCATAATGATGCTGAAAATGTTGCCATTACAGGAATAAATTACATTTTACAATATAATAGAAAACAGTAATACTGTTTTACAGTTTGTACTGCATTTTTCATCAAATTAAATTGAATAGACTTTTAAAACCATTTTAAAAATCGTAATTATTCCAAACTTTTGACTGGTAGTCTAGACTTTTTTTGATTTTCACAGCATATATAATACAGGTCATGCAAATACAGCTTAACTTTTTGATGAAGGGTGAACCCAAGTAGAACAGACGATTCTTGGGTGAATGTTAAGTGAAAGGTAGAGCATATCACAATTTTGGTCCAGCGATTCAGCCCTTGTGTTGATTATGTGGAGACAGTTGCTCATGCTGAGCCAAGGACACTCGTGTAAGAATATAACTGAATACTAATGCTGTTCATTTAGGCTTCCAGACAGTTCAGCTAATTCACATGCAGAAAGTCCTTGTTTTGGGTATGGGAGGGCTGTGCTAATAATAGTTGACCTCAACCTCAATGTTGACCATTAATTTGTAAATATCAGGCCTTGAAATAAAAATGTAAATAAATGGATTTTTAGCATTCTTATTAATATATCTATATATATGCATGCACAGTGTCAAGGGTTTGTGTACCTCAATGGGAGTTTTTCCAGCAAGATTTAATACATTTCACTTTTGTTACGGTCATTGCCTCCTGAGTTTAATTTATTTTCTGTCTCTGTTGCCAAGTAATACTGCTTTCATGCCTATTAACTAATTTCTGGAATATTATAATTTCCCCATTGGCTTAACATGACATTTGTATCAATTACATGCAGTTACGATTTTCTCAACATAAACCAGGGGACAGAGGCCAGACAGAAGCTGCGCAACAGAACGCTAATATGACAGGCAGTGGGGGAGTCCAAACCATAACGCTTATTTACAGGTTTTGATGTCATTTCATTCACAAGTTGCTAGCCGCTCAGCATTTTCAATGGCCTCAGTTTTGACATCCATACTCCATGCCATGGGGAAAAACTGCCATATAGATATTTTTTTATATTATCTCAGAATTTGCAAGCAGGTATATTAGGTTGTTGTCACTTTAAGACCTGATGCATGCATCCATTATACTGTTACACATGTGTTTTCTTTCACTTAAAACATGACTGTGTTTGTGTAAATACTTGCCAAGATTGGCATTTTGAAAGAAAAATAATAATGTATTTGACTTTTTAAGCGCAACAAGCAGCAAAAAATAACTCAATTTAGTACTAAGAGGCGGCTTTATGTGTATTCACTTTGGGTGAGCACAAAATCTGCAGGAATGAGTAAAATTATGTGCAATCCCATGCCGAAATTCAAGCCCTGTATAGCAGCAACAATATTTTTCCAGAGCAAATGAAACGAGTGAGTGAGGGGAGGCGGGTTTGTGTGTCAACTTGCTGTCGGAGAGTAGTGTTGTCAAAAGTACTGACTTCGGTACCAAATCGGTACTGAAATTTAAAAAATGTGACGATACAAGCATTTCCCTCCAGCATTTTGAGCACTGTTGAACGGATTCATAAACACCTCTGATTGGCCAATAAGTTATATGTCATCAACATATATGTCTCTGATTGGTGATTTGCTACAATGATCAATGCTTCAAAAACATATTGTAAAATAGACATCTTTGACACTCTTCACCGAGCGCTTACACAGATACACACGGGAAAGCCGGTGTCTATCAGCAGATCCGTCTATCGGCAGATATATTAGGGATCCGCTGATAGACGCCAGCTTTCAAATGCTCCCATGTGTATCTGTGTAAGTGTTTGGTGAAGAGCGTCTATTTACAACATGTTTTTGAACTGTTGATCATTGTAGCCAATCACAGACATATATGTTGAGCGCGTAAACACAATGAATCCGTTCAACAGGTCTCAAAATGCAAGAGGGAAATGCTGGTATTGTCACATTTTTTAAATTTCAGTATCGACTTGTTACAGAAGTCAGTACTTTGACAGCACTATCGGAGAGATGAGAGAGTGAAAAAGCCCAGCTTGTATCCTGTATCTATTCTGCAGAAAATATTGGGAGTGTTTTGAAAAATCTGTTTTTGACTACACTACATTGCACTTAGTTTATTATTTCAGATACCTTTTTAAAAGACTAAAATTTAAAAATATGTATGTTATATATAAAATTCAACCTGCCGAATTGGCTTGTATGAGTGACTGCGTTACACACCACTGCTGAATTCCACCCGCATGTTATACTTTTTGCATAATTGACTATTCAATGAAGTGTGTATTGTATATCAATAAAATACTAGCTATGAAATTAACCGTAGCAAGACAAATAAGTCTATTTTCCACCACCCTCATTTTCATCCCAGAATGTTTTAAATGTAATACATAGTTTCAGACGTACTGGGAATGATACTTTGCAGCAATGTTCATGTCGTTCCAGAAAATGGACAAGAAATGATCGAATTCTCCTTTTAGATATTGTTAGTGGAATCTGTAAATGAATGAGTGAGTTGGACAAGTCTTTCTTATTTTCTGAAAGTCCATAAGGCCTAAAGTGCCCATAGTTGAAAAACACCTTTAAATAATATCAAAAAAGCACAGAAGCTAAAAATGTACAAAAGATGGTCAGTCTCACGGGAACTCAGTAATCCGTGCAGTCTGGACAGCAACATTGTTTAGTACCTGCAGCACTCTCCAGCTCCCCCACGGCATCCTAGCTGCACATCACTGGTACAGAGCTTAGAAAGGATATTGGGAGGAAGGAGAATGGATTGTGCCGGAGGCTGTGATGTGGTGTTTTCTCGCTTATCAGATTGCAGTGGTTGAGTTGGGGAGGTGGGAACAATTCACATTTAGCTCTACAGCGGAAGGTTAGACTCCCCTCAGGACACAAATCAGCCCCTGCCAATGGAGTTTGTCTCTCAGTAATGCGCTGGAGCTCATTTGTGGGAGTTTGTGCGGGGTCTGAAGATTCACTTGCGTTCCCAATAAGCATCAAATTCCAGCTCGTAGGAGCTCTTCTGGGCTGTAATCAGGTACAGTGGTTGATTGCACTTCCGAATGAAGGACCCTCCATGTTGAAGGGAAATCATCTAGCGATAGACGTAGTTTTTCGCCTCTCAAAATGTAGCCCACCCAAGTGACAAATGTCCTCCTGGGAAAAGCTGAAATGGCCAATTTGGATGTCACACACTGAGCTGATAGGAGCTGAGAGAATTTCACTGTCATCTTTTTTCCGTCTGGATGATGGTTGCACCGCTTCTTCCCTCAGTTTCTTATGTTCTTTTTTTCAAAGCTGTTCTATATATAAGCCATTCCGGATAAGCCAGTTTTTATAGTTATTATTTATATATATATTTAAAAAAAATGTTATTTTGAGCGCAAAATTGAGAACTTTTTTGTTAAGATTCACTGGACCAAAATATGTATGTAAAATGTAAAGATATGAAAACAGATGATAGAAGTCTGTGTATTTTAAGTAGCCATCCATAAGACTCCATAAGTCCAAAAAATCCAAGATACAGCAGTATTTACAAAGTAGCAATGATATTACCATGGTACTTTTTGGTAAAAGACCAATTTGAAGGTGGGAAATGACTTGCTACATGAATGTCACCACAATGTGAGCTTTCTGAAGATCTGGGAAATGTAGCTTTCAGCTGTCTCTGAATACCACCCTAATAACTTGACAGTGTTTTCTGCCTTTTTATTAAATGAATCTGCAGACTTTTAGGCTCATGCTCACAAACCATGACAGGAAGTGTAACGATGTCCTCAGGGAAAGAACACATCTGAGTCAAATCTTTTCTTAAAGCAGTAGCTCATCCAAAAAATAAAACTCTCTTTTTTCAATTCAACCCATCATTCTATTTGTAGAATGTAGAACACATCATAAGGATAAGAGTTATTAAAGGGGTCATGAACTGCATTTAAAAAAATCAAAATTATAATGTTCTCTGAGCTCCACTTATAATGTTATCAAAATGTTTACATAAAAGAAAACATCCTTATTTAGAAGTAATAAGCCATTTTCTATCTTGTTTTTGACCCTCTCTTTCAAACACTCCATTTTGAGGTGTGCCGCATTCAAGACTTGGAAGTAAACGCTCACTGCTATGATTGGATAACAGTTTTGCATAATAAGGTGCCATATGTAAAAATTGAGGTAAAAATATCCAAAAAATGACCTACACGCATCAAAAGAATGAGAAGAAATAAGGGCGATGATGTCATTAAAAAAATGTCAAGTTATAGTACTGCAGAGATATCAACCTTAATTAGCATTAGCATTACTAGCCACGGCCCGACAGGTGTCGTAATACCAGTTTCGGCCATGGGAGGCGGTATGCGGGCAACATAACCACCAGTCAGTCAAACATGCAATACACGAATAACTCGCACGGCTTGTGGGCGTACTTGAACCTGATGTCAATCGTGTGGAAAGTAGCCTACTGCCCACTACTACATTCAAATAAAATCTGATTAAAAAAAGGAACAGAACCAGAGTAAACATTGGCACTGCTTTCCATCGCTGGAGACATGGACATGAAAGAAATGAGGTTCGACTCCGAACTTGCAACATTTCTTTTGGATTGGTAAGTAAGATGCTGTTAGTATTTCGTTAGAAGTTTGTTTTATATGTTTGTGTAGTTTTTTCGGGAAGTTATAAGGCTTTTCGATATAACGCACATAAATATAGTATTGTAATAGTTCACATAGCACAATCTCTATAGCTCTTTTTTCTTGCCAACTACGTGACCTATATTATGTTTATTAAATGGCTTTCCTGAGGTAAATCTGACATAATTGTTCTCCAGCTGCTATTGACCTCTTCACGCTGATAAAAAACACTGATTGGTCGATATTATGTATGAGGAATACATTTTGGTAAGTTGTAGCCTACTGTATCTTTCAACAGAGTTCGTGTTTTTTTTACTATTAGCTAACGTTAGTAGAGTTGAGATCGGTTCACGTGCGCTAGGGATCTGTCGTGTAACAATTACAAGCGCCAAAACGGTATTTATTGTTTGAATTCAGTAATAAAATTGACAGAATCTGAGAGCTGAGATTTTTTTAATATCATAACTAACCTGCTCTGTCTATTCTATCGGTATCCGTGTCCTCTTTGCTTCGCGATTTTTCTGTGCGTGAGAAAATTGATGTGTGATGTGAGAGCGTGTGAAAAGTGTCAATTGCGTGTGTCTCACGGTGAATGCGTGAGAGTTGGCACTCGGCAGCTCTGTTAAGTTACGTTGGCGCTAGCTTGGTCAACATCAGCGAATGCTGTCTGTCAAATTAATGTAATTTAAACTAACAATAAAAATGTAATATGAACAAAACGAATATGAACATATTCACTGGTAAAGGTGAAGGGGAGTAGCTTGAAGATGTCATATTCATACTCAAGAGTAGACCAGGTATACTGCCCCCGTCTGGTATGGAATGTGGTGTATGAATTTATTTTTTTTGAAGGATGGCACCTTTAAAATAATTTTGTGGAATTGTTTTGAAAACTTCTGATGTTGAAAGAGATCTCATTACACATTTTCCAACAATGTATGCATATTATATGCTTTATAAGTCTTGGTTGTGGCAAATAAAGTGTAAGTACTTGGAGTTACCACAGTAATTGACAAAGGACAACTTGTGGTGTTTTGTGTAAATGGAATTATAAATGAATATACCATCGTTTCTCACACTGTCATTCTTTTATTCATAGTTCATCCTTTTCGATAATGTAAAAAACATATACATTGTCATTTGCAGCGTCGTGTTTAAAATAAAATTAAACAAAACAGAAGATGTCGCTCATTGAAGCTGTTATTCAGTATGACAGCGAATTGCTTAGATCAAAACAATAACAAAAGCAGTGTTTTCTATGGGCTTTCTTCCGTATCCGATAATTCAACGCTTTAATCCTATAAATGCCAAAGCAAGGGAACGACTATCACAACAATTCAGTTTGACTGCCGTGGTACAGTATAAATACTCAGAACATATCAAACGATCTGTAGCAGACAAAGCAGTAGTGACACATGGTAAAAACACTGTTACTCACACTTGTGTGTTGTGAAATTACTGTCACATCAAATGTAGTTGGAACTGCGTCATCTATTGTTTTGTTGCAGGAGAAATCTTATGTTTGCGTCTGTCTCATATTTACTACTTCATGATATGGCAGGGCTAAAGAGGCAATGATGTAGAAGGCATTGATCATCTTCTGCAAAGGCACTCTGACGTAATAATGTGATGAAATCCGAAACAAGTCATTTTCTGAGCTTGGTTTCAATTAAAGCTGGTTTTGGACTAACGAGCAGTGTTGGGAACGTTACTTTAAAAAAGTAATTAGTTATAGTTACTCACTACTTGTCCCAAAAAGTAACTGAGTTAGTAACTGAATTACTCTATAATAAAAGTAACTTGTTACCAGGGAAAGTAACTATTTGCGTTACTGTTAAAAAAACAGTATAAATGTATGCACCAAACCGTGACGCCCTTACCGTTTCGGTTTAATACGAATACATGTACCGTTCCACCCCTAGTTCTTGCCTTTGTTTGACCTCAATGAATTTGAAGTAGTATATCTCCACTTTGAAAATGCCAACTTTTCATCGGATTGCTCCTGACTCGCCATCTCTGCTGCTTCATCAAATCTCTGTTTAGCTTGTGTGTGTGTGTGTGTGTGTGTGTGTGTGTGTGTGTGTGTGTGTGTGTGTGTGTGTGGCGCGTGTGCTGGCATGTGTGTAAAAATACTGGCTCTGATTGGCTACCATGAAAGACATGACTCTGCCTTAGCCAATCATAATCGCTTACCTCGTTATTAACCCACCTCCTCACTAGCTGTGCGAGTGCGAGCCAGGGGTGCATTCGGATTACACAGTTTATCAGAGAATGTCTAATAGAGTTTATTCAATCAATGCATAGTAACGCACCGCATTTAACGTCCAGTAATGTTAACGGCTGTAACGACGGGAAAAGTAATTAGTTAGATTACCCCGTTACTGAAAAAATAACGTTGTTACTTAACGCGTTCTTTTAAACGGCGTTATTCCAAACACTGCTAACGAGGAAGTTTTGAGTTCTGAAACTTAAAGGAACTTTTATAGTACAATGACGTATGTCAACAGATCAAGGAAAATTCGATTTCTCAATTTATGACCCCTTTAAAGAATCTTTGCATAGAATCTTTGAATTTCCATATAACAGTAGTTCATAGTGACAACAAGTGACGACTTGACGACTATCAAGTTCTAAAAGGGGATTAAAAATGTTCCATAAACATAATGCATTATATTTCATATGATATAAAATAATATTATATTTATATTATATAATAATAAAATAAATAAATAGCATAAATATGAATATAATTAAATAACAGCATATGACTTTGGAATGACGTGAGGGTGAATAAATCTTGTCTGAATTTTCATTTTTGTGTGAATAAAAAAAAACGCTCTAAATGTGAGTAGTTAATCTGAAGACTAACATTATGCTGTCATATAGCAGGGAGAGGTGTCTCGGAGTGTCTGGTTCTGTCTGTCCCACGTCTCTGAAGGCCAGCTCTTAAACAGCTGTTTGAGGGATGAATGGAAACAGTTTTTTTTGTGAATATTACCTCTGCTCTGATGGCTCTGTCTGTGTCGGCTTCCTGCTGTGATCTTACAGCAATCGCTGTGTTTGTTATCACCCTCTGCCAATAATGGTGGCATGCTTGTTGTTGGTTCAAGCTCTTGTGGGGTCAGAGAGGTCACATAAATACCTTCAGGATGAAACCTTATAAAAAAGGGGAAAAAAAGAGAGAAGCTCAGCATGTGTGAGATGACGGCTAACACGTCACTATTGACTGCCATTACTCTTTTTCCAAAGTACTGATGGCAGACACTGATTTACATGGTCAATTATTATGTGTAGGCTATTTAGTGATAAGTATACTTTTTCTATTTTAAGTTGTTATTTTCAATAATTAAGCATTCGTTTAAGCCATCACATAATATCAAAATGCAAAATGTATTTATTTCAAATATAATTTATACAGTTAAAGATACTCTTTAATGACATAATATTTAATACCTAATATTTTTGGGTTGTTGCAATGTTGGTTTTAGATTCTTTAAATTGATTGTATATGTTTTCTTCTCTTAAACATCAAGAACTCTTAAGCCATCAAACAATTTCAAAAAGCATAAAAATAAATGAATGTGCCATTAAATGCCATTTGATTACTTAATATGATATTTACATTTTGTTTTGTTGCAAAATTGGTTATAAGTAAAAAGTTTTAAATATTCTTGTAAACATTCAGATATTCTGATTGTGCTGGCAAAACCAGGCGTTGCTATTTTTGAATGTTAACATTTACAGAATTTTATATTATTATTACTATTAGTAGTAGTAGTAGTTGTATTATTGAAAGAATGTTAAGATTTACAGAATTTGACATTCTTATAAATTGTCAATACAACTTTTTCATACTGTATAAATGGGTTTTATATATATTTATTAAATATAAAGAAAACAGTAAGCAGTAAACAGCAATGCAGCTCACTAGGTTTTGCCTAAATTTATTATTTGTACACACACACAACATTAATTTAAAGAACTCCATCGGAGACTTGGATTTTCCTGTGTTCATCATTTATTTAGACCTAACCATCTCGGGGCTCCCCCTCCGGACATTAGGATTAAACTGCCACATTATGAATAAAACATACTGTAATGAATTCAGCACGGTCCAGAAATATTATCTGAACTAAATCAATGTTTTAAACAGAATTCCCTTTGGCCTCAGGTGTATATTTCAGCAAAACTGAGAGTGAGAGTCACAGAAAAGTCACAGCGCATGAAACCTTTCCTCAGTTTAACGTTCAACGTTCGATATAGACATATATATAGACATTCCCAAGCAAACCCTCTCTCTCTATCTGCCTACACAGATCTTCACTGCTTTGCCGCAGAGCTGAAAATAAATGGCCTCTGCATCCCGGCAGTCACCCATCCAGAAAAAAAAAAACATTTAAAGAGGGCATGTAAATCCTCAATGAGTGACTGCAGTGCGGAAGATCGATATATAAAAATATATACAACTGTGATGTGTCTTTTCTTGGGCGCCTTTTGGTACCAACCAATAAGACACATCTACCCTTGTGTGACAAATCGCTGAGCGGTGAAGCTTATCAGAGTAGCGTTGCCAGCTTTGCTTAGCCTGGTACAGTTTTGTCTACTTAGAAATAGCGATTTGATGCCAGAGCCCGGGCAAGATTAAGCTGTGGATGTTTATAATATCAGACAGGAGTGCACTCAAGCATTTGGGTGCTTTAAATCAGGCATGAAATTAATTTCCAAACTCTTTTCAGCAGAGGTGCGAGTAATAAGAGGCAGATGCTTTGTATTTCACATTTTGTAAGGCCCGGAGCTGATCCGGCGAACCTTTGGAGTCATTGTTCGGCACATGTCTGTCTGACCTCAGAGGAGTTGAATCTCTTTGATCAATACGCCAAATACATTTTCATGAATACGGCTGGAGTGTTACAGCGAGGCTGGCTTTGTTGGCGTTCTTTGGTTGATTGCTGTCTCCTTTATGTTGGAGACATAGACCACCAGCTCTCCTTCAAAAAGAGATGCTGCAACTAATCATTACTCTATCGGATCTGCTTTAATGCTTTTTATGGGCTTTTTCCTTTAGGAAAGTTGAGAGTGAGACTAGGGGAATTGGATCGAGATTTGATCAGAGGATTTGATGGAAGCAGGATTCGGATCTGCATTCCCTTGAGCACACATCAACAGCACCACAGCTCTCATAAATCTGCTCGGCCTTTATTTCAGCAGTGCATTTTTGGTTTATGTTGCACAGTGTCAGTGCTCATTTTATACTTACAAATAGGACCAATTTTGAAGATTGTCCTGGTCGTGGATTGTTTGTCAGTATCATTCAATTACCATTCAACATGAAATTTTCCATGACATCTGAAGCCATATGATAGGGGATTGGGTGAAGAACAGACCAAAATAAAGTAAAACAGTTTATTTAATTTATTAATTTTTTTTTTAATTTCCTTTTTTTTTTTTTTTTTTTTTTTTATTCTTTCATCCTTCATTCGTAATGTTAAGGACTTAATGATATTCATTTTTTTTTGTTCCAAAGTTGGTCTTTGATTCTTTAAATCGACCTTATAGGATATTTTAAAAATTCAGAATAAAAAAATTTAAAGCACTATTTTAAGCCATCAATCACAGAATTTAAAAAATCATCAAAAGGAAATTAATTAATTAATTAAGTAAGTAAGTAAAATTAATGCTTTTTAATTGACTTATAGGGCCCTATTTTAACAATCTAAGCGCATGGTCTAAAGCGCAGGGCTCAAATCCAAAATCTAAAAGGGTTGTCCCTATTCTCATAATGAGTAATGGGTGTGTTTTGCGATTTACGTGCATTTTGGGATTTGGGATTTACGTGCCAACAATGCACCAGAACAGACCAGCACGCCCATGGGCGCAAATGCATTTGCTATTTAAACAACGTGGCGCTGGGACGTGAAAATGATAACTGCGTCGGACTGAAACTAGCAAAAAACACTTGCGTCGCGCTTGGCGCTGCATTGCGCCGGAAGTAAGATAGGACCCATGGAGTTAATCTTTTTGTTTTGTTGCAAAATCGGTCTTTGGTTCTAAGTTCTAAGTTATATAAACACTAAACATTCAGATACTCTTTGCTGGCAAAATTGTTCTTGTCTTAGATTGTTATAGTAGGTGTTTGCACTACAATTATCAGAATTGTAATAACAAGTGATTTGCTGTTTTCCTTCTACTCTGTATTTTCTGCTGCTTTGTAGAGACATGGGCGTTTAGTGACACACAGGCCACCTTCCCCCTTTGAATTACAACTTTAATAGTTTGTCCTTTAGCATCTCACCAGAACAGCTTTTCCTTTTCCTTTTTCTAATGCTTGTTCCTGTGAGGCTTGCTTTCTCTGCTTTCCTGGGATTGTTTTATTTTAATGAATCGAATCAATTCTACACACAGTACAGTATGTAAACAGTGGGTCTAATTATACGTGGCTCGAGTCTGAAATTGATTTTGCAGACACGAGTGTATATTTTCACATAAATGTAAACATTCCTTTGAATAAATATTCAAATTAATTTACCCTCACCACCTCCAGATGGTGAAATGATTAAAACCTTTAACTGAATGCATTTTATGAAACTACAATGCTGATTGAAGCCCTCTGTTTAACTTAGATTATCACAAAATACAGGAGTAGCAGCCAAAATCATCAATATACTATCAATGGCTCAAAATAAGATAACCTAGGTTTTTTTGTTGTTGTTTTATTATTATATTCAGCAACAATCAAATGCAATGTATAGACCATTTTGGCTTCTTGTTCATTCCTTTTGGCATACCAAATCACTGAGGGCTTCATTAACAGAAAGAATTTCTGTTTTGCATATGTAATTAGCACAGTCCCTTGACTGAGACAGGAAGAAACAAGATTCTGAACATACCTGCTACCACTGTGAGATAAAGAGAAAAATATATCAAATCTAGGGCACATTTCCCGCTGTGGCTGTTTTTGGCCACAACTTTCTCTGTAGTTTTACAGTTATCGACGTTCCTTTCACTTTTTTATTTATTTACTTATTTTATGTAACACCTGTTAAGCAAGTATTTCACTTTTTGAAAGTAAAGTGTATAATTTATGCCCTACAGAAGTGCAAAAAAATAAAAATAAATCAAATATGGCAGTGTTTCTTGAACACTGCCCTATGTGTCATTGGTTGGAGAAAATAATCCCGTCCCAAACTCGTGTCATAGACCTTAAAGCAGGGATGGGCAACTTCAGTCCTGGAGGGCCACTGTCCTGCAGGGTTTAGCTCCAACCCTGATAAAACTTATTAGCTTGTTCAGGTGTGTTTGAGTAGGGTTGGAGCTAAACTCTGCAGGACAGTGGCCCTCCAGGACCGAAGTTGCCCATCCCTGCCTTAAAGAGAGCATTATGTCAAATCTACTGTAGAACACATTTCACATGATGGCTGTTTTTGGCCATAGTTTTCTCTGTAGTTTTTCCATCCATCCATCCATCCATCCATCCATCCATCCATCCATCCATCCATCCATCCATCCATCCATCCATCCATCCATCCATCCATCCATCCATCCATCCATCCATCCATCCATCCATCCATCCATCCATCCATCCATCCATCCATCCATCCATCCATCCATCCAAAAATGTTGTTTTCAGACAGACACTCGACTCGGACAATCGGCATTGGTTGTTAGCCCCACCCCAAACTCATGCCATTGGTTGAGTCAATGTTGCTGTCTGACTGTGTGCTACTCATCCATCCATCCATCCATCCATCCATCCATCCATCCATCCATCCATCCATCAAGCAAAAATGTTGTTTTCAGACAGACACTCGACTCGGACAATGGGCATTGGTTGTTAGCCCCACCCCAAACTCATGCCATTGGTTGAGTCAATGTTGCTGTCTGACTGTGTGCTACTCCATCCATCCATCCATCCATCCATCCATCCATCCATCCATCCATCCATCCATCCATCCATCCATCCATCCATCCATCCATCCATCCATCCATCCATCCATCCATCCATCCATCCATCCATCCATCCATCCATCCATCCATCCATCCATCCATCCATCCATCCATCCATCCATCCATCCATCCATCCATCCATCCATCCATCCATCCATCCATCCATCCATCCATCCATCCATCCATCCATCCATCCATCCATCCATCCATCCATCCATCCATCCATCCATCCATCCATCCATCCATCCATCCATCCATCCATCCATCCATCCATCCATCCATCCATCCATCCATCCATCCATCCATCCATCCATCCATCCATCCATCCATCCATCCATCCATCCATCCAATTCTTCAGAGAAAAAAAATATTAATTAAAACCACCAAACTTGGATGATCCTCTAAGGTTCCTTCCCATGACATTTATGGGGTTTTGTTTTATTCTATTTCTGGTCAGATTGTGAATTATTCTCACAAGTGTTAAATATTCTGTATGATAGAAAGCTTTGTCTGAGTATGTTGAGTAAAGATGTTGTTTTATCTAGTAACCAAAATGCTCACCCCTCTGTTGCTAAGCAGTGTTCTGCACTGGAAATTGTCTTTCAGATTGCAACAAGGTATAATTTCACTCCAATTAGATGAAATCGGCTTCCTCTAGGGTGTAATACCTGTTGCTAGCAGCATGTAGGACAATTGATCCAGTTATCCTGTCTTCTGCTCGCTAAAGATAATACAACAAGTACTTTTCACTGCTCTCAGCCCTTGCACACTGAAAGGCCTGCTTTTACAACCTTCCCCCAACTACCTTGCTAAAAATGAATCAAATTATGGTTATGGCCATGAACCAATTTAATATTCAGAAAAAAGCCCCTTATGTTAACATTTATTTTCTGCTTGCTGCTGCTGGTCTCAAGTATGTGTTATTTATATTCTCTGACATGCAAGTATTGTTACCAACCAAATGTGCATCTCTCTCTCTCTTTTATTTTTTCTTAGGTAAGACCTCCAAATGTGGCCCATCAGATTTAAGACGTGGATGGTTTCCATGCATCTAGGTGTCAGTAGCTAAGTACCGTGCATTTCTGTTTTGTGCAGCTTGAATTGCAATGCTCTGCTTGTGTGTGTTAAACAAGATTCTATAAATGGACATAAAGTTTATACTAGAGACCGTTGTCACATGGGGAAGATGCCCAATTACACAATGTGTTTTTCTCCAAAAGTGGTTTTGTACGTTGTTTATTTCTGGGGGAAAAAATCATCGTTTTACATTTTTGCTTTTTCATGAATTGTTCATTTTTCATACTTGTTTTACTGTTAAAAGTTTGCTCAAAAGCCTATAATAGGTTGTTTAGTGGAAGGTTTCATGCCCCACCATTAGTTGAAAGGCCAATGTGTGTTTAGTAAACTATATCTGCTTTTTTATTATATTATTTATTAACAACATTATTATTATTTATTTTTTTAAACGAACACTTTATGCCAAAAAGGTTCAATATAAGGTGAAATTACTTAAATGATGGCTTAATACTTTAATGTTTAATGGGTTGTTTCAGTTTTTTCTAGTGATAAAGTATATTTGTAAGAGGTTTAAATAAATTCCAAAAAATTATTAAAAATTAAAAATTGAATTCATTAGAACTAAATCCAATCTCATGATGGGAACCGCTAAAAGTTCTATATATGAAGCGCCTGACAGAACCCTTTAAAGGTTTTATGTAGAACCTTTTTCATATACATTTTTGTAGCATTTCATGTGCATATACAGAAATTCTTTTGCCTTAAAAAGTGTGACAAGAAGCCCCAGTTTTTTGATAGTTCCATATCACTGTTTATTATAGAATTATTTTAGAATTTTAGTAAAATGTAAGAGTCATAGGGCCATTTCATGTGTGGGACATCATCTGGATTTATTGTGATCCATTCAATATCACCACAGTGATAACTCAGTTGTTTAATTAATAGCTCTAATTATCATTCATGATGATCAGAATGTGTTCATCTGGCAAGATTCATGATCAGTAATAATAGCGTCCCTGATGGAGAATCCTGGCTCAAGCATCTGGCAAACCAGCGGGTCTGTGCAAGGAATATATCAGCGAGACAACCGGGCAATAAAAGGTTTTATTTAGGGTGTGAAAACTGTTGATAGAAGGCTGTGGCTGTGTCCTTAGACCTGTCTCTCGGTGTGTAATTGAGAGCAAATCACCAGTCATCCCCTTTTGAGTTCATGATGCACTATTCATGTCTGTGTTGATTAGATCTCATGGGCGGCGGTGGACACGAGCACTATGGGAACAGCCGTTATCCTGACGTGAGAAAAATGAAACCCATAAATAATCAGTGTCCGGCAGCTGCAAAGATGATTAGGATAACGTAATGAGAGAGCTGATTAAGGACAAACACTCTAGGGCTGCTGTGATATAGATTGTAACAAGTGTCACCAATTTCTCCAATTAAGCAAAGGCTGCTAACACACCAGTGTTGACGAGTAACAAACTGAAAATAACAACCCCACTAATATAACTACTTGTTCCAGTTGTGTCACAGAAATTCAGATGATTATAGAGGAGCTTTTCTAGCAAGAAGCTCATTTTTTCCAGGAGCAAAAATTGAGTTTAATTTATTTTAATATATTTTGTTTTTATATTATTATATTTGTAATGTAAACTTTTTATATAATGAATAATGTTAATATTTATTTATTTTAATAATTTATTTAAATTTTTTAAATTGTAATTTCTTTTTAAATTTAATTAAACTTTTTTTTTTTTTTACTTTTTTTTATCATCTGTAAAAGTTCTTAAAATGGCATGTCAATTAAGCAATATCACATGAGCAAGAAAAAATTATTGCATGTCTGATTTTGCTTTTTTGTAACTTTTGTAAGTTTATATTGAGTAACTGACATTTCATGTACATTATGGGTGGCTGTTTTGTTTATTTTTGTTCTATCAATGAAAATATTTACAATGTTGCAAACCATAGAAATCTAATTATTTATACAAGAGTGATGTAGACAGTGAAATGTTCCAGCCATAATATAATAATAAGTTTAATTTATTATAGTGCCTTTTCAGAGCCTCTTACAATGGTAGTACAATAATACATAAACAGTGATCAGTAATAGTTCTCTAAACATTATGCCAAATTAAAAATGTATCGGCTATAATTAAGATTGATTGTTTGTCACTCTTGACTAGCCGACTACTCAGTCTCTAATAGAGAACAGTGCTGTACTGTTAATAATGTACTACATGAGTATACTTTATACTGGTATATCAACAGCAATATAGCCCAACCATTTTTTTGATGTCAACTCCATATTTTGCCACCTAAATCTTCTCAAATACTTTGTTTACTGCTGTTATAAGCATTGTACATTGCTGAACATGTATGTAGACCAAAGAAGTGGTTCCAGGGAGAACAAGGGAGACTAATTTATGATTTTTATCTGATGTTTGTATAATGCTCAGTTGGAGATGTGTTGACTGTGACATTGCCACTTCTCGGTATGCAACCCTGTAAATGGAGAATTGAATTCATAAATAACAGCTCCATGCTGCGGTAAAGACAAGCGGTTCAAAACAGCAAAAATCATTTGATTTGATGCGTCTTTCTTGAAGGTCCCTCCTGTTACTACTGATTGATGTTCCCTGGGAGAAGACAGGATTATGTGGATTTTTTTTTTTGTGCTTCTGCAGTATTCAATCTCCCCTTAACTTTCCATTAGGCAATAACACCTCAGGTCTAATTACCAGCAGTCTTCAAGGTCAATGTGAATGAGAAAGTCATTATCGAGGTCTGCTATCCACTGAGCAGTCTAGGTAACATTACACAATCAGGCTATTGGAACACCAAGTGTGAGTAAACAACTCAGCACGGCTCCTAATGTGGGGTGGGCAACAAAAACCAAAATACTATTCAAATAGAGTGGCTAGGAATGACATTACTGGATTTTTTTTTCTTATTATCAGTGACTGTTTACATGCACCCTCATAATGCGATTAATGAGATTTATATTGTGATTAAACTTTAAACACAGTACTTTGATCAAACTGATGCAATCATGCTCATCTCAGTAAAATATGTGGCATATGCCGATTATAATCGTAATGAACAGGCATGTAAACACTTTAATTGCATCTATTTAAAGTGCAAATGTAACCCTGGATCACAAAACCAGTCACAAGTCGCACAGGTATATTTGTGGCAATAGCCAACAATACATTGTATGGGTCAAAATGATCGATTTTTCTTTTATGTCAAAATCATTAGGATATTAAGTAAAGATCATGTTCCATGAAGATATTTTGTAAATTCCGTACCGTAAATATATAAAGTAATTATTTTTGTGAGTGAATGCGGCACAATCGCGAAAATAAATGGACATCTTTAAAGGCGATTTTCTCAATGTTTCGATTTTTTTGCACCCTCAGATTCCAGATTTTCAAATAGTTGTATCTCGGTCAAATATTGTCCTGTCCTAACAAACCATACATCAATAGAAAGCTTATATATTCAACTTTCAGATGATGTATAAATCTCATTTTCAAAAAATTGAGCATCACATTTTTGTGGTTCACGCTGACAATGTTGCGTGACATGAATATAATTCAGTATGTTGATGATCGGAAAAATCGTAATAAAGACATTTAGGCACGCCACCAATAGAAAAAAAAAACTTGTTTTGCATTTGACGCAGATTAAAACGGCGGCCAGAAACACACCTACTATATGAGAGTTCATCATGAATGCTGTGCATATGGGTATGTGAATAATGACAGTAAAAATAACACACAATTCTTAGTGAACAATAAGAATAATGAAAATGACATGCGGGAGTGAAGAGGTTTGTTTGTGTCATGCAAACATCTTACTGCAATTACTCTGATTATTGGAAGTAATCAGTGTTGTGGTAACACATTACAAGTTACGTAATCAGATTACTTTTTCCCAAGTAATTAGTAAGTTATTGCAATATTGTAACGCTAGTTATCAAACACCAAAGAGTTCCTTTGATTTTCTTATAGTACTGCTGTTAGTATCAGACTCCAAATACCATAGCTCTCTTCAAAATAAATATGCCATGGCAAATATGTCGAAGATTATAGCTTCACGGCAATAAGTTTATAATGTGACAATCCATTTCCAAAGAAAATCAGCTTATTTAGTCCACTGAGGCATCTCCTCTAATACCTATTCAGGCAGAACAGCCTCTAGTCTCCCTTTTGGGAATCCACAGTGTTGTGTACAGTATTTTTGTTCAGAGGTTATTGTCTCTATCTAGAGGAGGGGTTTTGAATGAGTTTGGGAAATGGCACAAGCTGGACTCAAACTTTCATTTCCCAGATGAGCACCACAGCTTAATGTGCGCTAACCACTAAGCCATAGCTCTGTTACTTAGCAAAAGTAAATCAATCTAAAGTTTGAATTTGTCATTTAATTCCCTGTTGAAAATTTTAATTTCTCTCTTTGCATTAGTTGGGCTGAGATGAATACTCCCTCAATTAGCTTTCTAATAAATGGTTTTAATTAGCTTCTGATCTTGTTGCCTGTATTTGCCTCAGTTAAAAAAGAAAGAAAAAAAACATCAAAAAACCTATACTATCATAAGGAGAGCACTACCTTTTTTGCATCACTAGCAGCATGGTTATGAAGATGTGAGTGAGCATACTGATGAAATAATGTGTTTGAATATTATAATTGTGTGTTTATACATTATAATTGTGTGTGCATTGGACTGAGCAAATGTTCTATCAAATAGAGAGGGCTGAACAAGATGGGGTTCTAATGTTTGACATTCTAGACTCAAATCAACATCGACAAAAGCAGATAACATCTCATTGATTCGTTTTAAATGGCAATGTCACTTTCTTATCTCCTCAAGTTCAGCACACACAATATACACCTGCTATAAACCTTTATTAGCATTCGATGATTACGTCTCAACTGCGCACCTTATTTCAGAAGGTAAAAGGATTGAATCATCCTTAGGTTAGGTGATTTACTCTTTTTTTTAACTCATAACTCCTATCTGAAATAGATGGTATAGAAAACACTGAAAAAAATTATAGCGTATTTATTTGTTTCATTATTTTATATATTATATATACAACAACAAATAAGCAGCAACTGACACGACCTTAGGTCAAAGGTTGGTCAGTTGCTGCTTATTAGTTGTTGGTTGTGGAAGGTCTTCAGTACTTTTCTAGAACTTTCTAAACTTACAGATGAGCTTCAGGGGTCTGGTGTCTTAGAATGGACTCAAAGTCGTATGTCCTTTATTTCGCTACTACTCTCTGTGTGAGAACAATGCACCTGTGTGTGTGTGGTTGCTTTGTTTGTAACCGCTGGCTTGGCAAATCTAGTAAATATTCCTAGATCGCTGTGTTCTACACACCATCTGATTGAGTGGGATGTGCACGTCAATATTTTCTCTGAGCTGTCTTTGTGCTGTAGGTACATAATCCGTTCAAACAGATGGCTGGCTGTTAAAATTGAGGTGGCAGTTTTCAGCCCAACATGTTAATATTCAGCCCACTGTAATGTCTTGTTGTAAGGCAGACTTTTGTTCTGTTGTGTTCCATAAACATTGGCATGCATATTTATGAGATCGATACGCAAATGCATGCTCAAAGAGCCTTTATTATTGTATACACATACACTGTGACTGTGAACTGGCTTACCCTATTACTTTATGAGTGACCATTTGTCTTCCATACAAAGATGAAAATAATCATGAGCCGGAGGTTTCATCAATCAGGCAAACAAATTATTTGAAAATATTTCATCCAGCATGCTATCTCCCACAATTTGGCCCACATGGGATTCCTCTGTAATGCACTGAATCTTATGAAACCTGCCTATACAGGGATTCCGTGTGTCTGTGTGTGTGTGTGTGTGTGCGCACATCCCTTACATATACAACAAATACAACCATGATGTATAAATAATTACTTTTTTTAAAATAAATAAATAATTTATAAAAAGAATGATAAACTATTTAAATTGTGCGTCATAGTAATATTCGCTATACTGACTTTGTTGATTAAAAAAATAAAAAATAAACACATTTTATAGATTAGCCTATCTTTACAATTCCTATTAATTGAATTCAATTCACATTAAATTGTATAACACTTTTCACAATACATATTGTTTCAAAGCAGCTTCACAGAAAATGCATTTCTACATTACAATTTAGAGTGATCTGTTATCTGAGGTGACTGTGTCCAAGTTATGTATTTCAGAAATGTACATATACAAATCACACAGTTAACTAATAATGTATTCATTTAAACAATGCATTAACTTAAGGCAGAAACAATGAGTTGATTGAAGTAATGAATACATGTTTGTTAACAAATGATTACTGTAATGTAGTTAAAGATTACAACATTACAGTTAAGCAAATATAATGAGAATCACCATTTTGAATAAGAGAACCCCCCCCCCCACACACAATAAATAATTAATTATAAATAAATAAATAAAAAGTCAAATCTTCTGACTTATTATGGAATTGAAAATGTGTGGAGATATATTGTCATCTTTATTTTCATAAAGATAATGGTCTTAAAGAGAAATTTATGCAAAACATTATGGCTCTCTGGGGTACTTGATTCTGATGGGTTAGTTACAATAAAGACCATCTTATAAAAACATTATAAATCAGTTTTGATTTTGGGGTGAAATGTTCAGTGTAAAGATAACTAGACCTTCATTACAGTATCAGACGAGAAAAGCAAACCCTGTTATGAGAAGCGAATTACACACACTTGTTCAGTGACTGATTTGAGTCAACGCTGCGCTCGCAGGCTTGACATGTTTCACGCTGAACTCAAGTTCTTTTTTCTTTCCGTTCTGTAGATTTAGCCATTGATAAATGTTCCACAGTTTCTTAACCTTCTGTTCGGAGCAGCACCTCGACAACAGACCTTCCCTCCTGTCTGCAAGGGCACTGCACGGGTGGCGTCCCAGCCTAATGAAACAGATTTAGAGTCACTGGCATTTATATTAACTCTGCACGGACCCAAGAAATATGCTGAAAACAAAATAAATCACGCCGCACCTTCCTCTCACAAGGCAGCTATAAGGTGCAGTTAATCCAAACGAGGGCGTCCTCGCCATTCATACTTCACGGACAAGCGGTGAAATTAGAAGCAGAGGAAATGCATAAAGAAGTAGTGCTCTGAACAGATCAATGGCACTTAATTAAAAAGAGAGTGATGCTAAACAATGATTCTGAGCGTGTTTTCAATGGTGGATGAGCCAGACCCCCTCCCTCCTATCAACAGCAACAATGGTTGGTAAGGACTTGCCCATCGATTTTCAACTGCAGTCCTCAGTCCTTTATTTCTGACCGCGGGCGACGTTGATTTCTAATGAGGTGCCGCAGCTTGCACCATTTGATGAGTTTCAGCTAAATCTTTGTCTACCTTGCACTTTAATTTGATTGATTAGGCGAATTAATTTACTTATTCGAGCTCTTTATGAGACTCCTTTGTAAGCCTAAAGTATCTTTGATTAGTGCTAGTTTGTGGAATAATGATGCGACTGGATGATTCTGAGCCTTAACGGAATATTTAGGGTTATTTCTGAGTTGTTTGCAGAACAAATATGAACTTGCTACTGCTAATAGATACACAAACATGCTGCTGTGAGCATCTATGTTGCTGCTGCATAAGTAGACATACATAAATCCTGTAGCAGATCTAGGCAGGCGGAGCTGGGGGAGGTGGAGGGTTTCAGAGGATCTTACAGCAAAGAATGAACCAGACTATTCAAATGTTAAGCCAGCAAAACTAGATATAGCATGCTGCAAAGATGCGGTAAAGTGATCTAAAGTGACAGTAAAGACTTTTATAATGTTACAAAAAGATTTATATTCTATATAAATGTTGAACTTTCTATTCATCAAATAATCTTATGGTTTAAATTTTAAGCACAACTAGAATCAGAGTATTAGAAAGATTTCTGAAAGATCGTGTGACACTGAAATTTGAGCTTTACCATCACAGAAATAAATTACATTTTAAAATATATTAAAATAAAAATTCACATAAATTCATTCCCATTTCTACTGTATTTTTGATCAAATAAATGTAGCCTTGGTGAGAATAAAATACTTTTTCCAAAATTCATAAAGTAACATGTCCTTTCCCATAATCCTTAACACACATTTTGGTTATACTTTCAAAAAGAGCTGTATTCCATTGGATGTGCTTCTTGTTTGGTTATGCTGTACACATTTTCAATAGTAATCAATGGCATGCCACAGATACTCTATACTGTATATTATAGTACACAGATTAAGAACATCTCAGCAAATTTGTTTCAGTGCTAAGCATCGTTTCTCAGCTAAACAGTAGAACCTTGAAATCTTTGATATCTCGCTGTTTCCCCCCTCGGAGAGATTACCCTCGGGTCGAAGATTTAGGGTGCCAGCAATATGGATTTCTTCCATATTATTATTATTATTATTATTATTATTATTTTTTTTTTTTTTTTGTTTGTTTGTTTGTTTTTGGTTTTCTTTTATATTTATGTATATTGTTGGTCTATGTATGTATGTATGCATGTTGAAAAACAAGAAACACAATTTCCCCAAGGTGATAATAAAGCAATCAATCTATCAATTTAACCATAGTGAATCATGGCCTTGATTGCACCACCATGCACATCAATTGAGATTACACTCATAATTACAATGCATTCTGGGAGAAAACTTTAGGAGAAGTCATATGATTTTCCATAAAACAGTTTTACTGTCGTGTCAGGCACCTCGTAATGTTGACAGTGCAGCACAACACCACCAACAAAGAAAAATCTGCTTTGCTTTCCCCCGGTTCCCTTGAATGTGTAGGAGGCAGTGGGATACTTCATAACAAATACGCGAGGGAGGGCTAATTTTTAAATACTTTTTCTCTTAATGCAGTTAGAAGCAGTTCTTCCATGGCTAATGGCTTCAGTGCTGAGTCTTTGAGCAAAATGGTGATTTGAACCCGATAAACAGAGAGGTGAATACAAGCCGAGCTTAATAAATTTCACTTTCTGAATCTCATTACAGAGAGCAGCTCTGCATACCTTGATTAATGATTCCCTCCTCATTATACATACACTTTTGGAAGGCATTTGATGATCTCATCTCCTTGGATATATATCATTTTTTTATTGCCAGTAGTCAGATATTGAGTCTCTCCATGAAAGATTATTCTGCATCTTAATAAGGTTTGATAGTTGAAGAGTGGGTAAAGGCATTCTCCTAAAAGTGAGAGCTGGGTATTAGTGCAGGTGGGATTGTAAACTCTTATTTTTATGGCAGGACTGAACTTAGTATCCGTAAAATCGATGTTGTATGAAATAGTCTTTTTTTATATAGTAAAAATAATGCTTTGGGCAGAATTTGTGGCTCAAAGTATCAGTAGTAGCAATGATGATCTACTGAGGGAAAGGGAACATTTTTACATGATGAAATATCTAGGTAATATTTCATATTTGAGTTTTCTTTCTCCCCTAATGTTAGGTTCATGCAGTGGTGTTGGATAATATACAGTACAACATCACTCCACTATAAAACCAACAGCAAAAAAACAAGCAGACATGAGAACTTGTGAAAAATAAGGCAGACTTCTGTGGGAATAGGTCAGGGAGGAGGCTGAAATAGTCAATACTGACAGTCGGTTTACAGCGAAAGAGAAAGTACACCCTTTTGAATTCTATGTTTTTACGTATCAGGACATAATAAAAACTCATCTGGTCCTTGGCAGGTCTTAAAATTAGGTAAATACAACCTCAGATGAATAACAACGCATGACATATTACACTGTAATGGTTTATTTAACAAAAACTAGGCCACAATGGAGAAGCCACGTGTGACAAACTAAGTATACCTTTACTGCTTCAAATTTGCGCTGCAAATCAAATACATTTATCATCAACGATTGATCATCAGCAAGCGTGACCAACTCTATAAAAGCAGAAGTTTTGTCAGTTTGCTGGTCTAGAGCATTCAGGTGAGTTTTAACACAATGCCAAAGAGGAAAGACATCAGCAATGATCTTAGAGAAGCAATTGTTGCTGCCCATCAATTTAGGAAGAGTTACAAGGCCATTTCCAAACAATCTGAAGTTCATCATTCTACAGTGAGAAAGATTATTCACAAGTGAAAAACATTCAAGACAGTTGCCAATCTTCCCATTGGACGTCACAGCAAATTCACCCAAGGCCAGACCGTGCTGCAATGCTCAAAGAAACTGCAAAAAACCCAAGAGATACATCTCATACTCTACAGGCCTCAGTTAGCATGTTAAATGTTAAAGTTCATGACAGTACAATTAGAAAAAAGATGGCTTGTTTGAAAGGTTTGCCAGGAGAAAGCTACTTCTCTCTATAAAGAACATGGAAGCACAGCTTAGGTTTGCAAAGTTGCGTCTGATCAAACCACGAGATTTCTGGAACAATGTCCTTTGGACAGACGAGACCAAAGTTGAGATGTTTGGCCATAATGCACAGCGCCACGTTTGGCAAAAACCAAACACAGCATATCAGCACAAACACCTCATACCAACTGTCAAGCACGGAGGTGGAGCATTGACTCATGCAACAGAACAATGATCCCAAGCACACCAGCACAACAGAATGGCTGAAAAAGAATAGAATCAAGGTGTTCCACTGCAAAGTCCAGTCCTCAAACCAATTGAAATGCTTTGGTGGGAACTTAAGAGAGCAGTGAATAAACAAATGGCCGCAAATTTAATAAATAATGACATGGTGTAATATCTCATGTTTTGTTCTTCATCTGAGGTTGTATTTACCTCATTTAAAGACCAGATGATTGTTTATGTCCTGGTACATAAAACCATAGAATTCAAAAGGGAGCACTTTCTTTTTCACATGACTATATATAAACATACTAATATGGTAATGCTTTGTTTTTAAAGCTCTGTTTTATTGTAAATACATTATGGAAATTTTTCCACACGATCCATGCAAAAACATTAAAAAAAGTGTGCCGTTTCCATGTCGCCATAGTCTTTCATAGGTGTTTTCTACACCATATCACATCAACTGCAGCCTTGATTTAGAAACATACATGGCAAAATACATTATTAAGCATATATTTTTATTAGCTTGCAAGTGTATCCACACAAATGATAATGCGGTAGAATTTTTCTTTTTAGGATGATGTGGATCCCCCCCCCCCCCATTGGACTAAAAGAAGCATGCAAGAGACCTCAAAAAGGATATACAGGCTTTTTTTCTGAGCCTGAAGGCTGCCACAAGGGTTGAGCATCTGTAGTGTGGTGTGGGTGGCCTTCAATGCCAGGCCATGGCAGAACGAACCACCTATGGGGAAGGAGACGAGATCCGAGTGACTGCAGTGTGTGGATGAAAGCGTACTGCAAACATGTACAGCGACATGTGCAGTAGGTTTGACACTGTAGTGTGGAATTCTAAATCAGATGGGTGTAAAACAGAATTTGAGCAATCACACTTGCATTCTGGGATAGCTGCTTAGCAATTAAGTAGGACTTCAAAAGCAATCACAGATTGCTTGAAATTTCCAGAAGCGACCTTGCAGGCAGATCTGAATGCTATTGATACTATTACTCAGTGCTGTTTACCATAAGCCAGTAGCAGGACATAAATCTCTGGAGAGGATCTCATAGATTGGATCCGAATGGGCCTTTAAACACCCGGACGGCTGTCGCCATAACCCCGCTCAGCCAATCCATTCTCTGCGGAGTGCTTTTAAACCGCTGCTTAAATTGGCAGTAACAGCCTGGAAGGTGTGTAAGGCAAATCAAGCGCAACTCTTAAACCAGACTGATGCATTCGCACACGAGAGAAGACAAGTTTTTGAAAGCGTGCTGCAGGTGATGTATGGTTTTAAAGGGTTTATTTAATGAGTAAAGAAGTGTATACATGCCTTTTGTCTTTCAACAAAACAAAAGCAATAGTGAAGTTTAAATTGAGGTGCAACCCAAAATAAATAGAACAGGGACAACCTTATATTGAAATGATATTGGTATGGCATTCTATTTCATTACAAGCCAAACTTTTCATGAAATTTTAGGTTTTATGTCCAAAACAGAAGTAAATTATAATAAAATGTTTATACTGTTATTATATGTTGGGAATAATTGACAATAGGCCGTTGAGACCCGGAGACAATTATTCCACTTAAGCCCTATTCGCACGGGATAAGTATTACCTGGTGACCTGGTCATTTGTAATAATTGCTGAGGTTGTCTGTGATCTTAATCCCGTGCGAATCGGCCATGTCTGTGATTTGTAAAGTAAAAATTCCCCCGCAAATGACCTACCATATTTTGCCGAACACCGAGGTCCTGTGATAATATTAGTCTCGTGCGAATCGCATCTCTGTGATTTAGCGGGGTCGTTTATAATTTTTTCAATTTTTTTGTTTCCTGTGCGCTTTTTTATCCATCAATCGCGAAGAATGCAGGCTGCGTTGGAGTGTTTTGATAGTATTTTGGGTGCTGGGTCATATCGCTATACCTACACCATACAACTATACAATAAGAGAAAGCTGAAACCATCAGAAGAGCAAAAACAAAAAGAATTAAAGCTGCAAGCAGCACATTGGGGTTCAAGCAGTTAAGGCCTAATATAGCTCCTAATAGCCCTGTCATTCTGAGCAACCTTGCACAAAACTGTAAATGAGGAGATTTAAAAAAGAATGGCTTTTAAATTGTTTGGATTTATTTACAACACAACATAACCCAAAGATACACAACAAATGCCCAAAAAAAAAAACACTTCAAAGACAGACCTTTGTGCCATTCCTAAAAACATTGTACATACTACATACCTTTAATTTCCAAGGTGTTTGATTTTCACTTTACCATGTTCATGTTCCAGAGACTCATGTAAATGTTGAAGTCCTCAGTGGCATCTGGGCCCTGAAAAAAAAAGTGAACATACTGATATCAAGAGAAAGGCCTGCACGATTTTGGAAATAAATATTAGATTTTTCTGGTTAAAATTGCTTTTTAAAGTTCACAAACACACACACACACACACACACACACACACACACACACACACACACACACACACACACACACACACAAATGTTTCCAACAATATATAATAAAATGAACACAAGGTTTGTTGTGCCTTATAGGCATAAGCTATGCGCAGTGCTGGGTAAAATAATAATAACAATAGATAGCAGTATAAATCTTCCAAAATATTTCAGTAACAACCAAGCTATAGAAAAATATATTGATTATCATGTTACTTCAAATGTTTCCATTCGTTATGATGATATGAAATGAGATACTGTAATAGTAAAAACATGAAGCCGTTTGGTGCGTTTTGCTTTTCAAATTTTCAAATGATACATTCAAACGCGATCGCGCTGCAAAATCTGATACATTCAAACGCGATCGCGCTGAAAAATCTGATACATTCAAACGCGATCGCGCTCAAATATAAAACATTATGGTTACCATACATATCTACGTTTGACCAGATATCCACAAACACAGTAGGCCTAACAGTAAACACGGGTCTAAATATTATAATATTCCCCATATATCTAGCAACAGTTCAACTGCAATGTGACATTTATGCAACAATAACAATCTAATATGTAAAAATTTCTTACCTTAAATCTTTCTTGTCTTTAAATTGCGTTCTTCTTCTTCTGAGGTAGCCTAAATCCAATGTAAGCTCAGGCGCGTCTTTAAAACACAGTAAGGAGTAAGTTACGAAGTCTCTGCTTCTTTGTTTTGAGGTGATGAGGGCGTTTACAGGTCTGCTTTCGTATGGATTACTTAAAAATAGAATATTTGTTTTTTATATTATTTACATACTTTAAAAATAGAGATTCCAAGCGTTGTATAGACATGCGTTTCAAGTCTGTGTGACAAACATTCGCTGAGTTACAGGTCATTTTCTGTCGCGTTTCAGAATGAGTTTCACATTGAGAGAGACGGCAGAACGCGCATCATGTTTATTTTCTTTGTTTTGCGAAAAACACAACATTTTATTTTTATTATGAGTGTACACAAATAAAAGAAGACATTTAACAGTTTTGAATGTTGTACAATACAAGTATGTAAAATCAAAATCAACAGAGTATTTTACACTGATATAAAAAAAAACGAGCAGATCACGCCGGCGTGATTGTCGACCTCAGGGGGTTAAGCACAAAAGCGTCAAAAGTTATTAAGTTTTATTTAGCAAGCATGTAACCACTGACATTCTAGATTGAAAAGACCATTTACAGCCAATACAGGCAATTTACCATTGGGAATTTATGGTTTTAAAGCATTTTAACAGCGCCACCTATAGTATGAAGTAGAAGTAGAAGTTCTGAGTTTTCCTGATAGGTTCTGCCCAAATTGAGGCCTACTATCTGGCCAGGTTTCAAGTCTCTAGGCCTTATGGTTTGGCCTGCACAAATGCGTTTTACAAATCCTTACAATTACAATAGGGTTTCAGCATTTCATGCTTGAACCCCTGATAAGAATGAAGGCTTTTTGCCAGTTATAGCGCCACCTATGGTCCGATCTCCATGAAACCCTGCATGCTTCTTCAGCATGTTATGACACATATGCTCATCAATTTTTGTGAAGTTCTGAGTTTTCCTTTAGGATTTATAGGCTTTTGAGTGTATTTTGTCACGCCGCTTTTCTAAATGACCCTGTTACAGCCACCCAAATGCAAAAGTTCTACTTTTTTTCGATAATTATTGATCTAGAGAGTCCAGAGAATTGTCCTAGACTGGTCTGGTTCCGATCGGGCAAAAAACAAGGGACTAGTTTGCAAAAGTAGGTTTCGAACAAAATTCGACATAGCAGAAAATTTTTCCTGCCTAAATCGAAATCGGATATACGTTTTGTCTGACTTGAGCCAGGGATCACAGTGGTGCAAGACACTTGAGTCTAGGACAAACAGTCTAAGAGTTATGAGCGATTTTGTACTTTTGGTTGCTGTAGCGCCACCTATGGGCCTATCGGGGTCATACTCTGATAAGTTCTGCCCAAATTGAGGCCTACCATCTGGCCTGGTTTCAAGTCTCTAGGCCTTACGGTTTGGCCTGCACGATGCATTTTACAAATCCTTACAATTACAATATGTTTCAGCATTTCATGCTTGAACCCCTAATGATTAGATGGAGATGAATGACTTGTATAGCAGCATGCGGTAAGGAACATTCTTCTGTTTGTGATATTTCATACAGCTAGACCTATAACGAATTTCTAAATCACACGTGGTCCCCAGATAATACTAATCCAGCGCGAATAGTGCTTTATACTACGATTACCACAACTCAAAACATTGTTCAGATCATGTATTTCAAGTAGTGTTGTTTTTGGCAGCCTGTTTTAATTTTAGTTTTAGTCTAGTCTTTGTGTCAGGCTGTCATTTTAGTTTTTATTAGTTTTAGTCACATTCATACTCTTTTTAGTCTAGTCTAGTTTTAGTCGACGATAACTGATGACATTTTAGTCTAGTTTTAGTCAACGAAAACTGATGACATTTTAGTCTAGTTTTAGTCGACGAAAACTGATGACATTTTAGTCTAGTTTTAGTCAATGAAAATTGTATTTTAGTCTCTTTTTAGTAATGTGATTCTATTTAACCCAGTCAATATAGAATTTCAAACAAGGCTATCTTATTATAGGCTATTTAGTAGGCCTATATTTAGGGCTGTGACGGTGGCAGGTTTTTTTTTACCACCGCGGTAATGGACCAACTACCGGCGGTGGTTGGGGGGTTGTTTTTAAAAAAACTCGTTTTATATTTCTACACAAACCGGCGGTGGTTGGGCGCTTTGAGAGGGATGTGGGACGCAGGAAAACACGAAGATATCGATCTCCATCGATCTCTTTATGATATCTTTGTGTTTTCTACTTGATGTAAATTGGTTTGAAGAGCGAATTTTATCCTCCACAAGGGCGAAATATTTAGGCTATGTTTGAGATTGCGCTGCCAGAGAAAGTGAAACTAAAAATCACCCGCGCGTGTGAAGCGCGCTTTACAACTAAACTTGACGCGCCCTATGTCTATATAACAAGCACAAACTGTGTTAAAAAGAATTTGACATGCAAGTACAAATGTAGGCCATCTGTCCTACAGCGTTTTTCTACTTTACCACAGTAAAGAATACGAATATAATAGGCCTAATTAAAAGCGAACCAAGAAACGTTTATAATACCTTTAGAAAATGGGTGAGACGTGACGTGAGTGAAGATTTGGGAAAAGAAACAAGAGATTCCATGCAGGGATGAGTCACGATTTTTGGATATTCGATTAGTTTATTTAATTATAGGATATCGAATAGGTTGTGCGATTATTCTCTAAAATAAAATCTCCATGTTCTGGCGCTGATGCGGTGACGTGTTCATGTAACCAGAGACGCTGCCAATAACATACAGCTGTCACAAAGAACCGGCAAAAGTAATGATTATGAATGTGTCAAATACATCAATGAGACATTTTAATAGAATAACTAATGGAGTAATATATTGTTAAATTCGCTGATAATCGGGTGACCAGATCGCAATCCAGAATTTAAAGCCGACAAAGATGGGTTCACGCACAACTCTCTCATTCGTCGTGACGTTATAACATTTCGTCTCGTCTCGTTTTGGTCAACGAAAATGAAGAGACATTTTAGCATAGTTTTTATTTTTTTAAACCACATTTAGTCTCGTTTTTATTCGTCAACGATATTGCATTATACATGTATTTTAGTCATCGTCACATGACCATGCATTTACGTCTAGTCTCGTCTCGTTTTCGTCAGGTGATAACGGTTCGTTGACGACAATATTTCGTCATAATTTTCGTTGACGAAAGCAACACTAATTTCAAGACATTTGTCAGGTTTTTGTCCTTAAAACACTCTTGGGTGTATAGGACTAATTTCTTATGCATCTCATCCCAAGCCTCTGTTGCTAATTCCAAAAAATCATTTTAGAGCTAGTAATGGAGTAACTTGAGCCATTGTTACTGTAGCAGTCTAATGCAGTTGAGAGAGAGAGAGAGAGAGAGAGAGAGAGAGAGAGATGTGAATTACTTCAGTCTATGCGTCTCTCAACAGTGTTTGGCAGCAGCGTCTCTAATAATAGCATAACTGTAAGTTTATCTTCTCCAAGAACAACACTGTTATGACATCGCTAGTGAGAAATGTAGATTTTAAGTTGTTAAGCTATTTTACTGACAAGAACGTCAGAGCAGCACTGACAACATGTTTCTGTGTGAGTGTGTCCGTACTGTATGTGTGTGCGTTTGAGTGGGAGGTATTTGCTTTCTGTACATAATTAAAAACGTAATTTTATGGTAAAAAACATGAAAATAATTTGTCATTCTTATCCTATTGTTTACTATTTTTATTTGCTTGGTCAGTGTAATTGTGGGTTTTGGTTATTTTGTTGTTGTAGGCTGTAAAGACCATTGAAATTATTTGGCGAAGTGATATGGAACTGTAATGCGGTCAAGAACTGGCTGGAACTACTTTAGCAGTTCATTTCCCTGAAAATAATTGCACACCTTAGTGCGTTCATCAACCAATCAGACTCAAGCATTCAACAGCCCCGAAGTATAAATTATAATAAAATATATTATTCATATCTTATTGTTGTTATTATAACAATTTTATATATATAAGTTTTAAGTACGAAACAGAACCTTTTAAGTTATAGAACTTGTTATTGAAGACCATTGACTTTCAAAATTATGTGATAATGAACACCAAGGGCACTGCTATTTCCTTTTAAAGTGAACTATACAGGAATGTACGAAGCCACCAAGGGGACATGGTGGTGGGAAAAAATATGAGATGGGAGGAAAAATAATAAGTCAATTCTTTTGCAAATTTCTTTTGCAAATTCTTTTTCTCTCACAAATGTTTTGCGCTCCCCTGAGAAACTTTGCATTTGCTCACAAAACCTTGGGCATTTGCGCAAGAACGCAAAAGTATTGCCAAATAATTTTTCCTCCTGTCTAATTTTTTCCCTTCATGTCCCTTTAGGGGCTCCGTAGGAATGTGATGCTAGAAAGCTTAGTTTTGTGTTCCCTTTTTTTGCTGATTTAAACCCGATCTTTTCTTTTATCTGTCCATGGATGCTTGTAACCTGACATTACCCTGAAATCACTGACTTATTTAGGGAAAAAAAATCCTATATTGCAATTTAAGGCACACTAATTGAAAAGCAACAATCGCAGGATCATTAACAGGGTTAAAGAGGGAGATAAAACAAATTAAATTTCACTTTGCCTTGCTAGTTTCTAATAGAGTTGGAAGCCATTACACGGTGGTGAATTGCGTTTTGTCAGACTCTATGATTTTTTTTTTCTTTTCAGAACACTGAGTGAATGATCCATGCATAAAATTCAATTGTGCATCCAAAACGGAGGCGTAAAAAAAAAAAAAAAAAAAAAAACATACATCAAAAGCCTGAAAGAAAAAATTGTGCTCAAACAAGCAGCAATGTAGAATCAATGTTGTGTAATCCTGTCTTACATGTTGGGACTCCATGGTCTTTGACTTGATTTTACGCAATAGTTCTGATGAACTTAATGGGTAAGGCCTGACAGAACCATGGAAATGTTGCTGTTGCTTTGTGCTTTGCACTTTTGCTTTTTTTTTTTTTTTAGTGTAGCCTGTACAGTAGTAATGAATGAGCCAAGTTTGTTAATTAAAAGGACATGCTTTATTGTGCAGCTGTGAACATTCCCATATTCGATCACAAGCTTGATTATTTCACTCACAAGCCCTTTAGGCATCTGAAGAGAAAAAGCTCATTTGGGGATAGTTACTTTCAATGCAGTAAAGTAGACCATTGAATGCCCTATCCAAGTGACTAATAACAGTTTAGAAACAGCAAATGTCCTGAGACAGAGTCATTTAACCCTCCAGGATATGATTTGTAGATTTCAGGGTAGAAATAATTGGGATGCTTTATTATTTATTTATTTTTCATAAAAAAAAAAAAAAAAAATGAATGTAGGAAATTGGATGTCTGGAACCAGGGTTATTATTGTTAAAGTCCAACTGAAATCAAAATTGACCCTATTTACTTTGTTAGCGCATATTACTAGTCTTGTGGTGAAAAATTGATCCGTGCAAGTTAATACACAGAAAAAAATTGTTTAATCTTTAATCAAAGTCTGAAAAGTTACTTCCAGTCTGGAATGGCGTTCCTTCTCTGATGATGTAGGTTTGACGGCTTGGGTTGGGAAACGCTTAACCACTCCCCTCAAACCGTTAGTCTGTTATGAGCAGAGATGGAGAGGAGGAGCGCTAGAGTAAAACCCTGCCCTCTGTTCAATATTCCGTTTCACTGGGAAATACGTCACAACACTGGAGAAAAGTCGTTTGCAACTTCAGGTTCACGCGGACTTTAACTAAAACTAAAACCATAATAACAACATTGTCATTACTTGAAACTAATTAAATGTGATCTGCAGTAAAATATGCTGTAACAAAAACATTTAACTTATTTTATTTCAGCTAGTTACCAAGGCTACATTTCTCATTTTTGTTTACTTTAACTTGAAGTATTAAAATAATTAAAACTAAACTAAAATGAATAGATAAAAATAGAAGACTATATAGACATACTGTTTTAAAAAAAAAATCAAAAATGCTGACTAAACAAAACCAAATTAATAAAATTAACTGAAATGAAAGTGAAAACAAATATAAAAATAAAATCTAATTCAGAATAGTAACAAAAATATAGTAGTATATCAATGAAACTAAAATATCACTGCCTAGAACAAAGCTCAATTATACAATTTAGAAGTTATTATGCAAAATATTATATTATACTTTTATTTATTTATTATAAATAAATAAATGCCTGAATAAAAGTTGATGTGGCACATTCATATAAAATTGAGCTGATGTGCAGTTTGACATTGTGCGGTCCAGTCTGTTTGAAATATATGTTTTTTAAATTTGAAATTTAAAGCATAATAAAGGTCATGTGTTCATGCTGTTAGATACTGTAGATGTTTTGTCATGCGTTCTTTTCACCTGCAGTGGGATCCTAATATTCCATTGTTTGAATACCTTGCATTTACACTCAGCTCTTTGTATGCAAATAAAGGTTAAACAGGTGCATTTACCTGTTGTTGTGAGCTGATGGGAAATGAAAACCTTTAGATTTATCCCTACAGATAACCGCCAGGTGCTGCGAGACGCCCGTGTAACAAATTCAGAAAGTGCCATATGGCCAAGCTTTTCCCTTCAACCCCTGCTCTAGTTTTCTTCCCTCTTTCTCTCTAGGCCTACTCCAACCTCAATTTGAATACATTACTGTCATTTGATTTCCCATTCGATCAAGAATTCTTTCATTTGCAGAAATTAATCACAGGAAAATTAAGGCCTAATTTTTCAAGGCTAGTGGAGCAGTTATGACACTAACTGATGAGGCAGAAACTACATGAGGAGAATTTCAGTCAGTTCAGTGTTTTTCTATTGATCTGATACACAAGTCCTTGTCCTTTGAAAGTTTCTCTCTGCAGTGGCGGAGCCAGGATATTTTCCTAGGGATGCCTAGGCAGGGGTCAGCAACCAGTCTTTATTGTTTCTACATAAAAGTGAGTTTGAGTATACTGTTTCTGTGACTGCAACACAACTGTATAGATTTAATTTGTACTTGAGATGATAGTGAATTACATCAATTAATACTGAGTGAATTTGACCATTTTTGTGTTATTTTTCACCTCTAGGCATATTAATAGAAAAGATAAATTCCAGCTTGGTTCTGGCTCTCAAAACCACAAATAGCTTGTTCTCCATCATTTGCATCCTCATGGATGAGACATGCAGATGGCTATAGTTCAAAGATTAGTCAACATTCATTGAGTTTTATATAATCAGTGAACTCTTTAAAAATGCTGAGTTACACTGTATGGTCTGTTTCAAAAACTTCCAACTGAAAAAGTAAACATTGAATGTTTAACATTCTATTATTTGTCAAAAGAAATTGATTGCAACGGTTCCATAACCTTTACCTAAACTGAAATTGAAAAAAATGTGTTCTCTTTTGAATCCCCGCATGTGCAACACATAAATGCCAGAATGTAAAATTAGTATTCTTTTAAATGTCATTTTCTCTTGTAATTTGCATTGTACTTTACCAAATAACTGTAGTAGTGTGAATGCACAGTGCTCGCATTTATTGTGCATTAAATTACAGATAACAAATTATGTTCTTAAATGTGATGCATATAGCAAATACTTGCATGCATGGGTTTGGAGCTGCTTTAATTGCCTCCATATTTCATAATCTTGTATATCTACTGTTTGCCGTTCACTGTTGATCTACTGAAGCTCCCTTGGCACCTGTGCCTTTTCCGCGCTCGTTTGACTTGCGCCTGGCGCTGAGGCGAAGTTGGAGTGTGTGTCTGAAAAGTCTCCCGTTTGTTGTGCAGAGCGCAATCTGATGTTTTTGAACAGTACGGCGCAGAGCGGCTCTCTCGCACTGTATGACATGACATACAACTCGTTTTCCAGTCCGGTTCATTCACACAACACGGGTTTTCCGAGAATGCGGTTGCGAGTCCTGAAAATGTTCGGGTGTGAGTTCAATGTGTTGTCATTTCCCTAAAGAACTGAACTGTGTGTGTATGCATCCATAGCGAGGGCTCAAATTCAGGACTGACAACTGTATGCTATTGCTGTTATCGTGGCCTTAGTGTGAGTGTGCTCACAGTAAAATGAAAGTCTTTGCCAGGAAACTCCATGAATTTTGTCATATTATACTTGGCAACATAATGGTTTCCTATTGATTTTTCATTGACTGGCAAACAGTGCAGTTCCCCAAAGTCAACAGTCAATAAATAGGTGTATACAGAGCATTTTTGGTCTTTGCAAATCAAATTTACTCTTCTTAATACAGTGAAATGACTTTGCAGGACATTAACCTGAAAATAATGCTCACAATTACTTAGTTGGTGTAGTGCTTAGTTGGTGCAGTTGTTGTGGGCTGATGGGAAATGAAAACCTTTAGATTTATCCCTACAGATACCCGCCAGGTGCTGTGAGACGCCCGTGTAGAAAATTCAGAATGTGCCATATGGCCAAGCTTTTCCCTTCAACCCCTCTCTCTAGCTTTAGTTTGCTTCCCTCTTTCCCTCAGATGAGACTTTAAACCGAGGTCCTGACTCTCTCATTAAAAATCTCAGGATGTCTTTCGAAACAAGTAGGGGTGTAACCCCGGCATCTTGGCCAAATTTACCCATTGGCCTCTGTCCATCATGGCCTCCTAATCATCCCCATATATATATGTACTAATTGGCTTCATCACTCTGTCTCCTCTCCACCAATAAGCTGGTGTGTGGTGGGCGTTCTGGCGCAATATGGCTGCCGTCGCATCATCCAGGTGGATGCTGCACATTGGTGGTGGTTGAGGAGATTCCCCCTTCCATGAAAAAGCGATATGAGTGCAGAGAAAAGCGCTATATAAATGTAATGAATTATTATTATTATTATTATAGTGTTAAACTACAAGAGACAAACCAGATGCTGTCAAGGGTGATGCATTATCCTCTTACTTATCCTCAGTTTTCCACATCTTTGTTCTTCTATCACTGTTTAAAATAGCATTCCTACTGCAATTCCCTTAGCAATACACTGCTTTCCAAAACTTAGTCCCTTTATTTGATCCAGCAGCATAGTACAAAAGCTATGTATGCTTCAAGTCAAGTTGAAGCGAAACTATATTTATAATTCTATTTCATTCAACCATTTTTGTCTGCTTTTACTGTTAGCGCACCTTTAGCATTTATGTTAGCGCTTTCATAAACAGAGAGTTTCTACACAGCTCTGACCTTATAAAACTCAGAAAGCTGTTTCAGTACTGAGGAAAATTACAAGAGACTGCCTCAGAGTCATTCTTGGAAATAAATGGCATGGATTATTTAGTGCTTGTACCGCACTGAAGTACATTCTGTGAAAGTTTTACCTGGCAAGATATTACAAAAATGGCTGGTCAGTAAAATATAGCCTACCATATTTTATTTTTATTCTTTTATATTCGACTTTATATATATTAAACCAATATACCAATATTAGTTGCGTATGGATATTATATATGGCACAATTGCAAGTGTGATACTGCATTACATTTTGTATATAACGGTTTGTATGAAGTTTTTATTGAACAAAATTGCCCTTCACTTTGTCTATTTTTGCTCCACCAACAAAACAGTTCCAAACAAAGCCACAACAAAATAAACCAATGAATCAGTGCTTTTGAACAAATCGGTTGAGTAAATGATTCAATGGCTCAACCTGCATCCCAATTTGTATACTATCCACCAAAAATAGTATCAGGGTTACAAATATCAAATACTATTTAGGATGAAGACTGTGCTAATTTGGATGCATCCTCACTCATAAAGACAGTCACTTGTTTTGTCCTTGAAAGAATCAGTGTTTAGAATGAAACGGTTGAGTTAATAATTGAGCGATTCTCTCATAGAGACAGTGGTTGCGTCTGAAATCGCATCCTCCCTGAGTAGGTGAGGCTATAATAGCCCTTTAGTGGTCTTATCCCCACTCATTTTAGAGGTTATATATTCAGAAACATTTTCTACTTGCCATGTTGTGCATACACATGCATGTAAGGAAATGTTTAAGTACATTTAAGACTCGCTGACTGTATTCATACAGCGATGATTTCAGTCAGTATGTCTGTGTGTTGTTTGCAAGTAGCACTCCATCCAGCTGCAGTACTGTATTTCACACAGTATACAAAGTATCCATGGATCTGATGTCTCGCTTTGTTCTCTGTAGATGTACACATGTAGGCAAGTACAAAGTCTTGATATTAAAGCATTCTCTATTCTGATTCCACTGAAGTGTTCTGGAGTATTTCTCTGGAGAGCGATAGCACAGGAACAAGGAAATGTCATGCAAGCTTTCCCCCAAATGTCACTTCGTAAATCTGTTTTGGCATATTTCCTCGGCATCGGTTGTGCCCATCCCCCCCCCCCAAGTTGTTTTTTTAACAACTGGCTTAATTTAATTTTTAATAAACCTTTGCTTTTCACATTTCATGAAATTCCAGTGTAGATGAGAAGTAAAAACATTTAAAAACAACAGATTGTAGTGTTTGGAATACATTGAAATTGCAGGGATGTTTTATGTTGAGTGTGTATTGTGTTGTATTTTAGCAAATGTAATGCAGCCCCAAATTAATACAAATAGTATTATGGACCAATATTAAAATTCAGCCTGATAATTATTTTTATGCTATGGCCAATACGCGATAAATGGTTTTGAATGCTACAAGTAAATTTAGGCATCACAACATTATAATGTACAGTATGAAAAATTAAAATTAATTTTCTAAATTATTACTGTTTTTTTAAAGATTACTTACCTAGCACTCAATTAGTAAATTTAAATGTATAAACAGAGGAAATGGGCATGCAAAATTAAAAATACAATATTGGTTGATAATCATTAGGGGTGCAACGGTACAGATAGCCCACGGTACGGTCCGTACCTCGGTTTTTGGGCCACGGTCTCGGTTCGGTTTCGGTACATGTTTTGTGCAGAAAGAGACTGCTATTTCATCCCAAAAATATGTTTTATTTTTCTTATGAGCATAAACAGAATGTCACAGTAGGAAGAACATCAATGTATGGAATAAATTAACACTCTAGTCTGTACTGAACAACACTAAGTAATACAACCTCTTCAACTATCACTTATATGAAATACAAAATGTAAACAAACACACTTCAAAATATTCAAGTGGATCCCAATTCCAAACCTTGATAACTGGTATATGAAGTGATCAATGTGAAAGAAAAAGTGCACTTTTACCTTTAACAAACATAAATTAGCTTGTGCTTTGAATAAAAAAAAGCAGAGCAAAATAATATAATGAAAAAATACTGCATTCAGGATACAAAGTGCAATGTTATTTACTCATCCACTATTGAGAGATTTTTGTGCAAAAAGATGAGTCTATCAACACTGTCTGGTGCAAGGCGAGACCGGTTGGCACTAACGATGTCCCCAGCAGAAAATTCTCAACTTTCCAGAATGCCGCAAGCGCACCGTAGGTCACGTGACAAGAACCAAACAGAGCGCAGCTGATGGTTGCTTTAGCAACGACAGACGCCTCCGGAGCGCAACCGCCCTAGCGCTTTGGAAAAAAGGTGAACGCGGCGCGCCTAGCGTTTTCTACGCGTTTTTAGGCGCGATATGTGAACGGCGCCTAAAGCAAAAACTAAAAGTATCAGCGCGAACTCAATGGCAAAACCGAAGTACCGCGGGACACGAGGGTAGATTGTCCCGTGCAGGGCTGACCGAACGGTCCGGTATTTTACCGTGTACCGTTGCATCCCTAATAATCATCCAAAAGTATGGTTCTGATTTAATTAATTAATTAATTAAATACAATGAATTCTAATAAAGTACATTAAATTTGACAGATGAAGTTAACAGAAGTCGCTTGTATCTCGGGGAAAAGAGGATGACGCTCTTGCCCTCTAAATCTGAGAGAGCTCACCGGTTACGATTGTTTAAAAGCATCTCATGGTCACATGGAGGATGAATAGATAGTGTGTGTGTTTATTCTCTGTCTTTTACTCTTGTATTATTTCTGACTTTCTTGACTCTCTTTCTCCTTCTCACTCTCTCCCCATCCTCTATCTCTTTGAGAATAGAATCATCCATTTGCTCACTGCCTCTTTCCTTCCAAGGGCAGCCGGGTTTTGAAATCCCGATGTCTCACTAGGAATAAATCTCCGTAGTCAACGTCATTAAACTTTTAACACCAGGCCTCCAGGTTTGGTCCGGTCAGGTCTTTTGCTTTTTGCGGCCACTTTTCTTCCTCCCATATGATTCATTTGACAGATCTGGTATTACTCATTCACTCCCTTTAAGCTGAAAATCCACTTTCAAGTTGACTATTGCATAAATGGAACACCTCAGCGGGGACCCACTGCCTTTACAGTGTGTGTGGGGTCTAATTAACATTCACAAGAGCACAAGCAAATGGCTACTAAAGAGCTCAAACAATTGGAAAAATTAATAAAGGTTTAATAATCAGCTGGAGATTTAAGTTTTTCTTTGGAAAGCTGGAATTATTTAATTATATTTTATGCGCATCATTGTTTAAAAGACTGTTTTTCACAATTTCTTATTCCGTTTCCTTGGAAGGCTTTTCTTCAGGGAGTGAGATTGATTGGCAGTTGCCATGTTTCAACTCATTTTAACTTGGTGAATAGGTGTTGAACTGATTAGTCACCATGAAATCAAAATGTACAAATCTTGTTTTTTTTTATGTAATATTGCAGTATGTATTATAAATGATTTATTAATATACATATATATTTTTTTCATTGATGTCCCCTTGTAATCTTTAAATTACTTCCTCTCCCCGTTGCAACAACATCTCTTCTCTGATGATGTGTTTACTGATGTGAGGGCGGGACAACCTGTCACTCACATGACATCACAGCAATAGCAAACCTGTGGCTTGTGGTTTTCCAAAGTTACTAGCCACTCTGCATTTTTACTGGCCACAGTTTTGACATCGATACCATGGAGGAAAACTGCCATATAGATATTTTTTAATATTATCTCATATAATATGGCAGCAGGTATATTAGGCTGCTGTCACTTTAAGACCTGATGCACGGATCCATTATACTGTTACAACATGCATTTTCTTTCTCAGCTGTTTGCTTTCACTTAAAACATAACTGACTGTGCTTACGTGAATACTCACCAAGACCGGCATTTTGACATTATTTTGTGTTTTTGACTAAGAGCAATAAGCAGTGAAAACTAACTCTATTTAGTAGCCTGCTGAGAGGCGGCTTTATGTCTGCACGCTTTGGGTGTGAGCACTAAATCTGCTGGAATGAGTAAAATTATGCACAATATGCACAATCCCACGCCTAAACTCAAGCCCTGTAACAGCAACAATATTCATCCGGAGCAAAAGAAACCAGTGAATGAGGGGAAGTGTGTTTGTGTGTCAACTCGCTGTCGGAGAGATGAGAGACCGAGGGAGTGCAGCTGGTATCGTTTATCTTTTCTGTGGAAAATTAGTATTGGACGCGTTTCAGATATTTCGGTATCAATTTGTATCGAAAATCTATATTTTTTGACAACACTACATTGTACTTAGTTTATTATTTCAGATGCCTTTTTAAAAGACAATTGAAAAATGTATATATATATAAAATTTAATTTAAAGTGGCCAGTAGGAGTGACTGCGTTACACACTACTGCTGAAATCAGGTGTTAATGTCAAGCCCTGATTATATCATTTGAACCTTTTGAAGCGCACTGACCCACCTTCGGGCTTATTTCTTGCTATATCATACTGTATAATCATTTTATACATTGTACAATCAAATTAAAAACAAGTGGAAAAAGTGTCAATGCAGTAAGTTCAATACACTCTCTTTAAAAACAAGTCCTTATATTGTACGCCATGTCACATCCCATGTAAGTTTATTTTGTTTTAAGGATTTTTAGACATTTATCCAGTAGGCCAGTTCAATACTGCATTAATGAAGAAATAGAGGTGAAAAACAATAGTCAATGTTGCCTCAAAATGCCTGCTCTCATTAAAAATTAATGACTTACGTCCGATTTGATGCAAGCTCGGACAGATATAGTGAAAAGTGACAGCACTCAAACCTGCAACGTCCACATGAGCATCACAGCTCACCTTTTTGGACCAGCTTTGACTGCTTCCTGCCGTACATTTCATACTCTCCTCTTTCATTTATGCATGGAGATCAAGCTGAACTGCCTCCTTTTGACATTTATTTGTTGGGCTGGAGTGATGTAAAGCTACTGCTCACCTTGGATTCTGAATTAGGCTTAGCCTCCGTCTTAGCCCCTGACCCTCAGGCCTGTTTCACACCGAATGCATAAGCAGCAAAGCAGTACTGCAGCGTAACTGCAGGCAGGTTCAAGTTGTAATTTCACACTGACAGCCTTTCTGCTGCGTAACAGAGATTGGGCTCGACAGTTTTTCAGACTTGCTTTTAGTATTTACCTCGATGACAGACATGCATTTGAAAATAGTTAACTGGAATGACCAAGTGAGAAATATTCTTGATCTATTTTACTTGATCATTTAATGTACAGTGCAACAGTAGTCATTTAACTTAAAGGAGAACTCCGGTCAATTTTAACATTGAGCTCATTTTTTTGTAAATTTGGAGTGCTGTCAGTACCGAGAACAACGACAAAAATCGGTGTTGCCTACACCGTGTTATCCTCTTTTTAAAATTTGCACCCTGTTGACTTCAATAGGGCAAGTTTTAAACCTGCTTTTAGCCTCTTAACATCCTTGATGTGTCATTACAAGTGCACAGCTAATGTGAGTGATTCCTTCAGAGTGATCACGGGTGAATCTGACTGCAGTAGATGTGAAAGATATGAATAAAAATGATGTTATTTCAGCCAGCGCACATACCTGTATTTACATCCTGTTTTCGGTTGAAGTCCATAGTAATCGATTGCCAAAAGATCTGAAATAACATCATTTTTATTAATATCTTTCACATCTACTGCAGTCAGATTCACCCGTGATCACTCTGAAGGAATCACTCACATTAGCTGTGCACTTGTAATGACACATCAAGGATGTTAAGAGGCTAAAAGCAGGTTTAAAACTTGCCCCATTGAAGTCAACAGGGTGCAAATTTTAAAAAGAGGATAACACGGTGTAGGCAACACCGATTTTTGTCGTTGTTCTCTGTATTGATAGCACTCCAAATTTACAAAAAAATGAGCTCAAAGTTAAAATTGACCGGAGTTCTCCTTTAATACAACAGAATCTCAGCCCTTACATTGTCTGGATTTAGTCATATTTACTTCAAGAAAGTGTTGCATGTGTTCTTTTTTCAAATAGTGGGTACATTTTCTTAAAATCCTATATTGGAAAAGATCATCATAATTAGTTGAGATGCATGATATGTGGCACCATATTAGTGACGGTTTTTAATTTATACATATTGGTCGTTATTGCATATTCAGATGATATTGGATTGCCTTTGCCATCATCTTACAGTTAATCTTTTTAGAACACTACAAATAACACTTTTGAATGTTATTTTTAGCAAATGTCAAAATGAAGACCGACTTTTCATACTGTGCATTATAATGTTGTGATATCTAATTTCCCTTGTAGAATTTAAAACACCTGATTTAATGTTTTTATATTTTAATTGTAAATTATTCTGAGAAAAAAAGGGATTTTTACATATCTATACATATTAATAATTGTATTATTTATTTATTTATTTATCGGTTATATCAGCCACAACATGAAAATTGTTTATTTAGAGAAAACAGTGTCAAATGTGTATATATTTGTATACATATTACATATAAATATTAATAGTTTTATTAACATTTATTTATTGGTTATTGGCAACAACATGATCATATTTATTTAGACAAAATTGTATAAAATTAAAAAATATGAATCATATTACCATTTTAATATTGGTGCATCCATAGGTTTACAGAGCATTTTCTTTCATTTTTTTGCTGGGTTCAACTTGCTCTACTGCAGTGTCACGCTGTAGATTCTGTAACCTGTTTATATGGACGCCAAAATAAATATGCGGTGCTTACGCATGCAGTGTGAAATGGACCTTAGGGCCAGAGTATCTTCAACCAACCATTTAGGCTTCAAAAAGCACTAAACATGAGGTGTTCTTTCTTCTGCTTCCAATCCTGATATTCCTACCTGTCCTCAGCTATATTCTCTCTCATGCTCGGTGGAGGAAGCCACAAGCAAGAGAATAAATAAATGGGTTTTCCATTGCTGTCTCGGTGAGGATGGCAGCCTGCTGCTGCATGGCAGTGAAACACCGCTGTGCACAAAGTGCTTTGCAGCCGTGAGTTCTGTCCTTTTCCTTGAGCGCGCTGCGAGCGGGCCATCATACAGCACCAATGAGGAAGACCGACAGAGATTCAGGGCTTTTGGAGAGACAGATGAGCTAACGGTGTGGTCTTTACGCTTCAAGGGTTCCTAATATTTCTGCAAGAACATGAAAGATTTGGTTCTCCTTGGATCATTTCTTTTTTTCCGTTTTTTTTCTTTTGAAGTTGATTGTAGTTTCATGTTTTCGGGCTTTTGGCTCAGTTTCACTTTAGCCTAATTAGGCTATATGATTTTTAGAAACTGAATTCTGGGTAACGTTTTTTTAAACTGTCACAAAATGATTTGGTAAACACAGTTGAGGAATTTAAGTGATTTGTTTTAACTGACCAAGTAGAAATCCAATCAGTCTGTCATTCATTGCTTTCTGTTGAGCATATGGTGTTTACACATGAAGCTAAACATTATTGATGGGAACAGAGATGTTGAATGCAGCCTGGAAGGGCTTAAATAGAGCGAGGCTTTGATTTTAAACATTGTTTTATAGCGTCATCTGCTGGTCAGTGGTGTTAAATACATGGCTTTACGACTTACAACTGGTGGTCTGTATATTTTGTTTTAAGAAAATATAAGAATATTAGTCTTTTGTATATAATAATAAAATTAGAATTTCGAATTGAATTATCCTTTTTTAGTTCTCCATTTTATTTATAGGACGGTAACAGTTTAAAACAAGATTCAAGTCGTCAAAATGATTGTGTTAGGTATTATGAACTAACAACACTGTCAAAAATGTATATTGAAAAATATAATTAATAAGTTGTGACAACATATGTTTTAACATTGCTTTAACTCATCAAAATAATTTAAGTCATTTTCTACTTTTTTTATAAGTTATATAAGCTTCAACTCATTTTTAAAGTCAGTTTAATGTAATTTAAGTTGAAATGACTTAAACTTCCAAGTTGACTGTCCTTAAAAGTTTAAGTCAGGACCTTTATTTTTTAACAGTAAATAAACAATTGTATTAAAATTGTTTATTAATCTATATACCATTGTTTATTGCTAATTCATGTTTGTTCATAGTGCATTAATGGTCATTTAAACTAATTTATACTTACATTTAAATGTAAAAACTGTGTGAATAAATTAATATTAATACTGTATGCTAACATCAGTGTTGGGGAAAGTTACTTTTAAAGGTAATTCTCATTCAGTAGTTAAAAAAATGTTTAAGCAAATTAATTAAACTGAAAAGTAATGCAAAAAAACAAACAAAAATGTGTTATCCCCACACTGATTAAGATTAATAAATGCTGGGGGATAAAAAAGAAGCTTAGAACCGTTTGCAAACCAACAAACTGAGACAACTCAGACAGCAGCGAGACATTGACAATAGAGACTGACAGTAAATTATTACAGGAGAGGTGTCTGGAAATGTTGCAAGCTGGACTCAAACCTTTGTCACCCCCATGAGCACCACAGCTGATCTTGTCTAATTATATGTATAATGGCAGCACCGCAACTCAGTACTTGTGTTTTTCCTGATTTCAACTCCAGAATCATGAATCAAGTGGTGTCGAACAACAAAGATTCACTAAAATGACAATATATATAATACTGTATGCTGTATACACATGATAAGATAGGCCTATACATAACATAAATTACTAATTATAATGGCTAGTTTGAGCTTATTTGTCAGGGAAGTGTCCTAGGAGAGAAGCACATATTCTCAAGTCGTCTCTTGAGAGTGTTGGCCCACTCATATTTGGCACAGAGCGGTCCAATCCATTATGTCACATCGGCCTGTGTATTGAGAAAGCACAACATGCTAGCCAATATTTTAGCTATTAGCATAGATATAGCCTTCAGGGACACGACCAGATCAGATACTGTGTTGCAATTTATTTGAAGCGAATAAAACGCAGCTCCTGGAGTCTGGCTGAGATTGAGCTGAGAAAGAATGACTACATTTAAGCAGCAGCGTGCAGTTATGTCTCTATACACAAAATGACCTTTACAGAATAGGACTAGTATATGTCTCGTAAAATATCCCTTAGATAAAAATCCACTTTATTCTCCCTCCTTCTTATTCAGGGGCATTTCTATTTGCACTTTGTGATCAAGAGTTATATAATGGCATAAATCACAGTCTCTTACAGACCTGTCGCCCTGAAATCACACTGAACTTTGTCCGAATTGGACCCCTTTAAGGCTAATAGAGGTCTTTGCAATGCTTAGCTTTCACTTTACTAATTTAACAACAACTGGAGTGGCACATATTAGAGAGAAATACAAAATGCAATATAAATACAAAAAATAGAGATGTTTTTTCTCATTACAAATTGTTAACAGTGTAACAATGTACTGTAAGTGAAAAGTTTATTTGAAAGAATCAAATGAATTGTAGCAATTTTTTATATTTGTTTATCTCCTCTTTAAAGGAGCGCTCTAGTCTAGTTATTGATCTATTTTACTTTATACACTTTTTAATGTATTTTTTTAGTTATAAAGCAACCTTTAGGATGGTAAAGGCAATATATGAATAAAAAGTAAAGACTTATGAGTCAACAGCATAGTTCAGATTATTATGATGATGTGTGATGTGCTGATTTATGTAACCTGACCCATTTCGATGACTCATTATTATTATATAATATTTATAGCTATATTCCCATTATTATTGTAATAATTATAATTATTATAATTATTAATAACAACGGCATTTTTTACATATTATATAATAAAGTAATACAAATAAATAAATATATTTATAATTATTATTATTATTAACCCCACCTCTGATCTTTAACCTAAGCTAGATTAGGAAATAGAGTACAAATGCTTAATTTACACAAAAATAAAAAAGAAGAACTGTCACATAAACACCCTCAAGAGCTTCTTTGTGAATATTTATGATGGAATCTCTAAGGATTTTTGAAGTTAGAATTATATATGAATCACACTTATTGTAATAGTATGCAGAGACTTCTCAAACCCTGATCGCTTTGAGTCCCACTTAAACCTGAGGGAGCAAAGCCGCTTAGCAAGCCAAAAATGTATACACAATAATATGCACTGAAAAACTTGAATGGGTTTAAGAGGGTAAAGCCAAGGCACTGATATTATATTAAAATGTGTCTTGAAGCATTTCAAATGATTTAGCACGCTGAATTTATCGTAGGCATGCTCTCCATAATGGAATTTCTCTCAGCACAAGGGTGGAATAAATTTGAAGTATGCATCTGAAAAACAAAATAACTTTCTATGATTCATTTCATCTCATGATTAGTGATGTCCTTACCAGTTCTCATCATGTAAGAGCAGTAAGCGTCAAGAAATAAATAGCTGTTTACACATTCAGAAAACTTGTAAGGGTGAGACTTTTTTGTCCTAGCTTGTGTTATGCCAGCATGTGTAATGTAGTTTTGAATGCTTTTAAAGGTGCTCTAAGTAATGTCACTCGTTTTTAAGGCCAAAACATTTTTTGTCACATACGGCAAACATCTCCTCACTATCCGCTAGCTGCCTGTCCCCTGAACACACTGTAAAAAAACGCTGTCTCTGTAGATAGTCCAGGCTCCACAAATGGCAAGAAATACAAACTGGCCCAGCCTGGACCACGAAACATAACAAAACATAACAAACAGTGTTCCAGCCAATAACCGACAAGAATGATTTGGGGGTGGGGGTTGGGGGGTTAGTGCGCGTGCACATGAAGGGGGGTGTGGGGAGTGGAGGAGAGAGAAGCATGAAGAGGGAAGTTAGATGGAGGGACGGGATAAGGAGGAGGGAGGGTCCTTTAATTGTTGTCACTGCCTGTTACACTTCCATCAACAGTATTGTTTCCATTGGTCAGTTATAAAGATAGCCCCACCCCAAACTCACACCATTGGCTGAGCCAGTGTTGCTGTTGTCAGGCCTGTTCAAACAAACAGAGAAAGTTCTGACAGTGACAGAGACACAGTTTTTACACATTTGAGTGGATATAGCATACAAATCACAAATTACTTATAGTTGTCTCTACATATTAAACAGTGAATGTATTTTGACATTTAAAATTACACTCTTGACCTAAAAGTTGAAAATAACCTGACAAATATCTCTATTAAAGGGATAGTTTACCCCAACATGCAAATTCTGTCAGCTTTTACTCACCCATGTCATTCCAAGCCTTTTTGACTTTCTTTCCATTAAATGTTCTGAAATTCCATTCAGAAATTCCATTTTTGGGTGAATTGTCACTTTAATGCCTCGTATTACAGCAAATCCTAACAGTTCCAGTAAGTTTTACTATATCAGCCTTCTCTTTTTGGGACCTTTTATGCTGCTAAACTCAACAGAAATGCTTCATTAGTATTATCATTCCCAACCCGAGCAGAAAGGAAACCTCTACATTTGTACATCTGTATTTGGACAATGTTGTGTTGAGACTCTTGGTTGATTTCTATAAATGTGTCACTGCAAATTAAGTAAAATTCATGGAGCTTTTTCAAATGCGCTATTGTATCTAAGCAACAGCATTTGTATGAGCTGTTCAGTGAAGGTTGAGTTTAAGGTTAATGGTGCGGTATAGACTTTCCCTGCGTGTCTGCCGTTATCAGCCTTGTGTGCTAAAAGTCAACCGGAACTTGGAGATTTAATGGGAATTCTTGCTCTTCTTCCTTCCCTTAATGACACATGCATCATTCTGTCACAGGATCAATGCAAATATGTATATGCCCTTTAGAGGTGAGATAGAAAGCCAGATAGAGAGAGAAGGACAAATTAGGAAGTGGGAGTTTTAGGGCTTGTGAAGGAATTGATTATGTGATGCTGAATGTTGAGGTGCGATAGGAAATTTCACTATTGGTAAGATGCATTGAACTAGGGTCGAAATGAAGTAGTGACACAGTAAAAGCAAAAGGTACTGTATGTGCTTGACATTAGCACCCGCCAATCCACCAAATGCGGGCGGCTTTCAGATTCACGTAAACACAATCAGTTATGTTTTAAGTGAACGTAAACAGTTGAGAAAAAAAATGCATGTGTAACAGTATAATGGATCCATGTGTCAGGTCTTAAAGTGACAGCAGCCTAATTTACCTGCTGCCAAATATCTATATGGCAGTTTTTCTCCATGGTATGGAATATGGATGTCAAAATTGTTGCCAGTGAAATGCTGAATGGCTAATAACTTTGGAAAACCACTATCCACAATGGCTGATGAGCAAAAAAGTTAATATCAAGCCCTGCCCCTTTCCTTGTGTACAGTATTTACTCATCAGTGGGCATAAGTTGTTTGTTGTCAGGATTTTAATTTATACATCATTATTTTATGTTTCCTGTTTATTTACTTTCTTTTCTGTCAATTTAATTGAATTAGTAAAATTTATTAAAGGAACCCTAATACGCCATTTTACAAAGTCTTGATTTTGTTTTTGGGGTCTAGAATCGTTTTTTCATGCTTGAATATTCAATTCATTTTTCACATTTTACATTGTTGCAGCACCTCTCTTTCCAGTCTGTCAGTTTCTGTCTCTATGAAACCCCTCCTTCTGAAAAGCACAATGTGCTCTGATTGGACAGCTGGACCAGTGTGTTGTGATTGGCCAACTGCTTTGAGCATGTTTCAGAAATGTCACGCCCCTTACCATAACCACGACTTTTAACACACTACTAACGCAACTCAACCAGGCCTTGTCCCCTTTTTATGCGTATGCCTTGAGTTGAAATTAATCAAAAGAGGAATATTGTGTCCATGGAAGATGGGTTATTTATAATTGATTGGTTATTGATCTACACATGCTCCATGATGGATGATAAGTTAAGAAAGCTTGTGATGGCAGCATCTGACAAATCCCACAGAGGGGAAACAAAGCGGAGACATGAACAGAGAACACAGGAAACTAATGATGACCATTGATCACCAGCAAGTAACATCAGCTCTGACACCTGCCATGTGCACAGGGCACAGGATAGATAGACCAGAGAGGAAAAACGATGATAAGAAAAAAACAAGTGCACATTTCTTGTGTTGCAGGTGACTGAACAAGCGCTCTATGGTGGATTTCATTAATCTCTTCATGCAAAACTAACACAGTTGGTTTTCAAAAGGATAATAAAACGAGTAATTATCCACACACTGATGTTTTAGCGTCACATTTGTTCAATAAATACCTCTCAGGTCTTTATTGAGGTGGAAATTCCACACTTGCTGTACAATAACAATAACGTCACAATAACATGTATAATTCTGAGACCAGGAGACCTTTGAATTTCAGCTAGTTGCATGTGTATTGTGTACACTTTTCTATCATTTTTCCATGATGATAATAGCGCTCTCAATGCTTTCTATGGCGCTGGTTATTTTAAACTTATCCATTAAAAGCTGAAGGACAATGAGGCCACTACTTTTACAGCAATTACTGCAACAATTTCCCCAAAATGTCCTGCACAAATTATGGCAGAGTAGTGCGAGTAGACAGAAAGAGAGTCAGAGAGACAGACCCGAATGTATTCTCAGTATTAGTCTGTATTAACAGGCAGAATACATGACACTTCGTCTGTGGTGTTTTGGATTGAGACTATAAGCATTTATCAGCATATACTAGTTATATGCCTGGTGTCAAAACATTGCTTTCGTTTATTGCTTCATGAAACGTGGCTCCTTTTTAACTAACAATTTATTATTGTAAGGTTCAGTTTAATAGTCAGGGGGAAGACAAGTTGTCAGGTTTTAAGAAGCAGAAATTCATTCTTTTGACAACAAGTTGGCTGATTCCCTTCACTGTGCTCATTTTTATATGAAGGGTACACCAAGGCTAAAGGCCACTAATAAGTAAAGTGTGTGTTTGTTTGTGTGTGTGTATGTGTGTGGGGCAATATCCAAAATCCATGTCCTTCTGCGGACATGTTTTGTTCCCCATCAGGAAAACCGCTTATAAATCATGCAAAATGATGTTTTTTCAAAAATCAAAAAATGCAGAAAGTTTTCTGTGATGGGTTGGTTTAGGGGTAGAGTTAGTGTAAAGAGGTAGAATATACAGTTTGTACAGTATAAAAATAATTGTCTATGGAATGTCCTCATAAAACATTATATCCAACATGCGTGCACACACGTGTGTGTTTTTTCTATTTCTATTAATTATAAATATGTATGAAATATAAAAATATAAAATGTGTACATTTACATTTCTGTATATTTTTGTAGAATTGACATATATATATTATGCACATACAAATATACTGTTTACATTTTTCACTTAGAGCGACAGTGTTTTTTAAATTGTGATTGTTAGTGTGCATCCTTCGCAACAAATCCATTTCCTCTCACTTACAGACACAATTTACTGCAGCACAGGCATTTTGTGTCTTCCTCTGCCGTACTGCAATTCATTTTGGTGGCATTTGTGTTAGCAAACAGGCCAGTATAACGATAATAATTGGCTTTTGCCCTCGTGTCTTCCTGCCCTGGATCTCACAGTATCGCCTGTGAAAAAATTCTGGTGCTTGGCTTTTGGATTCAAAAGTAATTGAATAAGTTAATAGAATGGACACCGTACAACCAAAAGACCATTTTTGCTATTAATTGAGTCTTACTGCGTTTTGTGCTTTAGGCTCTGACGAGAGCGTGGGGCTGTTGGAGGGTTCACTGAAGGTCTGGCAGATTAAATGCGTGTGAGTCAATGTAATCAGTAGGAGCTCATAGGTGAGTGTGTATGATTCTTCAGCGAGTAGCTTAATAAGAGCTCGTTATCGTCTCACCACAGGACCGATAACGGGTCCACAGGGACATGCTAATTAAAAGTGAGGTTCAATTTCCATTTCTGGGGATGAATTGGACCATGGCTGAACTATCACCAAAGTTCAGCCTGGAAACAATGTATTGGAAACCTTTATTATACTCTCTTTGTCCTGTCCCTTTGTCCATTCTGAACTTTTCAGCATCACCAATTTGCTGCTGGAATTCGTGAACGTGTCATAAAGGACGTTGTTTGAAATTCCTCTATATTTCCGTTGGAAACCAGCCAAATTTAATTTCCAATGACCCCTGAGACGTTCGGCAGTGTTCTGTGTGTCTTTGCGCACTTGGTGGCAGTAGAGACTCACAGCAGGAAAAGTGACTTCCCACTCAACCCGTTTACATTTTATTTCCCTGCATCATCCTTACGCTCAAATGATGTTTTTTATGATGGATTAGCACCACAAAGTGTGTTGCTGTGCTTAAGAGCAGTTTGTGTGTGGCTAATCAGCATTGACGGTGTTGTTGTCGTTGTCCCTCACCCCAAAAACCATCCTCAAACATAACCAGTGGTCACGAACAATAGTTCCTTATTGATTTGAACATTTGAATAACTCCCCCCTCGGATAAGAAGGGCTTAAAAAGCAATTAATGTCAATATAGCTTGAGTTAGGCCAGATCTGAACAAGCAGAAAGCATGTGTGCTGTGGCAGAATACATGAGAATTGTTCCACGTGTCCTCTGCGTGGAGTATTTGATCAGCGTGCCGTATCCAAGGTGTGAAGGGAGGGATACAGCAGGGAGTGTACCATGCTGTCAATCATTAAAGCCTCCAAACCTGTTTCAAGCAGAAATCAAAGCCGCCGGCTTCATATTCATCTTAACACTGGTGCTTTTAAAAAGATTTAGAGAACCATAAAGTCATCTGGCTGAAGTGACACGTAGCATATTAGCTGAAAGTGCCGCAGTAGGTGTCAGATATGCAAAGATTCCTCCCACGCGGTACAGTAACATGCACAAGCGATAGTCTGTAACACACTGCATGGCATGCTTATTTCACTGTCAGTGTGCCATTGATGGCTTGGGCAAGGGCTATTCATACACAAACCATTTCTCTTCTCGCTAAAATTGATTTAATGACAACATCTGCTGGCCACAATCGATGGTGCAGAAAGCAGCGTGCATTATGAAGAAGAGAGAACAGATAATAGAGGATCACTATGTCATTTCCATCCCACTGACAACATCCTTGAAATTAAATCCATTCTAACAGAACAGGAGGGGGGATCCGGGAGATGCGTTCTGCAGAAAGTTCCATAATGAAACTCATCATTACAAACTGAATGGATGCTTTATTATTGCGGCGCTCCAGCGTGACTGTGTAAGAGCAGTTGTAAATTACAGGCATAATTTCATTTTGTGATTTGTGTGCAGATTCTGTTTATTTCCTGTACTGGTGTTTGTGGGTAACCTGATAACTTGTTTTTGTTAACAGTGTTGGTGTTAATGGTGAATGAAGCTCTCTGAATGCACATTCACTCTCGTTTTTCAACCAGAAAATATTATTTCTGACAACATAAAATGACTTCATTGGATTTCAGTGTTTGGCAAGCTACTCAAACATGTTGCTAGCTAAACTACCAATCACTCTAAAAGTAACTAAGCTACTGTAAGCTGAAGGCTATCAGAGAAAGTAGTCAGTTACGCTGCATGGTTACATGGTAAAAGGAGCTTGCTACACTTAATACACTTTATATACAGTACAATAAGTATACTTAATATACTTTTTTTTATATATATAAAATGTAGTAAAAACAGTAATATTCTAAAGCTTATGTTTCCATTGTGATATTATTTAAATATAATTTATTACTGTGATGGCAAAGCTGAATTTTCAGCATCATTACTCCAGTCTTCAGTGTCACACGATCCTTCAGAAATCATTCTAATATGCTGATATGGTGCTCATGAAACATTTCGTATTATCAATGTTGAAAACAGTTGTGCTGCTTAATATTTTTGTGGAAACCTTTTTTTTCCAGAATTATTTGATGAATAGAAAAGCATTTTTTTTAAATAGGAATCTTTTGTAACATAAAAATAAATGCCTTTACTGTAACCTTTGATACATATACAGTATTGCATCCTTGTTGAAAGGATTCATTTCTTTAATGTTTTATTTTACTTACCCCAAACATTTGAACGGTAGTGTATATACAGTCTTTTTATGTTATTTTTTTATTTACATTTTTTTTATGTTGAAGTGAAAACAGTTGCTATGCTATGTCGTTTAAAATATATATATATTTAAAAGAATCACATGATGAAAGTTATGGGGATTGTAAGGCCAGTTTTGCTTTTTCCGATCCAAATACAAACCAAAAATCAGACTCGGGCTCTCTTTAATATAGAATGAGCCTCAGTGTTTCAGAGCCTAGAGTCGAGAGTGTTTCTCATGTCATTTATCAGGCCTTCTGCGCTCGCTGCAACAGCTGGCTAATGTTTAATTAAACGTCTTGGTGGAATATAACACGGAATACTCTGCACTCTGTCAGCACTCAGTTCTCCGGCGTTCGCATATTGGCTCCTGTTGTCTGCCGTGCCTCGGTGTGGGATAATGCGATCTTGCAGGATACAGCAGCGAGGGTTCATTAGGGCCATGGCAGAGCACAGGTGCTGCACCGGAGAACGCTGGAAGATGACTGTGATGCTGAGATAGAAGCTGACACCGGAGTCCTTTTGGATGCAGGCGTGTGCATGCGAGTGAGTGTGTGTGTTGATCTGGTCAGATTTTATTTTGTGGACATGGCCAGATCCTCTGGTTCTCACAGCTAGAGCTGGCAGTTTCTCCCCAGCACAGATGTTTGAGCTCTATATGGTCATCTTGTGCCATACAAAATATTCTAGTACCATGTGGATAAGGTGGTATGACTGATCCACAGGGTTATTGTTTGGGAAGGGTGGATATGACTGGATATTGAGGTGAAATGCCAGTGGAAATGGCAGCTGGAACTCAGTAAACAAGAATTCCCCACCAACGCAGTTGTACAGTACATGGGAGTAAATCATGCAAAGCCTCAGTTTTATAAGATATAAGTTTGGGTTGGTGTGCAAAGAAGTTCTCTGTTTTGTGTTGACGCATTTGGGTGGGACATATTGAAATGCTTGTCGTTTATTAGTCTTTAGTTTAAAGAATCATGAATATGATTTGCTACTTGTTAATGAGGCAGATGGTATTAGGTTCTCAACCACAGGGCCAAGTCTCACTAGGGGGTCTTAGCAAACTGCAAGAGGGCCTCAATTACTTAAATTAATTTAAAATAAGATGAAACAAGCTTTAAAACAAGCTAAAGTAAAAAGCAAGATGTAAGCTGACATCCTATTTCTTCTTTTAATTCATGTCCTCAACAACTGTCATTTTTGATATAACCAAACCCTTATGAGGGAATATAAAGTGTAATTTACAGACCTGGATAATCGACATGGACAAAATGCCACAAAACCCCTATTATGAGAACATTAAACACAATTTATTGACTTCCTCCTGCTAAGATGTTTCTTTGTTTCATCAACAGTTAGCATCTGTAATGTTTTGGGCAACATTGATCATTCTTCACATGTTTCTTCTTTATTTTGACTTGTCATCTGATAAATGTGTCATTATTTATCTCAAATTCAGTGAAATAAAGATGAAAGTGAAACCAGGTGCGGTTTCCTCTGCATACTAAAAAACAAATGCCATTTCCTAGTTTTATTTTGGCTATAGCCACCAACCTCCACCTCAAGCTGAGACCATCACAGCTTTCAAGAAGACCCACCACTTCCGCAAGCACTTAACCACCCTATAATCTTAAACCAGTGTACTTGCGCACACATGCACACACACATACACGTTTTATGGGGACGCACAGACATGCTTTTATTCCGTACAAACTGTACTGTATATTCTATCCCCTACCCCTACTGCTAACATTTTCTGCATTTTTACATTTTCAAATAACATCATTCTGTATGATTTATATGTTGGGGACCAACAATTTTGTCTGCACAACGTAGGGTTTACCAGGACCACACACACACACACACAGAAATCTTCCTTTTCTTCTCTGCATTTCTCCTCTTCTCTAGCTTCATCTAATGAACCTGAAATTGCCCTACTGAACAAACTAGCATTGTTGGTCACCAAAGCAAGGCAAGGCAAGTTTATTTATATAGCACATTTCATACACTATGGCAATTCAAAGTACTTTACATAGAAAGGAATAAAAATAATCACAAAATAAAAGCAAGGAAAATTAAAACAATTATTCAAAGTGCTTTACATAGAAAGAAAGGAATTAAATTTTCACACTATGGCAATTCAAAGTGCTTTGCATAGAAAATAAGCACAAAATAAAATCAAGGGAAATTAAAACAGTTATAAAAGGAATGAATTAGAGTAAAAAGTAGTAAAAAGATGATACATACTGTAGAATAAGCTTCTCATCTGGCAAAACGCAGGTGTATCTTATTTTGCATCTTTTAATTTCCCCAATTAAGTGGTTTATGTTTCTCTCTTACCCAATTCTCAGTGCCATTTGAGTTCAGTTTAGAATCAAAAGGAAGAAAACAGTGCAGTCAGTCGGACTTACAGTGGATACTCTGGGATTTTCCCATGATGGTCAGTCTTTTCTGTGGTTTTGCCCTCTGCGCGCCTATATAACTCTAGACGTCTCTAGAGAGATACATTTTCATCTCATTTGAAAAAGTTGAACACTCACAACTTTGATCATCCAGACCCTCCGGGTTTCCCCCACTACAATACACCAGATTAATGTTTGCTGGTCCACCAGTAAAGACCAGCACTAACCCAGCTCTAACCAGCGTAAACAAGCCTGTACCAACATGGAATTCATGCTGGTTTATGCTGGATTTTTCAGCAGGGTGTATATTACGAATATTGTTGGCGATGGAACTAATTTGCTTTTGTTCCTCTATTGTAAGTCGCTTTGCTATTTGCATTAATGTAAATGTAAATTGCTACAAAAGAGACTTTCTCTGGCTGGATTTGGCTTTATATATGCTGCATAAAAATAACCATGTCTGAGCATTCATATGTGACCTTTATCCAGTTCTTGCTGTCTGGTTAGGTTGACACACGGCCTACTCCTCAGCCATCATACCACAGTAATTAGTGTAATAGAGTCATAGTTTATTCTCAGAGCTGTGACAGTGTAAAAGGCATCTTCATGCAGACTGTGAGGAACCTATAAAAAACGAGCTCTTAATGGCCTCGGGCTCGCTGTAACCCAGCAAAGCTGTGAAAATACCCCCATGAGAGTGCAGAATTAGTCTCTCAGTGGTTTCAGCGAAATTCGTGAATTATTTGTGAAAGTTTGACGAGCCGTGAGACTGCCAAGTTGCTTTGGTCTCACCATTGATGGCTTGGGCCTGTTGTACTGTCAGCATGTGACACATGCAAAAGAGTTTCAGTATATTGCATCATGTTGTTAGGACATGCTGTTTTGATATGACACAAATGGACATCTTAAAGTTTCTTTTCTTTGTTTGTGTGTGGATTTGCTATATTTCTCATACACCTCACCAGGAAACTTGTGTATGTTTGCACTGGCTTTGATATTATTCTGTCAAAGTTGAAGAAAGTGCGACAGCGTCTGTGTTATTCTTTTGATTACCATAAAAATTTAATTTCTCATTTAGTAAAATACACATACAGTGGACACCTATGGAGCATAAGTAAACCATTCTGGTGGGATGTGACGCTTGTATTTTTTTTTTTAAAGGGGTGGTATAATGCCCTTTTCACAAGATGTAAAATAATCTTTGATGTCCCCAGAGTGTGTATTGTGAATTTTATGTAAATTTTAGGGTTTGTGATGTCAGTAACCCAGGAGAAATATCGTGTAGTCCTTAAAAAGCAATTTCTTTAAAAGAAAATATCTCTCTTTGCTTTGAACTTTGAGCATTGTAATTTTGCAGATTTTATGCTGAAATAGCAACATTACACACTAAGTAAAGTTAGAAAAGTGAAATCATAATCAACCACCCCTTTAAAAACCTAAATGAGTTACAAAAGTGACAGGGTTGAGTGTCGATTAGGTTGGTGATCAATAACTTGACACTCATTTTGATGGAATAATATATTTATTAAAATACTTAAATTCAATGATGAGTGTCTTTCATTTCCGTATTGAAATTAAGCATGATTGCAAGTGTGCTATTGGTTTTATACAACAGTTCAATAAACAAGAAGTTAATATTGAGTAACTTTATATACATAACATAGCCAGGGGCCATTTGCACAGAACACATGTTTGCCTTTTAAAATGTGAGACGCAGGGGAAAAAGCAAGGTCTAGAGATGCATTTTTATTTATTTTTAAAGTTGAGCATCTTTCAAAAGATGCAAGGCATGAGCACAATGGTCAAAGAATTTAATTTAGCACATTTACAATGAACAATTGCAGCGCATGTTGAATACAAAAAGGCTTTGTCTATTATTTCTCAGTGCAAAACGAGTACAGTGCCTGAATGACTCAATGTTTTTGAACGAATCTGTGCATGAATGATGGATATAATGACTCGCTCACTTGTTTCGTTCCTGAATGAATAACGAGCCATTCAAACCGAATGCGTTTTTGCATTGAAAAATGCAAGCAAGCAAGCAGTGTAATGAAATAAAATGCATGGTCCCGAGATGCATTTTCTTAAAAAAAATTTTTAAATTCTTTTTACTTGTGTGACGCGTTTTTAGATTGACATGTCACTCTCCATTACTGTACACACATATTTGCTCATTTTACCAAACCAAGGAATGAGTTGAAAGACATTATTTTCTGTGGTAATCAATAGCATATGGTGCATTAAATGTACAAAATACACAAGAAAAGTGCAGCCTTCTTGCATTGCCCAATTGAGGGACCCATGCAATTTTTTACTAGTAGCATGGTGGACAAAATCCCTGAAAAAACAACTCTGTAATGCTCCCTGTACGCAGGGATCTATATTTACACTGTAACATACCCTCTCTTGCGTTAATGGAGATAAAAAGCCCTCTATGAAATGTAAATACGGGATGTCATTATAAGGATAGAGTTTGTTTTCTCCTACTTTGCATTCTGTTGAGGTGCCACTTTTCCAGGGTCCCATTGAGAGCGTCTCGTCGTCTTTTGCTTCCCTCAGCCCACTCCAACTCTTTCTATCTCTTTTCCTCTTTTTCTCCCTCTCTTTTCCTTCCTTTCTTCATGAATATCTCACATTACTGTGAGTGTGTGTGTGACAGATTATGCATCATGGGTTTTAATTGATCCCTCTGGGGTGGCTTCAGAGTGTTTTGGGAATTTAAGAACAGCAAAGTTTGAACTCGACACTCTGATTCTAGGAGCCCTTGAACACAGTGTACCTACCTCGCAATGCACTACATATTTGCATCTCTGTGTTATGCCAGAACAGTTAAATAATTCAGTTTAAAAATGGCCATATGTTAAGCGCCTGAACTATGCGGTGCAAGGTTGTCTTAAGTGGCTGTGTATTTGTCTTTACTCCCTTTCGGTGAACTTCATTCTTTTGATGTTATTATCAAGCTGTCACTTTTCTTTACCTTGAGATTTAGCCAGTAATGCATCTGAAGAAAATAATGTAGGTTTTATAACTGCATCAAAATGTCTGTCTGTCTGTCTAACACATTTGTTATTTCAATTAGGATTGCAGCTGAAGCAGAATCAGTGCCATTGTTAAGTTTTTTCTGTTTATTTATACAAGTAATTTTGGGTGTCTTTTACAGGTTATATTTATTCATCGAAAAAGCAAAAAACCTTAGTCCAAAAAATGACTATAGAGAAGTAAGTTTGATTATTTTTTTATACATTTATAAAGCAATTTATTGGTGCAAATGTGACACTCAACTATCCTATAGAAAAGGAGACTTTTACTATTTTGTATAAAAACCTTTTTGATTCTTCCAAATTGTGAGGTATATGAGGGGGAATTATATAAAATAAGGGTGTGTTCACACTTTGCAAGTTTGGTTCAATTAAAACAAACTCTAGTGCGATTGCTCTGCTAGTGTGGTTCATTTGATTAAGTGTGAACACTGCCAGCCGATCCTTGGTGCGCACCAAACAAGCAGACGAGACCCCCTGAAAAGTGCGATTCGACTGAAATATGAATACAACATGGACGAAGGTCATCTAAATGAGCCAAAAACAGGATATATGCCTCTCTAAAAAGTGTACCTGGTTCTTCAAAGCTTAAATAGGAGTCTTAAAGAGGCCATATTATGTCCTTTTACAAAGTCTTGATTTTGTTTTTGGGGTCTACTTGAATAGGTTTTCATGCTTGAATATTAAAAAAAACTTTTTTCACATATTTTACATTGTAGCAGCACCGTCTCTTCCCTGTCCGTCAGTAACGCTCTGTTCAGTTCCAGTCTCTATAAAGCCTCTCCTTCTGAAAAGCACAATGTGCTCTGATTGGACAGCTGGACCAGTGTGTTGTGATTGGTCAACCTCTTTGAGCGTGTTTCGGAAATGTCACACCCCTTACCATAACCGTGAGTTTCAACCAAGTGTGCCGCACAAGCCCTGAAAAGTGAAGCCAAAACGTCTCGATCGCCCCCCGGTGACTGGTCCTAGTATATTGTCATAAGCCCCACCTCCCCGTGTTTTTCAACGGGACGTGAGACCAACTAAACAATTAAATTACACTTCAAATATCTTTTTCCAAAGGTGGTTTCTTTCATTTGCTGTCGTTTTTATCACACTGATGTAAGTTCAAGTGTCTGTTTCAAAAATAAGTTGGTTTTTAGTTAGTTACGTGATGCTATAAAAACGGTGGTGTAACGTCATGATTGACAGCTGTGATTGACAGGTTCTCTGAGCGAAGTAGTCACTGAAGCACCAACGGACATTTTTTTCGGGATCTTCGGAGGACTGAGGAGATTGTATTTTCTTTATTTTAACAAGCCTCTTGTCGTACTGCAATCAATTTTTAAAAAAGTGCACTCAGTGAGAGTGCATTCTGCGAGAGTGAGGGCGGGGCGTTGATTTTGCGGCTTTACTTCCTGCTCACTACTGCGAAGGTCTGGTCCCGAAATAGCTACTGTGCAGACTGGTCAAGGATACTTCCTTGGCAGGACTGGTCCTTCCAAGTCACTTCCTTCAGAGGCTAGGCGAGGCTCCTCTTTAGCATTCTACTGTCTATGGTTTTTCAACGGCTTTGGAACAGGCTAGCAAGTGCACGTCAGTGCGTCATAACGTCAGTGAAAATGAAAAACAGAGCGTTGCTATGGACGCAGTTCTGTTCACTCAGGCAATATAATCGTTTTTAAATCAATAAACTCCTTTTTAATCATATTGATTATTTGACTGTCAAGTGTGTTTAAACAGTGCAGGTCAATTTGACCCATAACATGTAATTATTTTTTTAAAACAAATGTTTGGTAACATAAATATATTTACATTTGAAAGCATATGACCCGTTAACGCTCCGACTCCGCGTTAGTCCGTTAACGTCCAACATTTTGAATTTTTTGAACAAGATAGCAAAGCTGCGCGCATAGGATTGTGGGTGATTTGAGAGCGCGAAGAGCGCGAAGGCTACACATATGCATCCTTTCCTGTGTATGGGATATGAGGATCCTCGACATTGGAACAGTCCTTCGACGGATGTCGATGACGTAGCATCCTCGAAATTCTGGCTTCCGAGGATCCTTCCTTGACATTGAGAAACGCCAAGACTCAAGTTCCAAGATGTCAGCGCCATATCGGGACACTGGCGGCTTCAGTTCTCACCAATGGAAGAGAGCGAAGGGGCGTCGTCCATATTTTTTTTACAGTCTATGGTTTCAACACACTACTAACACAACTCAACCAGGCTTTTTGTGTATGTCTTGGGTGGGAATTATTTAAATGAGGAATATTGTGACGTGTATGTTCCCAAAAGAAAACTCAACAATTGAGGCATTCCACTCCCTAACTTTGCAAAAGTTTTTCTAAAAATATTAGAACCTCTTTGTATAATTAACATATTTCATAGCAGCGCTGGAACACTACCTTAAGGAGAAACATAGGTGCAACAGATTTCAACACTGGAACAGTTGTATAAGCTGTACAATCTATAAATCTTATACATCACTGACCCAGTTGCACAATGTACACAAGTAGAACAGAGTTGCTTTCTGCTTTATTTGTCAGTTGATGTGTTACCGATGTACAGTGTACACATGTTCTCAGTTCTTTTCGTGATTTCTGTCTGAGAGATAACTTTGTGTTAAAGCCAATTTAAGGTTTGTTATGCGTGAGATGAGAACGTGTCAGCTGGTGATTGGCGGCATGCAGCTCGGAAAGACACTTGATGAGTGAGGTGTGTGTGAAAGGAAGTGATCTGAACCTAATCAGCCGTCATGAACATGAGCAAGGGCAAACACAACGCTGCGTGTGAATTTTACAGCTGTTCATCACGTTGTCTAGCTCTGACCCTCAGAGGGAATTTGTGTGAATTTGATAAGTTCAACTTTTAAGGCTGAGGTGGAAGGATAAATATTTTCTGTTAGAGCAATGTCTTGTCATTTTTGAATTGGTGCGACATGCAGAATATATACAAGTGCGTTTCTGTGAGACATTCTATGAATGGATGCCTCTGGTTTGGAAACGATTTGACATGTTCTCATTTTTTTAAGAATATAAATGTTTCTTGAGCACCAAATCAGCATATTTGAATGATTTCTGAAAGATCATGTAACACTCAAATCTTCAACTTTTTAAATCTTCAAAAGCTCCTTTAAAAAATCTAATTATGTCACTTACTCTTCATTATGTCATTAAAAATAACAGTTCACAGTTATTTTTAATGGAGAAATAAAAATATTATGGCTGGGAAAAGTATTGTGATTTAAAAAAAAACTACTAAATTCTGAGGTCTGACTAGGGATATGCACATACAGTATTCATTTCATATAAAATATATTTTAAAAATACACCATCATAATTAATTATATATATACACATATATAATAGCTATACATTTCTATTTCTATATAAGCTTGCAACATTTTAGTGCATGTCATATTTTATGGAAACATATGGAGTTCTTTTCATGGAATGACTCATGAAAATGCTGGTGTTAACTGAAAATTGGATCATGTCTATATATTCCTTAAAATGGTCTTTGAAAGATATAAATAAGGGTGAAATCAGCGATGATTCAAGCTGTCCTTGCCAAACGAAGTGTACACCAAGCTGACTAGTGTCACCTAGTTGACTTCAAGATTTCAAAGCTAATGTCTGGCTAGAAACCAATCCCTTATAGGCTATATATCCATATGTGTCCATGGATATATCAAAATGTGTGTATTTGGGGTGTCTGTAATAGTAAATCCAGTTAAAAGAGGCAAAAACATCCCATATTCAATCCAGACTCTGAAAAAACATCCCAGTGTGTTCACTCATATCCTTAGCCACCAGTGTCGGTAAATGTGATATGCAGTTTTCTCGTGCTGTATTCACTGGAGAGAGCAAATATACTGATGTATTTCACGCTGAACAGCTATCGTAAATAACACTCTCTACCGTAACTGACTGCATTTCGTTGGCAAATATTACAGCTTTGCTTCATGTCATGCTAGTCTAGACATGCCAGATGCTACCTGCCAAGTTAAAACGAGTACAAAGTATATATAAAAAAGATTTATTTTAGCTTGTTTTGATGTTATTTAATCCACTAGGATAATTTAGTTAGCATTTATTGTCCCTCATATATCTTTATGGATAGAAAAGCTATAAATGAAAATAATCACGTTTCCTTTGAATTGCTTTCCTACTTAGCATCTTAAGTGACATCTTAGCATTTAAGCTGTGGGGATCTGAAAGGTTTCCCCCCTTCTACTTTCTCTACTAGTTTTCCCTTCTTCAGATTAGGTTAAATCATAAGTCTGGTTATCAGGCTAAAATTCCTTAGAGAGAGAGGGAGAGAAAGCGGTATATTGTGGCAGTAATTCCACATTATGTGATCCACAGGCATAGCTACAGTGACACTGCTCTCCTGGTATTTTCTTTAATCCTTCCTCCCTCCATCCTTCCTTCTCTTTGAAAACTACAACAGAAAGAGGGAGAGAGAAAGCTAGAGAGAGAGAGAGAGAGAGTGCAACAGGATGAAACGCTCTCTGCCATCTGCTTCCAAGGGCTAATAAAAGCAACATCGTCACACTGTTAAATTATGCCTTTTAATGATTGTGAATGTTCACTGATAGTAGTGGTGGATTCTCCTCAGGAACCATAAACAACTTACGACCGACTCTGAGACTTTGAGATGATGCAGAAAATAGCAGTTATACTTTATTTCGTATTATTTACTCATAAAAAGTAGGTCTATTATTCAGAAAATGTTTATTTATAAGGAGTAACTGATGTTGAAATATTACAAATTGAATCAGTACTTGAGGTGGTGATGCAGTCATGCAACTCATTATTCTGCTAATTCCACAGTTATTCTGTTAACCGTATCTCAGTATTTTCCAGGTATTCTTCTGTAAAATACTTCTATATTCCTAATATTCCATAGCTCTAATTATTTTAGCTAATTATTTAATATATGAGTAATACATGAGTAAGTCTGTGTGTTAGCTTTAAAGTTTTCACTCAAATATAGTGATCAAGAGCAGTCCAGATGATTTAATATGTTCAATACATTCAATACAAACACATTCTTTCAGTTCAACTATACAGTTTTAGCTGGTTACAGTTGCCCTCAACTTCACAGCCAAAATAAATAATATTGCATAACAGTGGCAGTGTTCACATCTGTCATTCATGTTAATTTAAAATGAACAATTAAGAAATAAAATAGTTAAAAAAGACCTACTGTTGGATTATAACAATGCTAGCCTGAAATTTTTTTAAGCAGGTTTGACTCTCTTTTTGTCTGTTAACTGAGCCTTTTAGAGTTGAATCTTGAGTTGCACCCATGTGGCCCATGGGGCATAAGCACCGCATTTCAAACAGTTAAAAGACTTGTCAGTCAAGACAAGCACATTTTCTTTCATTTCAGCACTTCATCTGGAAATGTGCCATTTCCCACCCTGCCGCGCTGTAGCAGACCCTAGCTATGTAGGAAATCTGACCCCATAAATGCCATTTCATACAAATGCAGTCACTGAAGATGGATGGATGGCTCCGTGGAGCGGCATAACCCATGCAGGAGTGCAGAGGGCGGCCGACCGAGGGCCGCCAGTGGCGGCGTGCAGCTTTTGTGTATCTGTCTCATTTTACAATACATCAGCAGTGCACGGCGTGTCATGGAGCCGTCGGCGCCACCCATCCATCATGCCCCGTCACAAAACCATCAAACCTCAGGGATGAGGCCTCATCACAGGAGCCACATTAATCCCCAGCAGCCTGCTAACACCTAATGCAGGCCTAAGAGTGATAATAAAATCATAACAGTATATCAGAGAAGCCTCCTCCGCCCGGGGGACCCGCTGTGGGATTACAGATGTACCGACTGACATTATTTTCCCTCCCAGTCCTTTGGGATTCACTCGTGAATTAAATATTTGCACGTTTCACCCTCTTTTTTTGGTCTTCGCTTCGCACTTCTCCCTCATGTATGCATGCAGTAGGAAAGTGTGAATAGTTTAGGGTCTGTGCTGGCTGGCTGTTAAAATGTTCTTGAAACCGTCAAGTTAAGAGATTCTGGTGGTTTGTGGGGTGGTTGCAGGCCAGACTCGAACCTAAACCACCCATGTGTGTACCAAACTGCCGTATGTCTAGCATACGTAGCATGCAAAAGGCCTTTGTTGATTCCTGTAGTGGAATTTCAAGGTTGTAGTATTAACATTACGTAAAAATGTTTTTAATCTTTTATATATATATCATTATTTATTGAATTAATTCATTTCATTAATTTTGAAAACAATTGATTTTTTTAACTATTAGCAACAATTTAAGTGAAAATCTGAATTAATATATATTTCAGACTGTTTTTTTTGTTTGCCCACCATTTTCTTTCAAGAGATATTTCAACCAATCTGTAAACATAATTTATTCTAAACCTGTATGACATTCTTCTGTAGAACATAAATGAAGATATTTCAGAAAGTGTCTTGAATATGTTTTTGTTGTTCTTTACACAAGTCAATGTGTTTTTTTGGACCCCATTCACTTTCATTATACAGACAAAAAAAGAGAAGCGACCATTCTTTTAAATATCTTCTTTTGTTTTCTGCAGAAGAAAAACTAATACAGGTTTGGAACGACATGAATGTGAGTGCATGAACTCCACAATATTGTTCAAAACCTGATGATCCATGAGGAAAGAGTACTGTTTCATATGGTATTCTGTTATGTAACCCGTTTTCCATCTTCCATCTACAAATGACAAAAATATTGGCTTGAACAGGGAAAGATAAAAAATCACCAAGAAGGACAGATAAATAATGAACATGGATCTTTGAGAGTGAATCACAGGAGCAGCACTGAGCCAAAGCAGCCCCCGAGGGCAAACATTATATTATTATCCTGAGTCACCGAGGATCATGGGTATCACTCGCATAATCTCCATGAGTATCTCTTTTCTCTGTGGCCGCATGCAGAAAAAGATTATTTTTAGGGGATGCTGATCCAAATGAATATCCCTCGCCTGCAGCGTTCCATCGCTGCCCCTGGCGACAGGATTATGGGCTGTCACCGGAGAAAGAGAGTGAACGTGGCCCCATTCAGCATTCACCGTTCACGTGTGCTGTTTTAGCACAGAGAAAAGATGAGCTGTGCAGTCTCATCTTCCAAAATGGCATTACCCCCTCTCTGGGTGGTGCAGCCACCCAGCTTTGAAGAGAAGTAATGATGGCTTATTGACCTGTTTGCTATTTGAGCAACAAGGCCAGCAGCAAACGCAAGACTTCCTATTTTTCACGTGTCTCGCCTTCTACGGTGGCCCCCAGAGCCGTTTAAAGACTCACATAAATTTCAATAAAAGTTGATTCTTTTTTAGACCTGTGTGTCTAAGGTGGTCATTACATTAGGAGCGATTACCGGCCATTTTCTCTAAATCTCTCAGCCTTTAGCAGCCTGTAATTAAATGGCACCTAGATGGTTTCATTCTTCATGGTTACAGAGTATTGACTTCGAGGATAGTGATGTGTAATTTTCAGACAGTGATTGAGTAGGTTTTCAAAAGAAGAGGTGAAGAAAAAAAAAAGTTTCACTTGATTACTGAACTGCACATTAGATTTAAATTATATGTATATAGCAGCGTTTAATAGAGTTCACTGATCTTTTCCAAGCTATTCTTCTATTTACATGAAAATATAATGATAAAACATTCATTCACAAGGAAACATCACTCTAGCGTTGTTATCCGGCCATTTCTAGCTTATTTTTGGATTCCAGAATGTTTTAGTATATCTTCAGATCCATCCATCCATCCATCCATCCATCCATCCATCCATCCATCCATCCATCCATCCATCCATCCATCCATCCATCCATCCATCCATCCATCCATCCATCCATCCATCCATCCATCCATCCATCCATCCATCCATCCATCCATCCATCCATCCATCCATCCATCCATCCATCCATCCATCCATCCATCCATCCATCCATCCCAATTTTTTTCCTGATTGAAATTTTAATCTCAAATTTTAAATCCCAGATTTTCACTTTATAAATATCAACATTATACCAGCTACTTGTCACCTTGCTTTTGAAAAACACATTATGCAAAATGATATCTTGAATTACACATTGGTGGTGCGTGGGTAAATATACAGTGACGTTTCCTTGTAAGACCGGGCTGGATATGAAGTGAAGAAAATGTCTCGGAAATTCTACAGAAAGTCATTGACACGCATTTACGTCAATTGCATTAAGTCTCTTAATGCCGGCAAGCCATTTCGAGTAACTTGAGTGGGAGCAGAAGACGTGCAGTTAGAGCATCTGAGAAAGAGAGATAGAGCGAGTTTCTGATTAATATGTTATCCAGAGCAGCCGTAGTACTGTATCTCTTTCTTTCTCCGTCTGTTTCAGCTTCTCTTCTTCTAATGCTGTTTATCTATCATGGGTGCCCTGGGGAGGGCAAAGGGGGTCAGAAAATCCTGTGTTACTTCCTCCCGACCATCATTTCTGTTTATGGGGCTGTCACAGCCGAACATATCCCCCACTGTCATACTGCTGTCAGCTGACTTGGGGGCGGGGGGGGACATGCGGGCACAGGCTGAGATCCATATCCATCTGCACCACAATGTATGAATGTCCCCCTTTGGGATTAATGTTGACGTTTACCTTCATTTTGACTGCTCAGTGCAGTCTCTATAGTTTTTCTTAGGATGCTTCTTCCCCTTCAACCCTTTAGAGATTGGAATTTCATCCTCAAAGCTCATAAAAGGAATGACTTTTATATACCGCCCATCACCGTTGTTCATCCTGAGTGCCGGTGAAGTGGATTGGATGGGTGGATATTGCCTTGCCACGATTTGCTTTATTTAACACAGCCAACGAAGGTCAAATACAGTCCAATAAGCGGTGTGTCTCTCACCCATTTCACATCTGGTTGTGTTAAGGAAGTTTAGGTGTATTTGCTGGCTGTAAGAGGTGTTTGAAACTGAAGAGGGAGCAGCAGCAAATTGGCCAATTTGTAATGAGTGAGAAAGCCCTGGGCTAGAATAAATCAGGAGGTGAGCCACCCTACACATGACTCAGACTGCAGAGATTCACAGAATACAAACCCTGTCATGTATAGACTATGTGCAAGACTGTACTTGTGCTTAAGGGGGGTTAATGTGCTTTTAAGAGAAGGATCTGTGGGAGGATAAAAGTACATTATACGTTATTGTACTTACTGCAGACAATTACATACCTCTTTAAGGCAATCACATACTGTACCGTACAAACGCATAAAAGGGCTTTAACAAAATGCTTAGAAACTAGATTTGTACATTTTCCGAAGAAAATCTTGCCACTTCATGCTTAGGTGGGAGGTTTCCATGACATTGCTAGGTCAGTTTTAGTGTAGGTGTTCTCAGTTTTTTTTATTTTAGGGGGATTTTCTGAGATTTTAGCGCAGTGCTATGCAGTTGCTGTACAGTGTTTTTTAATATGTGGCTATGCAGTTGCTAGGGTGCTCTGAGTGATATTTGCATTTGTTAGTGTTCTGGGTGTTTGTACTATGTTGCTATGCAGTTGCTGTGATGTTTCTGAGTGTTTTTAGCATGTTGCTATGCACAAGTGGTTTTAGTGATTAAGTAAGATCACCTCTGCACAATTTGAAGTGTCAATGGTACGGGGTGAATTACAATCCTACTTACTACTTAGGGTCAGGAGTTTGAACAGACCCATAACCAAGTAGTGATACTAGTGCACAGCAAAATATACTGAAAAGATTTCATACTTGCACTATTTCAAAATGCATTTTCCCCCTCAGGATCAAAGGCTGCATTATCTGCTAATGCTGGATAATGTTATCAAGCTATTTAGGACTGTTTACAGGAACACTCCAGTTTAAATCCATGCCCTAGTTTGGAGTACTATGTGTATAATTGGGTTCCTCGCATGAATAAGATAACTGACAAGTATGTTAATTGCCACCTCTCCTCCCTAAGGCAGGCAGTTATTGAGGCCTCAGTCCCAGCGGACTGCCATTAGTACCTGGCCAACATGTTCTTCACCTTCTCACAAGGTGACTTGCCCTCAAGGTCACAGCTGATGAGAGGAAATCTGAAATCACCTTGACTGCTTGCCATTTTGTGTGACAGTTTTATCACACCACAAGTTAATTCTAGAGTTTTCTGGCTGTGGAGGATGTGGTCAAGTGCCGTCGCCAGTTAAGACAATCCGAGTCCTTGAGTCCTCACAGTGCACTTGACTCGTGTGGCCTTCTACTTTGTAAGTGATGAGGTGGCAGTGGTTTAAAAGGCATTGATTAAACAGCTTGTCACTGAATGGCCTAGCTATCACTCACCGAATGTCTGAGTGCACATGGCTCTACACATCTCTTTTTGATTTGAGATGAGGTCAAAATGTGTTTCTGTCCTTGCCTGACTTTCTTCTCCCATTCGATTTCCTTAAAAGCACAAATGAAACACACACAAACACGGATATGTCATCATCTTGGTAATGTTCTCTGTTAGCAGTGCTGGTTAGATTACTTACAAATTGTAGTCCGTTACTGACTCCAAATAACATGACAAAAATTATAGTTCTAATGTAATCCATTAAATTACTTATTCAAGGTAATCTTATCTGACTATGTTTTGATTACTTTCACTTTTTTTTGTTTTTGTTTTACTTTTGACCAAAATTGTTTCTCACATTGTCTTGTACCAAATTTATATAAACACACAAAGAGATAGAAAATATTTACTTCATTCTTTGAAATCAGCAACATGAAGTGCATTAAATATTACATTCTGTCAGGGTTTCCCAGACTTGGTTTGTGATTGAACTGTAGGGGATTTGTGAGTTTAATGAAACGCTATTAAAGGTGCAGTATGTAATATTGACAGCTAGTGGTTAAAATGGGTACTGCTGTCCAAATTCAAAATATTGGAGAAGGTTGTTTCTCCTGCCCCCTCCTCCTCAGACTATATGGATGCTGAGGCTTTTTGGGTCGGGTAGAATCTGTGATTTCTGACTAGTTTGTTTGCTGGCTTCCATGGCTATAATATGCAGTGTTTTCCGCCAGCTGGCATGTCAAAATACTATTGGGTAAATTGGCAGGCGGAATCACACAAACCAAAACAAAAACAGACATTCCGACTCCGAACGCACATTCCAAAGTAGAATAATTGGCTATAGCATTGTTTTTCAGAGAAACAAGTATGTGAACTTAGCATGTTTCCTAAATCTCTGCAAACATATTATGGTATTTTTGTGCTTCAGTATAGTAAAAAAAAAAAAAAAAAAAAATACATAGATACAACAATCAAAATAAAATTCTTACTAAAAAAGACAAAAAAAATTGTTTACCTGCATGTCATGTGACCATTAACCGAAAGTAGAGAACTGTGAAATTAATTGTATTTATTATTATTTGTTTTATTATTGACTTAATTTTATTATTGACCTAACTTATTAACTTAAACCGGGGTACTTCAAGTAAATAAATTTGCTCTAAGAGGTTCATCTGACAAAAAAAGTTGAGGAAAATATAATATTGAATGGAATTATGTGAATATGTACATTTTGTTTGAAAGATAAAAGCCTTCCAAAGGAGTGACAATTCAAATAATAATTCATGTGTTCAGCAGGTGTTAATTAGTCAATGCAATGTTGAGAAAACACCTGTTAAAAGTGAAATGATTTCTGTGAATCCAGTGATCAAATGCTGTGTGTTTCTCAGTTTTCAGTGATAGGCACATAACTAGTGGCTGGTCTGTGTGTGCAATTCCACAAATCTGGAAGGCTTTTTCGCTAATGTGATCGTACCTTTCCACTGAACATTCAGTTCAGGCATTTTCTGAGAATCGACCTCAAAACCTTGTTGTTGATAGCACGTCTGCTGTTTGTGTACAGTATAACCCCCAATTTCCACCAGATGCGTAACGGCTGCGGAACGGCTCCGCTGCGTGACAGCTCCGTGTTCCGTCGTCCGTCAATACCCACCAGGTCCGGATTTGTTGCGGAACGGCTGCGTCCATGACTGACAGCTGAAGTCACGAGGACCCACGAGATCTCGCTAATTCACGTATGATCGCGCGATATATAGTTTCTATAAACAGAACGTTATGAGGAATGGCATATTATGACGTTTTCAAGGTGTAGTGTAGGGAAATATGATCCGCCATGATCACGGTGTATTTAATTTAGAAAATTAACCGTATCTTTTATTTTGTTTTGGTTTGTTCTGTTTTTTTGCTCGACTTCCTGTCCTGCGCATTCTGCCCTGTAGTGCTGCGTAGCTCTCCGGCATCCGGCAAAAATAGAAGCTCTGCGTATCTGCTCCGGAGGGCTGCGGATCGCCGGAGTCGGAACGCAGCTGTACCGCATTCAGTGGAAATACACTCATTGACTTTAATGGAAACCTATTGACTCCGCCGCCGTGCCGGAGCCGTAACGCAGCCGTAACGCAGCCGGTGGAAATTGGGGGTAATCCTATTAAAGGTCAAGTGTCTCCCTCACTAGCGCCACCTAGTGGAGTTACATAGATCATTTTTGGACCCGCCCTAAACACTCCATTGATTGGAACATTTAGTTGTTCACACTTTTATTTCATAAAATAATCTTACAAATTGTTGACTACATATTAAACTGTGATTCTAATATGAAGAAAAAAAATACCACACACACAGAAAACACAGATTTTCCCTTCAATAGTATTTACCTTTGAATTCAAGAGCACAATTTGCTCCGTCATGTGGTGCCTTGAGCGAAGGCTGATCAAATGCTTTTCGATGCTTTTCAAGGCTTTGGTCTGTAATACTGGCCTGTCTTACCTTTAATGCCACTTGAAAGCCTGACTTTGATCAATTCAAAGCCTCTTCATCATATATTCAGACAGGTAGTCAACTATTCGTATGACTGAAAAGCGAACAGCCGCCTTCCTCTGTCGTCGTGACTATGAGGAATCCCTCTTACCAATGAGAGACTTAAGGAGAAAATCCGTTGAGAAATTAATGCTTTATGACAAATATTTTTAGAAATGATTAAATCCTTCTGGCAATGAGTGAGCGAGGCTGCTTATTGACTCAAGGCAACAGATAGATTTATGGCAGATTTCTAGATTTGCCATAAGTCCAGAAGGGATGTGTAATTTGCTGTTCTGGTCTTCACCTTGGATTGACTTTGTTTTGCAGATTTATTGCTTCGGAATTGCCCCGACCTGCACTTTTTTTTTTTTTTTTTTTTTTTAATTGAACATCATCTGACCCAACTTACTAAGAGAAGCAGCAAGGAAAAAGAAAAATATGAAGTAGGTCAAGGATGTGGGAAAGAGAGTGCTTTTAGCATACTGAGTGTGCAGTTATTTTTCATTTTTTTCATTTTACCCTTAGTGCTGTGATAAAGATGGAGAGTGAAGAGCCAGTGGATCATTATTTCAAAGATTACCCTTTTAGCACTGCCTGAAGCTAATTTGAAATGTAAAATGTACATTTATTTTGAAAGAAATAGTTTACCCAAGCATGTTTATTCATGCTCATTTCATTCAAAAGCCATATGCTGTTTTCTCTGTGGAACATTCAATCTAAAGAATTGTTATATAGATATTTTCCATAACATCTGTTGTGGAGAATCTCTTAAAAATATATGAAGTTTGATGTTATTGACAACCAACCTACACATTTAGATTTACACACTCTTGTACATCTATCTTTGTAAGGACATTCATTGACACAATGTAATTTCAAGCTCCTCAAACCCTAACCTATACCCATCACAACTGATTTACCCTAAACCTACCCTTAACCTAATTATAACCTTATCCATAACACCCAGTCTTGACCCACAAACAGGCCTTTAAAGGGGTCTCAAAAAGTGGGGACCAGCTAAAATGTCCTCACTTTACTGTCTTTGTTCTCACTCTGATGGTCTGAAACTCAAACCGTACCTCACAAAGACAGTTGTACAAGCACACACACACACACACACACACACACACACACACACACAAATATATATATATTTATATTTATTCTTAAACTGCTTTGTTGTCTCTATATTAATGTTTTTGTTCTGTTTATTTCTGTATGTCAGAAACCCATCTATGATGGGTTCGATTTTGCAAGGATCCCTGCAAATCCCTGCTGGTCTTTTGTACTAATGTATGTACACAAAACCTATTCTATTTATTTTCCAGGGAGCAGTGTGAAAAAGAACATTTTTCCAATGTGCAGTTTATGCCAGCCTTACAAATGCTGTGCTTTTCAATGCTAATGCAAAACCTCGTAGCGGCTGGTCTGAGGAGGCCATGCTAATGGCAGAGTGTATTGTAAAGTTGTCATCTGTCGTCACACATTTTCCTCCCGTCGGGCTCTGTTCTTTGATGTGAGTTGAGACAGTAATGTGTGTTTGGGAGAGAATGGCTGCCGCTCTGGCTGAATAGTAGAGTTGACAGCACTCAGCTGCAATTGGACATGCAGTGCAAAGCGGGTCTCTCTCCACAGCATCAGATCGCTCGCTCACTTTCTCAGTCTCTCTATCTCATCCCAGCAGCTTGAGCTCTGTGCTGTATGGATTCTCCATGTAAAGCCACCGCTCGCCTCTCTTCCTTCTGGTCGGACTTCACAGAAGGACACGCGCCGCAGGGCAGCTGGTGACTGCGTGGATGATCAACAGAATCTCTGACAGAATTGATATGACATCAAACGTGTCTGGCAGATGTGCACAATGGTGGATTTGGGTGCTAACGAATGTAGCAAGCACAGATTAATTGTGCGCCACGTCCTATTCAGTAGGAGTGAATGTGAGAAATGTTATCTATTCTGTGAGATGATAGGGAAGGTTAATTGATGCATTGTAGCAATGACCCTTTTTATAGAGAACTAATTACGCATCCTCACGCTGGCTTGATGTTGATGTAAATAACCAATTAAAGGGTTAGTTCACCCAAAAATGAAAATTATGTCATTAATGACTCACCTTCATGTCGTTCCAAGCCCGTATTTCCTTCTCTCTGTGCCTCGAGTGAGTTTGCGTAGTGTTTCAGCGTAGCACGTCTGTGTTGTACGTCACACGCATCACACATGACCAGCGTCGGCCAATAGTGAGCCTACGTGTGACGTACAACACAGACGCGCTACGCTGAAACACTACGCGAACTCACTTGAGGCACAGAGAGAAGGAAATGAATAGTGGCATAAAGTCGTTATTTTTGTTTACTTTTTGTGCACAAAAAGTATTTTCGTCACTTGTTAAACTTAAGATTGAGCCACTGATGTCACATGGACTACTTTGATGATGTCTGTATTGCCTTTCTGGACGTGAACAGTATGCCGTCCATTGACTTTCAATGGAGGAACAGAAAGCTCTCGAACAAAATCTAAAATATCTTAAACTGTGTTCCGAAGCAGCCCGGTCTCACCCCAAAACGTCACATACTGACGCGTCTTGACCAAACGGCAATATACGACGAAAAGGGTACCCCTAAAACGTCCATATGAGACGAAGACATAAGCGCACCAGCAGCGCCTCTTAGCGGTACCCTAACGCATACCTAAACCTACCCATAACCCGAATAGTCACATACGGACGTTTTAGGGGTACCCTTTTCGTCGTATATTGCCGTTTGGTCAAGACGCGTCAGTATGTGACGTTTGGGGGTGAGACTGTGTTATCCGAAGATGAACGGAGGTCTTACGGGCTTGGAACGACATGAGGGTGAGTCATTAATGACATAATTTTCATTTTTGGGTGAACTAACCCTTTAAGCGAAACATTTAAAATATCTTACAACCAGCTACGTATAATTCGTAGCATTCTCAAGTTTCATCTTTTAAAGGTTGCCTTCAAAAACATTCATCAAGGATTTTTGACAAAAAAAAAAAAAAAAATTTTTGTGTGTGTGTTATTTTAAATATCGTTTCCTAAAGCAATAGTTCAACCAAAACTTGTAAAAGCAGTCTTTACAACTCGTACATTGTGTGTGACCTGCTCCATCATTTTAAGCTTGAAACACAAGGTTTTTTTTCGCACCTGAAAAAGTATAGTCTGCTTTCTAATGGTATAATTATGATGTTCCTATTATGATAATGTGCTTTTGTTAATTATTATGTTTATACACCAAACAAATTGTCAAGATATAATTATTTAAATGGTGCACTGTAAAAAATACAATCTTTTTGTATTTTTAAGTAATTTCAACTTAATTAAAATGAAACTGACTTAAAAATTAGTTGAATTTTATATAAATTATCTGTGGAATATTTGTGGAACCTGATAATGTCAAATGTCTTATGTTACCAGTAAAAAGTAGCATACATTATTTTAAATATATCAGTCATTGACAGAGTGCAAGCATATTCGTCAAAAGTAATTTTGTTTTCAGCTTCAGAATCATGAATATTTTTATTCTAGTGTCACCATTGTCCTGTGCATTGGGTTACCAGCACCAAGTCCAAGCCTATTCATTTACACCCACATTTTTTACTGTTTTAATCAACAGTACTTTTTTGTTAACCTTTTACCATATGTCTTAGAGAATCGCAATAATATCATATCAAGAGTTCAGTATCGTGATATGTATCGAACCGTGACATGAGTTGTTATAGTTATTGTCCTTGGTGTGCACAGTATTCGGGGCGATGACTTTGTGCGACAAACAGAATTACATTTTAGTCGCTATTAAACATCAGTTTAGCCAGAGAGAGAGAGAGAGAAAGAGAGAGAGGGAACTCCAAATGGAGGTCCAGAGGTGAGCTGGTAAAGTGGGGAGCTTTCACTGGCTTCAGTTCATCTCACCTTTGAGAGATTGCCCTTTTACCCCTCTTTCCACTTGAGCAGTGAAAGGCTTCAAATGCCTCCCACACATCTTTACTGTGTCCAGCTGAAAGCGGGCGAAAGGGTCAGGTGGAGAATAACACACTGTGATTTGAGTAGGTTTGGAGTACGTAAGAGAGAGACAGTGTCCAAAGGCATCTGTGGGACACTTGTATGGGATTTGTAAAAAAAAAATTCAGGTCAAGTAATAAGATTTCTTTCCCCACACAAGCATGTAAGTTCCATGATATGACATATTCTGAGTAAAATACAGCATTCGGTGGGGAATATAATTGTGTTGATGCAGTTATTGACAGCCGATTGCTGTATGTCATGTCAGTCAGAAATGGATGAAAAAAGCATCAGACAGTGAAGAAAATGTCTCTCGTGTGGAACTGCTTTGAACATGACTGCAGAGTTGCGCTTTACAGCTCGAAAACTGTTGTTCAGATCTTGAATAAATTATACGCGGAAAGTGAGCACTGCGATAATACTAAAACGCTGCTATTATAATCACAGAAGCTGTCAGTCACTGCAAGTTTCCACAAGTTCACACCACTGCTTGTACATCTCAGAAGGAGCTCACTGACTGTCCGTGTATAGAGTTCTGCACTCCCATTATAATCAACAACTCTACACTGCACAATAAATCTTATTGATGCTCTCTATGCTTTGTTGATTATAAAGAGAGTGTTCTAGTTTGTCAGATCACTCGCTTGCAGTGTTATATTGCGTCTAACAAAGGAGTCCAAATTACTGCCGATGCTTCCGTTTTTGGATTCTAAATCTATTTTTTGAGTGTCTAGTGACATTTCTTCAGCACTCCGTTTCCACCGCGATCAGAAGTGATGCATAAAACACGCATCTGGTTGTCATTATGACCGGTTGTCATTACTACGGCCTGTGTCTGTGATTGGTTACAATGTTTAGCTGCTCAAAAAAGACAACATGTTTCACATTGAGAAAGTTTAAAAACACTCTAGGTTAGTTACATGTGCAAAACATGGTATGGATAATTCAATTATTTCAATTTCTTTTGAATATGTGTAATTCATTATTTGTGTTTTGATAGAAAGTATCTGACATAAAGTTAAACCACCGATTATTGGTATCGGCAGATGTTTTCTAAGTAAATCAGTATTGGTAATTGTATACATTTCAATGCATCCCTAGAATTGGGCAGGACTTGATTTTATCCAAAGAGATTTAATTGGATGTTTGTATATTGTGATATAATTTTTTTTCATTGGTAGATATTTTTTTCTCCACATGGCCTTGATTATGTCTTTTTTATTATAAGATTATATAAAAAAAAAATGTTTACCCCTTTAAAATTACATGCATTGATGAATTGTGCACACTTTTATTTGATATTTTCTGTGAATAAGCTTTATACAGTATGTTCAAGGAAACCAGGAATGAAACATGTAATGATAAACTCTGTGTCTTATTTGTTATACAGTACTTACATTAATCATTCAACCTTGAAGTACTTAACATTCCTATAATCGCCACTGTAGACAGCTGGGTTTTTTCTTCTTTTCATTTTACCTTAAATACATCTAGAGAGAGGTAAACAAGAATGTGGATTTAAACAGACAAGGAGCAGATATCAACAATGTGTCTGACAGCTTTGTGTGATACTGTGTGTGTGAGTGAAATCGAGAGACATTATGTGTGACAGTGCATGTATCTGTGACACTGTATGTGTGCGCATGTGTGACTAGAAGCCTGAATACCTTCAAAGCCTAATGAGGCTGTATATCATCACAGCGTCTCCAGTTCGATCAATCCACAGGCGGGTCCGATGTTCTGTGTGTCTGAACCTGCTCTTATCAGCCAAACACACTGGAGCACGACCGCACAGTCCAACCCCTCGGTTCAATACCGAGCCCAAATTCTCTTTATTTTCTGGCAGATAAAGGTGCGGTTGGAGCATGAAATTTTGAGCCCTTTTTCCCATTATTGAAGGTGTAATTTTGTGATTACACATATTAGATCTTCATGGCCGGTGCGTTTCAATAGTCAGCACATTGGCTGTAAAGAAAACTGCCTTGATGAGTTTCACTAATTGCTGATTTAGATTTATTGATTAGTTCCAGAGTTAATTTTCCCCTCTTAATTTGCACATTGAATATATTTTGTATTTGTTCTTGAGTATGCAACACAACAACAGCAAGTGGTTCATTTTAATTACAAATTAGAAGAATAGTTTGCCAAAAAACTGATGACTTAACTCATGGTCATCATGTGAGTGATTGCAATGTTTCAGATCCGCTATTGTATTACTCCAGATGATTTGTAATGTAAAATGATATGCAATATAGTTTTATGTTGCTTTAAAGTAGGGGTGCACAATATTGGTACCAATTCAGTTATCAGCCAATATTTGAGATTTCTTTTTATGATCATGTATCAGTATTAGGCTGATATTGTATTTTAAATTGTGCATGCTCTATTATTCTCGATTTAGATTTCATTTGCCATAATCTAATGTTCACTTAATGATATTTAAAAAAAATATATATATAATTTAATATTACCAATAAAGATTTGACTATGAATATCCATTTTTTATTTCCTGTACATTTATAATGCTGTGATTCCAAAATTCACTTTTAGCATTTAAAATGATTGATTTAATTTAAAACAAAATTTATTTTGCTTTAATTTTGTTTTATTTATATAAAATACTATAGATTTATAATCTGTCATTTATTAGTTATCTGCCATAACATGAAAATAATCAGTTTATCAGTATCAGCCAAAAATTAATCAATCATTTTGGTTGAACTAATCCGTTCATTACCATTCCATTCCCTAATAACAAGCCCCAAACAATTGTTCTCTGCTCAAATCTGACCATATTCACCCAAAACATATCAGAACAAAGATAAAGATCCATGTTTTTTGTGCTTTTTTGTGTCGCTGCAGGAAAAACAGACAAGTTTCACTCAACCACAGTAACAGTCAGCATTGTGAATACAAGTCTCCTTTATCTATCTGCCTAGAAGAGCACTATTTTCTTCCTGAAGAAAATACTAAATGTATAGGCATTGTTATTTGGCTGCACTGGACAATTTCAGATCTTTTTCATTTTCTGACTATAAACAGTCGTTTCCTGCAGCATGTTCAGCCACCAGATGTGCCACCAGTCCAAGGTTAACCTCTGTGCCTCCATAATGTCCTTGGACAGATAATATGAGCATCAGTGATTCTGTGCAGAGATGGGCTTCTGACTTTCCCGTCCCCGAAGGAGGAATTAGGTTTAATTATCATGCCTCTTGTTTTAATGGAAATATGCTAAACAAAATATAAAATTCAAGTGAATGAATGGCAATCTAAATAGTCACTTATTTTCTTATTTTTTTTAACACACCCTTTGTGTGTGTGTGTGTGGTCCTGGTAAACCCTATGTTATGGGGACAAATTGTCCCCACAAACATGGCAATATCAGAAATCTTTGTCCTTGTGGGGACAATTTTTGGTTCCCATAACGAAAACAGCTTATAAATCATACTAAGTGATGTTTTTTTTCTTTTTTTCTTTTTAGAAATGTAAAAATGCAGAACGTTTTCTGTGAATGTTCAGAATGAAAAAATCATTTTCTATGGAATGTCCCCCATAAAACATTAAAACCCCACAAGACAATGAGAAATGATTGGGGAAAGATTTAATCATAGCCTCTGAAGAGGGTGTGATTGGATTGGCTTTTCAGAAACATCAATTAGACCCTGCATTTTTGTGTCCATTATTTGTGTGTATGTGCGTTGTGTTATGCTTTTGCGATAAAAACCCACATTGTAATCGACACTATTCTGGAGCTAACAGAATATTGTAAATTGCTAATTTCAAGTGTCTCTTTTTCGTGTTTTTAGTGATTCAGCTCGGTTAGAATAATACCATATAATAATAATAATAATAATAATAAAGGAATTACACGATAGGTTACACATTACATATTTTTGCAATCAGAGATGTATTTATCAGGCACAAAAACAGTAAGGATTGAGTTGACAAGCTGGTTCATCCAAAAATTACAATTCTGTCCTCATTTACTCATGTCATTCCAAACCTCTGACATTCTTTCTTTTGCAAAACACAAAAGAAGATATTTTGAAAAATGTTGGTAAGCAAACAGTTTGGTACGGAGTCACTAAAGTGACATAGTGATGGGAAAATATGAGAAGGGAGAACAACATACAGTATATTTCAATGCTTTTGCGTTCTCTCACAAAAATTTTGCAATCCCCCCAAAAAATGTACGTTCGCATTGCGTTCCCCCGAGATACTGTGCATTCGCTTGCAAAGAACTCAAAACTTTTGGTTATTTGATCAGCAAATTGTTTATTTACATGCATGAACAGATGCACTAAAATTAATCAGACTTTCCAGTGATGCATATGAAATAGGATTTTGAATAATGCTTCAGTTCACTTGGCTGTAAAGTTTAGTGTTAAATGACACATAAATCACTGAAAAAAGTATCTAAATTACTGGAAAAGCTTCATGGCAGTAGAGCTACTGAACAAATTAGCCGCATTTAGTTAGTTATTCCCAAACACTAAGAATAATAATAGAACCAAACATACCACAGCAGGAAATTACAGCAGCCAATGAAGCTCTCAATAACCAGATTGGATGTAAAAGCATGGCAAGATATCAATGAGTTCAATAACTAAGCTAGACATTAGACTATATCGAAACATTGTGTTATGTGTATTGCACTAATTAGATAAAGCTAGGACATTGTGCCATTATGGGGCTGATAGAGAAGCACGCTGGAATGGATTTCTGCTCAATTGTTTTGTGGCTGCATTTACAAATGCAATGAATTAAAAACTAATTGCATCACAGAAAGATTGTATAAATGTAGATTTTACTAATCATGTGCAATAGAGGAACCTGTATATGCTAAGGAGATCTGAATCGAAATCAATTTAATTGAATGTAGTTGCTGATAAATGAGACACTGATTGCCGATATTCATTAGATTCAGGATTCTGAGGTCATTATCTTAAAGTGTGTTTTGCTCATACTCTAAAGTCTTTTTGTTGATTAAATGATTCGTTTTTAATACAAATATAATTGCAGTATGAGTTGATGTATTTTCTTAGTGCTGAAAGTATTCAAGTAACATCAATATTGGACAGGGGTTAAATCTGCCCCTGACTCGGGTACTTGACTCCGGTCTTGACACTCCATAGCAGCTATAATTTCAGTTCCAATTCATTTGTGTAGCACTTTTCCCAATACCCAATGTTCCAAATCAGACTTAAACAGTGAATAGTGGCCAGTAAACAAGCCAAGGGTGATATTAGCCAGGAAAATGTCCCTTAGATGGTTAGACAGAATGAGAAGGAAGACACCTTGTGTGGAAAACTAGAATAGTCTCCCGATTTCCCTCAGAGTAGTTTCAGCAGAATCTGAATTTAAATCTAAGCTAAAAACATATCTTTTTGTTTCCTCTTTCCATCACATTATGGTCTATATAGTGTACATGCACTTTTCTATGTTTGTGATGTTTATTTTAGTGTGGTTTGTACAGCACAGTGGTCAATTACTGTTATTTTTAATGCTTTAGAAATAAAATGTTATGGGTTGGTTGATTGATTGATTGATTGATTGATTTGGTTGGACGGTTAGTTGTTTGGATGGTTAATTGGTTGGACGGTTAATTGGTTGGACGGTTGGTTGTTTGGACGGTTAATTGGTTGGACGGTTAATTGGTTGGACGGTTGGTTGTTTGGACGGTTAATTGGTTGGACAGCTGGTTGTTTGGACGGTTGGTTGGTTGTTTGGACGGTTAATTGGTTGGACGGTTGGTTGGTTGCTTGGACGGTTGGTTAGTTGGTTGGTTGTTTGGACGGTTAATTGGTTGGACGGTTGGTTGTTTGGATGGTTAGTTGGACGAACCAAGCATGGGAAGCCAAAATTAAACAAATACTTTCAAGCTTATCGTCACTGTCGGGCGGAAACCTTTTGTGTCCAAGATTGCTACTTTTCAGGAAATGTACTTTTCAGTATTTTTTACATACTTAAACACTGTGTTGTTAACATTGATATTTCGGCTTTATTAATGGTTGTCAGACACTCGCATGTGTCATTGTAATATTAACATTTTACCAAAATCAAGCTCAAATGGAGTTACAAGGTTTTTGAGCGAATGTCAGAGAGTTGTGTTTTGTCCGTAATTAGAACGGCCGCATCTGAGGTAGTAAGTTCTGTATTAGTAGTAGTATTGACAATAACCATGATATTTAAAAGAAATCTAATGTTTAAATGATTTCTACTTTTCTGAATGTTTCCGAAAGTCACTTAGATAGATGCTGAATTGTCTACAAACTACAAAAATGGTTCTAGTTACTAAGGATTTCTTCCTTTACACTCTAATGAATGAGGTCACCCATTATATTATATGACTAATTATGTCTTAATTAGCATATGTCACTCTGTTAGATTAGATAAAAAAAAAATGAATCACTGTACTTTTTTACCTTCACATTGAGAAAAAACTATATAGTCCAATAAATACAAATAACAGGCCAGGAGGCGCCTATTATGTAGAAAGTCACAATTCCGGTTATGGAAATAGAAACCTTTACTGAAGATAAGAGATAAGAATATTTCAAATTAGCTGCTTATTATGTGCAAAATTATAATAAGAAAGGTCATTTAATTTCGACAGTACGTTGGCAATCAGAAATGTCCTCATAAGGGACGAGCAGAGGCTGAAGGGGAGACGATATGCAATATATCTAAATGAATCATGCGTTGTTTGATCCGCGGCTGATATTAGATTTCCCCCTCTCTTATTATTGGTCCTCCCTGAATTGGCCGAGTGATATAAACACTGATGACAGCTTTAGTGCAGCAGACTCTGTGCATTTACGCCTGACCTCGATGCGCTGTTGCTCTGGGAATACGAGAAGTGTCTAGCTGATAAAGCCTCCTGCAATATTTACATTTTTATTTTTATTTTTTTTATGCAGCCACAGAAACTGAACCATAATGTACTTTCTGGGCCATGTTTGGGAGAGAGTGGCAGTGTTAGAAGTAGTCTACTGCACACAAAAAAAGCATAAATATGATGATGAAAGAGAACCTGGTGGTGCTGCATGTGACATATCTCTGTTTCTAATGTCCGCCCTTGAAGGGAGGCAGATATGGGAAGCCAACGGAGAAGGGTAAGAGAAAGTAAGGTTGTATGCTGGTAAATCAAAGAGGGAGAGGGGAATTGTAGGTTATCGAAACAAGTAGTTTCCAGCCACATGTAATTCACCCCACGGATGATGACTTTCATAGCTCTGGACCTGTATTCGATCCTGTGGGGATCGGTAAATCTGTCAGAGAGCAAGTAAACTTCATTCCCCCCTGTAATCTCATTTGCCTTTGATGACAGCGGTGCATCACATGATGCTGGCGGTTTGGCAGCCACCGACCACACATCAGCTAGGCCTACTACAGCCACAAAAAAATCACATTATCCATTCCAGAAATCCATTATCTGCATTTTTTTTTATTTTTTTTTATGTGAAATGTGTTATCTAGGACTGTTTTAAGGGCCTAATGGAGTCCTTATCTTTATTTTGCTCTGGATTTGATACAATTCATTTAAAAAAATGTAATTACATGCTGCACTGGAGGTTTCTCCACAAATCGGTTAATGCATTTACATATCCATGGCTTTTGTGAAAAAAGGAATGTGAGTTTGTATTTATGTGTGTACAGTACACACACACACACACACACACACACACACACACACACACACACACACACACACACACACACACACACACACACACACACACACACACACTCACTCTCTCTTTCTTCTTGTACATCTATCTTTATGAGGACATTCATTGACACAATGCAATCTCTAGCCGCTTACCCTGACCTTACCCATCACAACTAAGTGCCTAACCTGAACCCTTACCCTAAACTTACCCTTAACCTAATTATATAAATATAACCTTATCCCTAAAACCAAGTCTTGACCCTCAAACAGGTCTTTAAAGTGGTCTCAGAAAGTGAGGACCGGCCAAAATGTCCTCACTTTATACTGTCTTTGTCCTCATTCCAATGGTCTAAAACTCAAACTGGTCCTCACAAAGATAGTTGTACAAGTACACACACACACACACACACACACACACACACACACACACACACACACACACACACACACACACACACACACACACACATATATATCTTCATATATCATTTCCATTATATATTTGTATATATATATATATATATATATATATATATATATATATATATATATATATATATATATATATATATATATATATATATATATATATATATATATTCTTTGTGTTTCAAGGAAGAAAGTTGTACAAGTTTGGAAAAACAGTCATTTTTGTGTGTACTATCCTTTTAATGGTTTGTTCAAATCCTGGCTGTCGTGTGCAACAGTGACTGAGTCCTTTCGGCCAAATAAAGGGCTTAAATATAGACATCTTCATGGGAAATTTTTCTTATTTATTTCTTCAAAGGCAGAGTTGACATTTTGAGCTAATCAGGGGATTGTTCGAAATAGCATAATTGGATCCTTGGGCTTCAATTTATAGCCGTACATCCAAATGCAGTTTTAGGAAGTTGAGTGTCTCTCCAGGTAATACTCTAAAATGTATTACCAAGTGTCACTTTGTTTCACTTTCATCACACAGAAAAAAACGTTTTGTTCATTTTAAAGTCTTTGAATGCCATACGCCTCAAACAAATGCATGTGAAAAGAAAAGGGATAATTACGGTTGGTATTTGTGAAGAAAACACAAATGTCTTGGGTTGATAATTTGTCTGGAGGCATATCTAATATGACAAGTCTATTTAAGTAGCTGCTGTGAATCCAATAGGAACATCTCATTACAGTCTAGCGTGCTCTTTCCCACAGAGGAGGATCACCATGGCGATTAGACAGAGAGCGCGAGAGCGAGCAAGCACATCATGTTTTGCATTAGTGAGGGACGTTGTCTACACAGCAATTTAATGCGCTTGAGATCTCCTTTAAGTCTTTAAATGACTTTGTGTCATTTTAGAACATTTCTCAGATTGAATTGAGTAAACAAACAGACAAGCCTGTAACAAGGTCAACTCGAAGCAAATGTGCTGCTTCATAATATTTACCATAACTTTTTAATTATCATTTAGAACTGTATACACGCGCACACACACGTGCACGCACACGCACAGACAATTAATCAAATTGGTCAAAATTGATAGTAAAAACTTAAATTGGTTAAAAAAAATTATTTCAAATAAATTATGTTTTTTTTTTCTATTCATGAAATTCCTGAACAAAAAATTCCAGGGAAAAAGTATCACGATCCCTATAAAATATTAAACAGTACAACTGTTTGCAGCATTGATAATAATAAGAGCAGTTATACATGTCACAGTCATGTTCAGTTTCAGTTCTTGGATTTTCTGTTTGTTTTCATTCATCAAACGTGTTTATTTGTTCTAGTTTCCCGCCACTCATCACCATGGACACTAACACTATCATCACAGCTGTTCGTCTTTTAGTTAATCATCACTGTGTATTTAGGTTCCTGCCAGTGTTCTGTTCAGTGTCCGGTATTGTTCGTATTGCGTGTTTGCACGCTGTTTTTTTGGATTTATCTTTATCTTCGTCTTCTTTGGATCGGAGCGTTAAAATACTAGATTCAACTTTCAAATTTAATTTAAGTTAAAATGACTTAAACATCCAAGTTTATTGTACTTAAACTTGTTTTATCTGTGTACTGCTTCATATTCGTTTGCAATCCAGAATGGCTGCACAACTGAAAGTTTTTGTTTTTTTACTGCGCCCTCTACTGTACAGGCATGAATTTGCATTTCAAGTGACACAATAAGTAACTTTTTTAGGCTGTAATGCAATATTGTAAAGCATTCATTTTAAAAGTAACTTTCCACAACACTTATAATCAATGGTGTTTTTCTCACATAAAGATATGTTGCAACCCAGACTGTGGCGACATTTCTGCAAAATGGTCAGGACGGGATATGGAACATTTTAATACGTTTTTAAAGTTATTTTGATATGCTGTGGTAGACAAGAGTTGCATAGAAATTCTCCATAGTAAAAAAATAACAGCATATGGGGAAACGCATGAGGCTGAGTAAATAATGACATTTTTATTTAGATTTTTGAGAAGAAACATTCATTTTTATATGCATTTCCGTTTCTGATTGTATATCTCACACTTATTGAGTGGCATTACATTTAGTCAAATGCAGTAGAGTCTCCTCAAAACGCTCTCACCACTGCAGACTTTAAATGACAAGACTCCACAGTAACCAGGTAACCAATTTTAACCTGTCAGTTAAACATGTATGAAGAGCGATTGGCTAATCTGTGCTCGTAAATTAAATATGGCTCTGCGGAAAGCCAGATGGCTCCATGGTGTAGAGTTATTCGCGGTAATTTAGTCTCTGAATTTAAACCAGTCAACGGAAAATGAGAAGTGTCTTGATTCGCAAAATTCTTCAATAGGTTTCTGTTTGTAAGAGGTGTTGACACAAGATAAGAGTAATTGCCGCAAAATGTCTGTGTTGTGTGTAATGAGCGCTATCTCTCTTAAACGTCAATACTTGAGAAACGACTTTCAAGAACAAATACTCTTTCACAGCCTCTGTTTCAAGCAGAACCGATGCTTTGAGGTGTTTTGGAATCCATCCCCGCCAAACGGTTTGCAATACACCTTTTGGAATGTTATGCAAATGGAATGCTGTGTTTCATAAAACCACCACAGATGAAAGCGGCCAAAAGCCAGTTTGATGTATAAAACATGAATTACTTTTGAAGGTTTCACAGGTGTACAATAGCAGCACATCCTCTATCACTGAGCAAGGCAAACAGTTATGCGTTGGTTGCAGACCTGATTATTGCCCTTTGATGTATGATGTCCATTTTTAGGTAGCCTACTTAAAAATACTTTTCAAATTATTTTTTATACATTAATCAAAAGGATAAATCTTTTATTATTTTATTTTAATTTTGGAATTCCTCCTTGAAAGGAGAAAAAAGATGCACTTTTATTTTCTATTACTTTATTGCACCTCTTCAAAGTGTTGGTAGATCATCATACAAATGCTTCTCTACATTTATAATTCCCATAGTTTATTTTTTCGCAATAGCCTCTATAGTAAACTTCCCCTTTTTTATTTGAACTATTTTAAATTTTATTTTATTTATTTTATTTTTCAGAAGGAAGAAGGATGCGCTTTTATTTTCTATTACACCTGATTCATTTTCCACAAGTCTGCGCCTCTTCAAAGTGTTGGTAAATTATAATACAAATGCTTCCCTACGCCTATAATTCCCATTAATCTGATTTTATTTTTCATAATAGCCGCTAGTAAACTTCCCCCCTGCCTCTTAGACTTTATTAAAGATCTTGTGATACACACAATTCCCTTATCAGTGTTTCACAACAGGATTTGACTGAAGCATGAACCATTTCAAAACATTTCAGGCGGATTTGTTTTAATGAACCCAACTTCTGTTCTTGAAGGAGAGATTCAGAGAGCTGCTTTAGTGGTTTCTTCGAATGCTCATATTAGTACACTAATTATATCAGACACTGCTTACCTGTACTGCAGTCCTGTCCTTTTCTCATAATGTTAAAAATAAACATGCTAGGCTAGCACATTCTTTGAGGTAAACACTTATGTCTTGCTCTTTAATCCATAAAATAAATGTGCTTGTCCTTGAAAATACCCCAACTGGGGAGTTGTTATTGTTGTATGTTGTTACTGCACCATCATAAAATCCTGATGTGGTTTTATACTATAACAGTATACTTGTTGGACTGCTGTGAATTAAAATCCCGGAGCAGGATGACACGGTCAAGGTTTTGTGTCCTTTATTACATTTTGTTTTAAATGCCCAGGGCATTATATATGCATATGTTCCTATAATTACTGCTCACTGTAAACAGTTTGTCAGGCAAAGTGCATCTGTGTCAAAAACTGATGCTTGCATTTGTGCAAGCCAGTGGTCTGATCTTCAGCAGGGAATGTATAAAATCAGACAAGAGATGTCAGTCCTATAGCATACAGGGTAAAAAGAGAATGGGTAGAGTTTAGTAGTAACCTGATTTTATCACACATTTAGATTTAGTTGGCTGGATGAGGAGCAATGCTGACGATACTGTATTTTATCAGGCGACCTGATCTTAATGAAAGGAACCGTCTATATTTATGGGTTAATTCAATCCCTCAAATGACTTTGAAATGCTAAAATGAAATCACAGTGGCACGTTGGAATGACACACATTATACATAACCAAAAATAGTATCAAAAAAATTAATAATACATATAATATTATAAATGACTGTCTGTCACTTTTGTTCAGTTCAATGTATTTTTATGTGAATGTACATGCAGTTTGTGTGTATGCATGCATACCGTACACACACACATGTATGATATATAGACTATACAGTATATATATTAAATCGATCGAAAGAGACAGATAGACATGAATAATGCATCAAAATCCATTTGAATAAGGTAATTATTAAAAATGTATCATGGTTTCCTTAAAATATTAAGTAGTATTTCACAATATTTCTGTTTTCACGCATTCATTTTTGATCACTTCCTTCATAAATGATGTATGTATGTATATATGTTATCTCTAAATGATCTGTTATGTAACCCTATATAATGTTTTGAATGATTTAAATCTCAGTTTTCTATGCACATTTTAGTTTTTTGCCATTTATTTCTTCAGTTCGATTGGCATTCCAAATATAGAAATAAACCGCAACAACAATAAAAAATAAAACCTCTTTCTCTTCCTTTGGAGACTCGGGAGCTTCACAATGACACTCCAATATAGAACAAGTTAGAGGAAAACGCTGTTAAACAGCAAGGCAAAGACAGAAAACCATTACTAGTGTAAGACAAAGAGGAGTTCAAGCGACATCAATCTCTGTATTGGAAAATAATGGTCACTTCCACCCCAAAGAGTCGAATTGCTCTCGGCTACCAGCTTTTTTCCCCTCTCTCTCTCTCTCAGCCCAGGTTATTCAGTTCCGGTGTATAGAGATCTGACCGATCACTCATCAACGTGTCACTGTGTGTTAGATGAAGAAAGATACTGATTTAGTGCTCTATCCTGAATGTGTACACTTGCAAAAACACACTTGCACAGAGGTGTACCATTACATTCCAGTCGCAAGCCACTTGGAGCTCTCACTTAAACCATAAACACTGTTTTCACAGATGTGTGAGGACACATATTATCTCTCTCAAAGCAGCATTTCAACTTGATTATTGTTTTTCAGCAGTACTCTTAACCCAGGCAATCATGGCTAGATGTTTTGAATGCTGAAGTGGGTTGCGTTTAGCAGGCTAAAGCAAAACACTGAAAATCACAAAAGGCCCTCTATGATATATTACTGAGCTTTCATAGTGACACGATATTACATAGCCAGCAGCATTGCACCAAATCAGCTGGGAGCCCACAAACTGGGAATTGAGCTGTCGTCCCACAAATGTTATTGAAGTGCCGTGCCAATGCACTAAAGTCAACAGTGCCAGCAGGGCAGAGTTTAGTTGAGCTTATGATGTCTTTCTGAGTGAAGTTTTACAGCTTTAGTTTATACAGACATAACATATAGTGGCAAAATTTCCCTGTTGAGAAAACCTTCGGGCTGTAATTGATTTATATATATTTATATAAATGTATCATGGTTTCTACAAAAATATTAAGCAGCACAACTGTTTTTAACATTGATAAGAGTAAGAAATATTTCTTGAGCAAATCAGCATATTAGACAGATTTCTGAAGTATCATGTGAGTAATGATGCTGAAAATTCAGCTTTGCCATCACAGGAATAAATACAATTTTAAAAGATATTCCAATTGAAATCATAATAATATTTCACAATGTTACTGTTTTTTTTTTATCAAAAGAATTTAGCCTTGGTGAAAATGAAAGACTTTCAAAAACATTTCAAACATCTTACCGGCCCAAAACTTTTGAATGTTGTTAGACTAAAGCTTCTTTTTGATCGAGCCACATGATTGAAAAAATGTTATTTCGAAATGAAAACATTGAGTTTTAAGTCAATTTAACATGGAGCATCAAACATATTTTTTTGAGTGTATATGAATTAGAACATTTGAATCCGGAAGTAATTCTATAATTATATGTTAATTCAATCCCTCATACATCCTGAAATGTCTTCAGGTAATTATAGTGGCACACTTGGAATGACACACATTCTAGTACAAACCAAAAGAGTTGTGCTATACTGTTATAGTAATCAATATATCGTTTGATGGTTTTATTTATGTATTTATTTCGAAAATTAAACCTTTTACTCTGCAAGGATGTATTAAATTGGTCAAAAGTGACAGACAGAAAGACATTTCTAATGTTAACATCAAAAAAAGTTTTTAAATAAATACTGTTCTTTTTAACTTTCTATTTATCAAAGAAAAAAGTATAATGCAGGTTTCCACAAAATATTAAGTATTGTTTTCAACATTTATAATAATAAAAAAATATTTCTGGAGCACCAAATCATCATATTAGAATGATTTTGGAATAATCGTGTGATCATGTCATCCAGAGAATTCTATCGAAACTTATAGGGAAAACAAAAAGGGAAATCTTGAAAGGTGTAACAAAGACAACAGACTCATTTAAATCCATCACGATACAAATATCAAAATCAACACGGGGGCTATTCCTAGAACAATCACTATTAAAACATTAAAGCAAAAAAAAAAAAAAAAAAAAATTATAATAATAATAATAAAATAAAACAATAAAATAATAAAAAATAGTTGCTAGCTTTTATTTTGAGACTAGCAGCAACTGTCAACAACAACTGTCAAATTCAAACATTTAATTTTGCTCAATGTGGCATTGATGTGTATATATATATATATATATATATATATATATATTTTTTTTTTTTTTTTTTTTTTTTTAATATATAGATCTAAATCTGAAATAAAAATAATTTATATTGGTCAAAAGCAGATGCAGGTGCAACATTTAAAACATGTTAATTATACTACTAATGTGTTATACAATATCTAATTAGGAAAAATGGGGCAATTATTTAATTGTTGTGGTAATAGAGTAATTTGTAATGGAAAATAAAAAATAAATAAAAAAGTTTATATTACTATGACACTTTTTGCCCAGCCGATACCATATTAACATCTCTCACACACGTAACAGATAAAGTTTCATACTGAAGATCTTCTGAAGTTCTGCAATGAGACCTTATTATCACAGTCCCCTGGTGGGCCAACTTAAATCTTAAAGTAAGAAGGAGACCATCTGGAGCGCAGAGTTTAGAACCAGCCAAGGGATCTGTCAGATACATTCAGTCAGTTAGTCTGTCTGTCTCTGTCTATCTGCTAATTCATTCAGCCGGCCAGTCAGCAAGTAAGATCATCGATAAATAATAAACAAAATAAACCTTTAAATAGGAAAGTTGCATATGTAGAGCATAATCTATTGAAAGGTGATGTATGACAGTTCTTGCTTTTGCTTCATGACTTGACTCAGTCCTTATAGCACTGCAGAAAAATGAGTCATCCACAAATGTCCTGGGTATGAGGGCTTCGTTGTATGGTCTGTTAAAACACACTGCTTCACTCATTATTTTATGACAGGGAAATATATTTTCATCTGTATGAATGCCCTCATTTCTGCTCAGAAACCCACAACTAAAGTTCTAGCATGCAGTTTTATAGGCCACTGTCTCGTGTTGAATGTGTGAGTGATCTGAGAGTGATCTATGAGGACACAATGCCACATTTGGCAGATATTTGGCAGTAAGGGTCTGTCCGTCTGACAAGGTAACATGTTGTGTTTCTTGAATGGCTCCTCTTAAAAATATCCTGGACGTTTTTTTTGTCCTTCAGGGGGTAAGGCTTGTTATTAAATAAGCACCTTTGTGTGAATAGATTATTTATGGTAGCAAGGCTGATGGTAGAAGGTGGTAGCAGCTGGTGTCTGAGAACATTTATGAAATACATACTGGACATTTAATTTTGTGCAGAATCATTATGTCCATTCAGATGGTTTAAGCAAACTTCCAAAAAATGATTCATATTTTAGAAAATTAAGTGATTTTAATTAAAGGAGAACTCCGGTCAATTTTAACATTGAGCTCATTTTTTTGTACATTTGGAGTGCTGTCAATACAGTTTTAAACCTGCTTTTAGCCTCTTAACATCCTTGATGTGTCAGTACAAGTGCCCAGCTAATGTGAGTGATTCCTTCAGCGTGAACACGGGTGAATCTGACTGCAGTAGATGTGAAAGATATGAATAAAAATGATGTTTATTCAGCCAGCGCACATACCTGTATTTACATCCTGTTTTCGGTTGAAGTCCATAGTAATCGATTGTCGAGTTCACGCGCATTGGTTTAGTACCTATGATCACGCGCGTAAACTCGACAATCGATTACTATGGACTTCGACCGAAAACAGGATGTAAATACAGGTATGTGCGCTGGCTGAATAAACATAATTTTTATTCATATCTTTCACATCTACTGCAGTCAGATTCACCCGTGATCACTCTGAAGGAATCACTCACATGACCTGTGCACTTGTAATGACACATCAAGGATGTTAAGAGGCTAAAAGCTGGTTTAAAACTTGCCCCATTGAAGTCAACAGAGTGCAAATTTTAAAAAGAGGATAACACGGTGTTGGCAACACCGATTTTTGTCGTTGTTCTCTGTATTGACAGCACTCCAAATGTACAAAAAAATGAGCTCAATGTTAAAAGTGACCGGAGTTCTCCTTTAAGCATGATTAGGTAAAAAGGGTTGAAGGGTTTTCAGTTAAAATGTTGTGTCAGAAATCACTGAATATAGTATGGCTGTCAAAATGAACGCAATCTTTTAATTAATCTTTTTTTAGTTTAATGTGTTAAAAAATGTAACAGTTAGCGCAGCATCCATTTTATTTTCTGCTGTTTGTGAAGTGGCTTAAACACCGAAACACGGCAGTGCCGCATTGAGTTCTGTTTCGCGCTTGAACGGACAAAAACACAATACTGTCAAAATTCCAGTTTTGTCGAGTATCCTTGTAAGCACAGTTAAAATGTGTTAAATGCACATAAATAGGATGTGTGTCCGATCCGCGTCATGTGCATCAGATCTTAAAGTGACAGCAGCCTAATAAACCTGCTGCTGTGTATATAGTCTGCATATCCATACAGACATGTATGTTGTTTCTATATTATTTTGGAGATTCAATGTGAAAGTATTACAATATAAAAAACAAACAGTAGATAAAACAGATAAAGATTATGTATATTTTTTGTATTACAGATCAGAGGACATACTGTAGGCTACAAAATGATCCGCAAGTAGCATGGTGCACGTGTGTAGCTTCTTAACCCTGAAACAGCACATGTATTTTGTGGGTATGTCATCCTGAGACGTAAAGGCGTATATTTAATACGTTAAAAATAGTCTATTTAACGCAATTAATGCTAATGGCCACTAACGCTGTCTGTCATTAATTTTAATCAAAGAGCAAAGGGAACAGAGAAAATTACTCACTGCTCTTGACTAAATAACTTTTATATCTTTAAAAAGGATTAATCTACAGTATATTTAATTTATAATTCATGCAGTGAAGACTATTTGATAACGTTAATCAATTTCTGTATATTTCACATATAGCACAGGCAAATATGACATTTATTATGGGTTAATGTGAGGATTGTTTTAAGATTAAAAATTAAAAGTTGTTATATTTTTTGAAGCCTAATAAACGTTAAAAAAAATTGTTAGATTTCATTTACACAGTAATTTTGAATGTCTATAATTAATGTAAAAAAAAAAAAAAAAATGAATTGAGACAGCAGTATTGGTACCAGTGATACTAAAAAGATGCCATTAAACAAGCTATTTAAAATATAGGCTACTGTCTTTGTGTTGTTTCTACATTAATTTGGAAATTAACTATGAAATTATTATTATAATAGGCCTATATTAAAACGTATAATAACTTATATTAAAAATGTAAGTGTTTTTAATTGCGATTAATTGTTGTTAATTTTGTATCGAGTTGTATCGACACATACTGTATGTGCGTGTGTATATATATATATATATATATATATATATATATATATATAGTACCAGTCAAAAGTTTGGAAACATTACTATTTTTAATGTTTTTGAAAGAAGTCTCTTATGCTCATCAAGCCTGCAGTAAAAAAAACAAAAAAAAAAAACAGTAATATTATGAAATATTATTACAATTTAAAATAATGGTTCTCTTTTTTAATATACTTTAAAATGTAATTTATTTTTGTGATGCAAAGCTGAATTTTCATCAGCAAGTACTCCAGTCTTTGGTGTCTTATGATCCTTCAGAAATAATTCTAATATGCTGATTTATGATCAATGTTGGAAACAGTTGTGCTGCTTAATATTTTTTTTATAACCTGAGATCATTTTTTTCAGGATTATTTGATGAATAAAAAGTTAAAAAGAACTGTATTTATTTAGAATAGAAATCTTTTGTAACAATATACACTACCGTTCAAAAGTTTGGGAACAATAACTATTTTTTTTTTAAGAAATTAGTACTTTAATTCAACAAGGATGCGTTAAATTGATAAAAGGTGATGGTAACGATTTATATTGTTAGAAATGTTTTTATTTTGAATAAATGCTGTTTTTATGAATAAATGCTGTTAACGTTTTACTCATCAACGAATCCTGAAAAAAGTATTCCAAAAATATATATTAAACAGCACAACTGTTTCCATCATTGATAATAACTGAGTATCAAATCAGCATATTAGAATTATTTCTGAAGGATCATAAGACACCAAAGACTGGAGTACTTGCTGATGAAAATTCAGCTTTGCATCACAAAAATAAATTACATTTTAAAATATATTAAAAAAGAGAACCATTATTTTAAATTGTAATAATATTTCATAATATTACTGTTTTTTTTTTTTTTTTTTTTTTTTTTTTTTTAACTGCAGGCTTGATGAGCATAAGAGACTTCTTTCAAAAACATTAAAAATAGTAATGTTTCCAAACTTTTGACTGGTACTGTATATAGATACATACATACATACATACACACACACACACACAATGTATGTATGTCTCAGGATGACATCACACACCCACAAAAAATGTGCTGTTTTAGGGTTAAGAAGCTACACACGTGAACCATGCACACGTGCAACATGCATTAAAATACAAAACGATATATATTAAAAATATATATTTATATTCAAAAATGTGTGTGTGTTTGTGACGCCCTATCATTTCCTGTCATTTTCTCTGTCTAGACATCTTCAGTTCTCAAAATATCGGATATTTGGTTTGTGATTTGTTCAAGAAAGCTCAATTTTCTTTTTCGAGAGAGCTACTTGTGGTGAATGACAGAGGCTGCAATCACTGAATGTCGCTCATGCATTGTATTACTGCATACAATAGCCTCTGATTTGTGCGCTGTGTTTTGCGCTGTACTGTACGGCCCCTGCCCTGTCCAGTGAGGACGCGGCCGCTGCTGCTATGACAACAGCGCGCGCTTTTCCAACTTGTGCGTGCGATTCACAGCCCCCTTCCGCGGTTATCCAGTAGGCTCGAAAAGAAAACCGAGCAACGGTCCCACTAGAGGAAGACTTTTTTGTGTTTTGTTTTTTGAGAAGACTGCGTATACTCATACTGTACTGCACTGAGGAACCACAAACACCCCCATATCTATTCAGGCACAGCTGGAGTGACATTTTGGCACGCTCATTCGCTCTCAGCACTACGTTACAGCTTTCACTTCTTAAAGTTTGAGTCAGCGTGTCAGCTAGGGGAAAAAAGATGGATTTTAGGTGCGGATATTAAAGGCAATAGGATTTAAGACACCAGAACGATTGAGGTCACCACTAAAGTGTACGTTCCATTCATACGTTATTTTATTTTACCCCCCTTTTCCATGGCGACGGCACGGCGCGGTCATCGATAAGCGCTCTGTACTAAGTACGCGAGGGATTTTGTTGTCTACCTGGGGAGGAAATCTGGATTAACAGATAAACTGTAATGGATAACTAACGCGTTTCTCTTTTGGACTACTGTGAACGGATTTACACTCCGAAAACTCCGCAGATGAAGATGGTTGTGGCGTCCTGGAGGAGGTGTGTGGTGATGAGTCTCAGACTGCTGTTCCTTCTCCCCGCAGGTCTGCCTGTCCGCAGTCAAGGAGAATCCCAATCCGATAACAAACAGATGGACAATATCACCATCAGACAAGGAGAGACGCTCTTCCTCAGGTAGGCGTGATGTTATGCATTTATCATGCTGTCATGTTCCTGTGTCCTGAGTGGAAAGAGCAGCAGCACTGCCAAGTGTTTTGCATGTCCGTTCATTTTTATCGATTTAAAGAAAGAAAGAACTCATGTGGCTAGTAAGTAGCTTCAAAATGAGTTGTTATTGTGCTTGATATTCTAAGCTTTGGTGCTCACACTCTTGACTATTTCTACCCACTAGGCTACTTGAAAACTTATGTTGCACTAAATCTTTAATTAAATGCAATATACTGTAGTTCATTGCACTGTTTCAGCCACTTTGAATTTAATTACAGATGAAGAAAATTTAAGTTAAAACTTGGAAATCTCATAAAATTACAAGTGTGGCAAATTAAATGTATGAAAAAAATAATAATTCCAGAATAATGTGAACATTTTAACAGTTCACAGTACAATATCAGAAAATAGAATATCTTCTGCATGAAGCAGCCAAGAGTCAGAAGTATGCACTAAAGTTTTGACATTTCAATGGTATAAGAACATTGAATATTAGCCATTTTATACTGTATTCAAATGTGGTGCATTACGTTATTTTAGGCCCAGTAGTTCCCAAGTAGCCTACTTTGCACTGTAGTCTATTAAAACTTCTAAAGGCATTGTTTATTATATAATTATTTTAAGCAGTTTGTGTGTATCCAACTAATTGTGCTGTGTGTGTGTGTGTGTGTGTGTGTGTGTGTGTGTGTGTGTGTGTGTGTGTGTGTGTGTGTGTGTGCGCCATAGCATAGCTTGTGGATAAAATTGTCCCCAAAGTGAGGTAAATGTGACAAAACCTCCCTTCGGGTATGACCTTAATTGGGAAAAAATATACATAGCTAAGTGTGTGTGTGTGTGTGTGTGTGTCTGGTTTTGCCTATATTGGGGGATAAAATGTTCCCACAGGATCATAAAACATGAATTCAGCTACATTGTGGGGACTAGCTAACACTTTCAGTGAGGAAAACAACTTAATGAATATTGCAAACAATGTCTTAGTGAAAATGTAAAAATTGAGAACGTTTTCTGTGAGGGTTTGGTTTAGAGTTAGGAGATGGATAGGGGAGACCGAGGAGTGTTTGTAACACGGTCAGCTGTAACACTGTCAGTTTAACAATTCAGAAAAGAGAGATGAAGTCATCAGTTACATACACTCCCATCACCTTTTTGTGCTCACAGGAGAAATGCATGTGACTGTGACCAACATTATAGATTTTATGAAAAAAAAAAAAAAAAGATTTTCAGAAAGGAAAGTAGCATTTATTTTTTAATCAAGGTATTTTAATCAAGGCATACCAATCATTGTATTATATAATGATTTGACTTAGCCTACATAAGCCTTAAGTAGCTGTTTGTCTAGTTTAATTTGATGTTTTGCATCCATGCTTACTTCAAACCCACATACTAAAAAGTTATGGCTGTTTGGGCTGGGGATAATTATAAGATTGATTCAAAATGTTACAACCAACCCCTTATAATGTGATAAAGCCTACTTTGCACTTTGTCTATTAAAACTTCTAAAGGCATTGTTTATAATTATTTTAAGCAGTTTGTGTGTATCCAACTAATTGTGCTGTTAAAATGTTACAACCAACCCCTTATAGACCTTATGCACCAGAGAAACAAGTGCGCAGCCATCTTAGATGTCTTAACAACAACCGACCGCGACCGGGAAGATTTTAAAACGAGCCGTTCATTCATAAATACGCAAGATCGCTGTGAAAATACAGACCGGAAGACAAAAGACAATGAGCACAGCGCTGAAAAGGGGCGAGCTACATAAGGTCTATAATGATTCCAGTAAGCTTCTGTTATGGCACAGTCACATGAGTTTTTTGCCAAAGAAAATTGAATATTAGCCATTTTATACTGTTTTCAAATGTAGTGCATTACCTTCTTTGAGGCCCAGTAGTTCCCAAGTACGCTGCACTTTGTTAGTCTATTAAAACTTCTAAAGGCATTGTTTATTATATAAATAATTATTTTAAGCAGTTTGTGTGTAACCACCTAATTATGTGTGTGTACATAATTTGTGGATAAAATTGTCTCTCAAAGTTGCATAAATGTGACATAACCTCCCTTTGGGTATGTCTTTAATTGGAAAAATATATACATAGCTTAGAAAATGTGCATGTGGTGTGTGTTTGTTACGCATCTAGAGATTTATTTGTTTTCATTGTAGTTTATGCACGTCATCTTATCAGATAAAAACATTACATACACACATACTAGGGCTGTAACAATATATTGTCACAATATAGCGCAATACAAAAATGCAACAATATGTATCGTGGATAGTGACAATATGTATTGCCTATAATTCACCCAAAATAAAAATTACTGTGTGAGAAAAAAATTAAGTTTACAGAGTTTTAGTGTCAGTACTACATTAAACTACTATATATAATGTTGAATATAATGTATAAAATGCAATGGTAGAAATATTTGTGGGTCCTGATAATGCCTTACCATTAAAAAGTGGCGTACATTATTTTAAACAGATCTAGTAGTGACAGAGTGCAAGCATATTCATGTAAAATAATTCTGTATTTTCAGCTTCAGAATCATGAATATTTTTATTCTGGTCTCACCATCGTCCTGTGCATTGGTTTATCAGCACCAAGCCTATTAATTTCAACCCCTAATGTAATACCATTTAGCATTTTTATCAACAGTACATTTTTTGATTGCCTTTTACCATATGTCTTGGAGTATCGCAATAATATCGTATCGTGAGTTCAGTATCGTGGTATGTATCGAATCGTGACATGAGGGTATCATTACACCCCTAACACATACACTTTTTTGTGCACATTTTTTGAATTTAAATGCATCTTGGCGTTTGTGGTGTCACTAAAATTCACATAAAAGGTTGATAGCAACATAGTTAGTGACTGAATGTGACCGGAATATAGTACACTACATGAACACTCACACAAACACACACAGCAGTATGCTAAATTTAAAGTCCTAAAGGAAATACAATTGTTTTTTTTTGTCACTTTATCACTTTATTCAAAAGTTATTAGGCCTACTCTTTGTTCTTCAATAAAGTTTTTGTTGTTACGATCTATCCCCAGCTAGTGTTACAACTCACCCAAGTAGTGGGGTAGGTTGTAACAACAGAACTCTTTGCATTTGACATTAACTCACATTATCTGTGATTGTGTAGTACGTTCAAGTGAGTTTTATTTGTAGTAGACACGTGCCATGTATCAAAGTTTGAGAGATCTAGCACAAACAACCACTGAGTTACTGATGCTCAAACAAAAAGTGTTCCTACCATCCCTGGTCTCCCCCTATTATCATTAGTTCAGAATAAACAATATAGCCTAAGTCAATGGAAAGTCCCCACAGTGACAGAAAAACAAATGTGTATGAGTTTGGGTGCTTGTGTTGCAAAAGTTACACACAAAAATAGCCAGGCTAGATATTTTGGTCACAATTGTTTGGAATCTTCATGTCTTAATGTAGGGACATGTACTAGTAGCCTAACCTTTAGGATATTCTCATGACTAACAGGATTACACCCACTTTAATAAAGCTTAACCTCTGTGCAGGGATAAAAAACAAAAAACAAAAAAAAAAACTTAGTAGTGGAGATCACTGATTGACAATATTTATATGCAAAGTGTCTGGCTGTTTTTAAACAGTATTAAACATTTATAGCCATGTAGTCACCAGTGTATGATAAAGTTGGAGAAATGCATTTGAAGCATGGGAAAACAGATTTCCCATGAGAAAGAGATTGTTATGGGAATAACAATCTCTGTTGCACGCAGTGAAGACATGCTTTACTTCATTTTGTCTATTGGGAATAGTACTTATACAGGCCTAAAACACGCCTAAAACACTGTAAATATGCGACTACTATATAGCCAAGATGACAACAACAAACAAAACTGGTTCACTCGTACACAGTACATCACAATAAGGAAGAAAACACTATCAAAACTTCCTTTTCATGGCAACTTAAAATAAAATGAATTTGCAGGCCATGACTTTAGGGAAAAAATATTAAAAGACTATTTTCAGACTGCTGCTCTAGAAAGAAAGTAGAAATAAAAATAAAAAAGCCCCATTATTATGTTTGCTACTGCCCAAAGCTGCTGTTGTGATTGGTCAAGATATAAACTGCATGAATGAATGATATTTATTTGACAACAATGCATTAAAACCTCTGACATTACACACATTTTTTCTGAATTATACGTTTTCTAAATGTTCTAAATGTGTTGCTTTTAGTTCATTTTAGCAGTTCATTGTTTAGTGAGTTGAAACTAATCCTGGGTATTCTATTCAAAATAATATTTGATAAAAATGTTTCTTGCAATTGACACTTACAGCTTGCTGTATTTGAGTGTTTAATCAAGTTTGCCCACATTTATATGTAGGCATATCTTAAATTTATATAAGCATATCTTAAATTTCACCAAAGTTATAAACATTGTACAAAGGGTGCAGCAGTTTCACTGATACATTGCCATTGTGACAGCTAAACAGTTTACAGTTATCGGTGTCACCAAACCTTGCCGCCCAAGGTGATGTTTTCAGTCATATTTCCCCCTCAGGTGAACATTAGCAGAAAACTAACTCTGTCAGTTCCAAATTAGTCTTAGGACAAAACATAACAAGGTTATTACATTAAAAATAAGATTCATTGCATAAGTCCACAATTGCGTGGGCTAAATTAAAGCCCTCTTACGGAAATATGTGACAAAAATTGAGGGAGTTTGAGGGCAGTGAGTGGGTGTTGAAGTGCCGCACTGTCTGGAGAGGATTATGGAATATGGCAATTTATTTGCTGGAAGACAACGAGGAGAATGGTTAGCCTGTGGTTTAAAAGGTGAAATTGATGAGCTACAGAAATACAAAAAGAAAAAGCACAAGTAAAAATGAAAATAAACAGACGCTCATTAACAAATGTGCAAACAAGAAAAAGTGATCACAAGAATAAACTACAGTTCAGAGATGAAAGGTCATTGAGGTTTTAAGATGGTTTAAGCAATTAAAAGAAGACAAGATAACACAACAGAAGCATTAAGTTCACTAGCGGTGTGAGTCTTGCTATGCTAGCTTTAGATTTGCAGTGAGTAAAGCCAGTTTTCCCTTGTTATTTGTGATTGCCATGTTTGAAAATCTGTTAGGAAAAGGACTAGGAAGACAATATCTTCCCTGATAAATGCCTGTTTTGTTTGTTGCAAAAATATAAATGAACTGTATCATATAAAAACAACTACCTACCTAGGGTATAAACCAACAATAGAAACACAAGCCAAACATGTCGAACTTAATGAATTTCCACACGCTGCTTTCTAGCTCTATCTCTGTGGTTGAAGTTGCAATTCATTTTCTCACTTTGCTATTTTAAAACTAAGTACTGTAGATATGTAGAGCCAACATCAAGAACCCAGATTGGTTTATATTAAAAAATTAGACTTAACCCTTTGACACGTACAATCACACATATGATTAGAACGTTCATTGCATGATCAACTGCTACATTCAAATCTGATTCTGTGCTTTGGCTGGGGCTGAGCCAGGGATGGACTCACCCAGTGCTTGTCATATTTCACAAATGTACTGTGTTTTCAACATAATGAGCATGTTTACACACTGATACACTGATATGAAAATCAGAAATTAGCTCATTGAAATAACCTGTTGTATCGGTTTATATGCAAACCAAAACCCAGAAACTCAAGTAAACCGAGTTTACAAGACTTATACATAAGAACTAGAAAAAAGAAAAGAAAAAAAAGGTTTGTAAAATGCACACTGATGTCTATGGAATTGGCAATAATAATCCATTGAGACATCAATTGATGCTGTTTTATTCACTCCAGATACACATTGTGTACAGTAGGTTACTATAAAGTTTCCTCTATTCTTCTCTTAGTTCACCAGTCACTTACTTTCATGTCTTTCAGGCAAAGTGGTTGAATATAGGCTACGTGTTGTAAATCCGACAGCTCTGGCCATTGTAGATCAACTAACATGATCATTATAAATATGTTTAGCCTAACTGACAAAATACATTTACTTACTAATATTGGAGAATCAGAACATCAGATTTTTCACTATATGGGTGAATATTTTGAATAAGAAGGAAAAATTAAAGAAAACTGATACATCAGTCATACAACACTATTGTGGCTGTAATGTGTCATGTGACAAGCTTTAGGCCTACACGTTGCCATGTAAATACTGTGATACATTAAAAATAACGGTCGCCTTAAAAATCTCATGCCGGGGGCTCAGTTAGAATAATTTAAACTTACGAGCGAAAGGGTTATTTAATTCTGGCCCTTGGTGTTTTAATATAATCACCAGGTTCTGTTGTTTTAGAGTGTATTGGACAGAGGCAGCACTCACCGCTTCACTTGTGGTGGCTTGTGATTTATTGGCGTGCTGCTTGTATAGCTTGTTAATACCACCGAGAGCTGGTACGCTGGCCTTGTGCTACTTGTTGAAGCTCGGAGCAGCCAATTTCCTCTCTCCCAGCATTTTCACTCTCAATACATAACAAAAAAACATCTCTGAGATTTACCTCAGCATTTTATTGGGTGCTTAAACAGCATGAAAACATTCACACCACCATCTCATGGCGGTTCTCGGAGAACACTGCTCTCATGTTTGCAGGAGGAGTGGTCCTGACTGAGTCTTTTGTGATAAAATCTTCCAGTCTGTCTGTCTGTTGTTGACACCTGATATATCTGCTGTCGTTATCTCCAGCCTCCCAAATGCTGGTGGATAGAAGCAAATCCCTGCAATTTCCGAAGAGTCCACCAGGTTTAACCTGCATATCAATCCAATATTCTCTCGCTCTGTGTGGAAGTGTGTGTATTTGGACTGCATTATTTGGTCAAACAATCATATTCTGAATTATGTTCATGCAATTTAAAATGGGATATGATAAACATTTATAACCCAATTTTGCTGTTGTTTGTGGGTATTTATACTTGATTTCTTAGTGTTTTTACTGATTGGATAATGACCCAACCATGAAAAAAACAAGTGTAAATGCCCTACATTAAGCATTTTTGAAGTACAGTATAACTCTGTTATCAGTGTTTGACTTGTTACTTGTTAAAAATTTAATTTATTACTCATTTCTCCTTTTAAAAGTTATATTATTATATAGTTAGGCTATATATTATAACTAACGAGTTTATGGTCACTGGATGTGGTTTTTCTGAGGTAAATGTGACATAGCATTGTTTACAAACTGATTTACTGACGTCTTTCCACGGTTCAAACACTGATTGAGCGATTCCATGTCAACATGATACGGATTTTGATAAATTGTACTCTACCTTTTAACATACTTTCAGATGCTCATTCATGTTTATTTCACGTGGTAACTGGTATTATTAAGGCGGAAGAGAAGATCATGTCCACGTTGCTGCTTATCTAGAGCTGATCTGCACCAGGGCGATCTCACACCACAGCGCCAAAACGGTATTTATGTTTTTGAATTTCGTAAGAAAATTATTATTCTTTCTGAAGACTTTGTATCATATCAATAGTAACAAAGCACAAAGATTATTGCGATTTATTGGATTGGATGCGCGATACAATGTTACATTCATTCATCAACTGAAAACAGGATGACTAATCGATTCTTGGGATTTAAGAATCGATATCGGTTCGTAAAAATGAGAATTAAAATCGAGAAATCAATATTTTTTTTTACCCAGCCCTACAAGCCATGTAATGCCAGAGTAAAGCAATGCCACAACTTACATTTGACAATGGTGTTCTTATCTTTTCTCCCGACAAAATCAAAGTAATGGCAATATTTACAGCCGCTGAATGTATAGCTTTTCCACGGTTATTCAACTGGTTCAACTAGCAATCCAATGATCGAAATGCATGAAGCCCTACATAGAACTAGAAAATTGTCACAAGATTGCCAGTTACTTTTTCCAAATAGAAAGCCACTACAGAATGAACCATTGCGTGTCTCTAAGCAACACACAGCAGCTTTGTTCAGGAATGAATCAGTGTTCTTAAACGAAATGGTTCAGTGAATTATTCAGTGACTCATTCATAAAGACATTACTGGTTTTGTTCCTGAATGGAGCAGCTTGTTTGAATGAAATGTTTGAATGAATGACTCGATGACTCAGTCATTTGTCACCACCGCATCAATGTAACTTTTGCTTAAAAATATCACCCATCACCACTGCACAGCAACTTGATGTTTGTTATTCTTTCTCTTTTATTGCATCACTTTTCCCTTAAGGCGGGCGTACACGGTGCGAGTTCGGACCAGGATCGGACACTCGGGAGGTCGTGAGATATTGCACACGTTGCGAGTCAGTTTAACTGATAATCGCGTCAATGCAGCTGGTACACGGCACGACTGTCCTGCACGAATTTTATCCCGAGCCGGCAGCAATCACGTGAGCTTTCGCGCTAAACACAGAGACCGTCAATGTTGCATGCAGGCAAAGCTTCAGATAGAAAAAAAATGACAGAAATGTGTGTGCAAATGATTTGTTGTAAAGCAGAGAACAGTAGCCATTCAACATAAAAACTAGAGAGAGAGAGAGAGAGAATTATTATTTTTATTTAATTATTTTTATTTAATATTATTATTATTATTTTCTGTAGTACAATGTTCAAAATAATTTTCTATGCTGTTTTGATGCTTTGGCAATACAATTGTATTTTTGTCATGCCAATAAAGCTTTATTGAATTGAACAGAATTGAATTGAGAGAAGTGTGTGTGTGTGTGTGTGTGTGTGTGTGTGTGTGTGTGTGTGTGTGTGTGTGTGTGTGTGTGTGTGTGTGTGTGTGAGAGTGTGAGAGAGGGAGAGAGACAGTGTATGCGCACGCTGTATGGTTGCTGCCACTGAGGTATAGCCCCACGTGGTTGTGTATAATTTGGAAATAGGGGACAGCTGGTGAAAATCGGGCCGACTCCCCGAATTTTTTAAACATGTTTAAAGATGATCGGGAGGTCGGGGAGGTGCTCATAACGTGCTCGGCTCGGCGCGTAATTCCTCTCACACGCTGCGAGCCACGACCATGCGAGCATCACCGATTCCACTCGATTTGTCCCGAGTGAAAAAAATTATCTGCGAGCTCGTAAAAACAGCAAAAATCGCACCGTGTACGCCCGCCTTTACAGAGATTCTGTTGTACTAGTAATATATACTATATACTAATGACTTCTTCACAATGTTATTAGCAACTTTGTAGATCCTGAATAAAAGCTGTAATACAGTTTTGAATTGACATATATGTAACTCATCATCCATCATAAAAAATCTGTTGGACTTTGTTCATCAGCATAACTTCAGTTCCTGCCACTACTTTCCCCCACAAATCGCGGCTGTGATATCTAGCTATCACATATCCTGATTCTTGCAGTAAGCTCAAAGTTCTCTTGTATTAACTGAACTGTATTGAACGATCAGATATATTGAATATCTGCAGCAGAGACAGAGAAGAGAATTAACTGGAGAGGTTTGAATGGACTGCGGCTTTGGAAAAAAAAAAAGAAGCTTCTTGCTGATAAGATTGAGAGAGCGCTAATTTGATTTCACAGCGAGCTGCTCAACATTATCTGTCTAATTCCACTTTCCTTTACCTTACATCAACATTCTCTTGTCTCTCATTAAAGCCTAATAATTTGAGCCACCATCACAGGGCCAGACAGGAGCACGGGGTGCTGTCATAATGAATGACCATCCAGACAATTCAGAGACCCGGGATTAATCAGTGTTTTGATTACAGAATTAATTTGCAGTGCCAAAATGGCCCCGCTCTACTGTAGTTTGATTTATTTTTTTGGCTGAAAGGAGCTTGCATCCAGCCCCGGTAAGGGGATGAAAGACTAGACGCATCTGTTAGCGAGTGCATTAGCGACAGCTGTTTGTCACTTATTCTGGTTTGAGCCGCCATCAGGGCATAATGACATTGTGGCAGCTCTTTGGCCTGGCTACACACCAAATGGTCCAACACCTTGCTGTCTCTCAGACCCATTTCCTTTCACCAGACTCGTTAACCTTAGAGAGGACAGAGAGCGAGAGAAGGAGAAACAAAAACAAGGCGAATAGCACTGCGGATGTAATCACACTTGGCCTCGGTTTTTCCAATTTTTATTTGAAAAAAAAATCTGCCCTCAAACATCTCCATCGTCTTTTGCTCTGGCTTTTTTCTCCATAAATGTGGCCCAGATGATTAATTTAATGACCACAAAAGTAGCATTGTGATTTTTGAAAAATTGCATGTTTTCGACATCCATTATTTTCCAGAGATGGGCCGTCTGTGCAGTCAAAATATGTCAAATTACGCAACCTCAAAATTACGAACTCTGACAGAGAAACGAGACGGTCCATTCGCATTTGCTCAAGATTGAGCTCGGCCTACTTTTTTGTAAAGCTTCAGCAAATAGTAGGCCTAGATGTTGAAAAGTATGTATCAGTTCTCAGTCCCGAAAATGCTTGATGTGAACAGAAATGCTAAACCTGTAGGCCATAAGTTCATAGTTGTTTATCTAATTTTATGGTTCTAGAATTGCTATTTGCATTTTTTTTTAGCTTATTGACCCCACAAGTGTGAAGACATTCAGCATGTGATCACTTCTGCAATTTGCTGTCTCAATGCTGTTAATAACGTGTATATATTGACATTATATTGACTGTTGGCCATGATGACAAATCTCTGTTGACCAACCTCTACTTAGAAGTATAAAGAATGTATGCTGTTGTATCCCCCTGAGGACACTTGGTGCTGCATGATATCAGGGGTTTTCAAAATGGGGTCATGGGCCCTCCAGTGGGTGCTAGAGGGTCTGTGGAAAAGTTCAGAGACAAAAAATATGGTACAGAATGAAAAATAAAATAAAAAGTTAACATTTACTGAATTTGACATTCGGTGAGATTGAATTATGTTTCTCTTTAGGTTTATAGTAAAACTACTTTAATAGTGGGTATAATAAAAAAGATATGCTGTCAACTTAAGTTTACATGTAAAAATAAAATACAAAGTTAAAATTGACTGAATTTGACATTATTATTGTTTTTTAAAAGATTATTAATTTTTTTTTTTTTATCACTAGGTTTTTGATTCTCTTTAGGTTTACCCAATTACTCTAATAGTGGGCAGAAAAAAGAAATATAGTCACATTAAGCTTATATTTTCCAAAATTTTTCATTTTGCATTCAGTGCAATGACAATTTTATATCCACTTGTTGTTGTTAATATACACTATGTAACTTTTTGACCCTCTCCTTGTGGTTAAAAAATAAAACTGCATTCACTTTGCGGAAGAACATTGTTTTGGTTGTGCTTTGGCTCTGTGTGACACATAAAAATACAATATCCAAATATTATGTCATCTGAGCATGCATGTGCAATATTGTATGCTGTTGTTTTGACTAATGGACTAATCACTGATATTTTTTAATTAATTACGTTACAAAAGTTGTTATCATTACTATTGCCAGTCTGATTTGGTCAAATGCTGCATTTTTTTATAACTGATATTCAGGGCCAAAGAGAGGGATTATCCTACTTCTCATAAAACATTCACTAGGCTTAAGAGATATAGGCTAAGCAGTTTAGATGAAAGGATCTCAAGCTCACTAGCTGAAGCCGTTACTGTAGTTCTTCACCCATAGACACTGTACTTCCTTGAAAATAAATTCCAGCACAGCGCTACAACAACCATAATGAAATGAGCCTTCACAATGGATAATGTTTTTACAATGAACTCTGTTAGAGAGCTAAATATAGCAATTTATATGTTAAATAATAAACCTTACTTTACCTGAATAATAAAAACGCCATCTCCATGTTGCTTTTACATCTTTTCAAATCCCTCAGTTCCCGCCATCTCTGAAAGCTTTGAAAAGCCAAGCCAGTGTTGATTCTTGTTTTATTACGGGCTTAGTTGCGTTCTCTTTATGCCAACAGATTCTCCTCTCTTCAGCTTTTTAAAATGGATGATTTTACATGCTCTTTGTGACAACTAACCTATGACACTGGAAGAAGGGTTTACGATGTATTGACTTTAAATTTAGCTAATTTTAAACAAAAAAGAGCAGGGCTCGACATTAACGCTTGTCCGGGACAAGTGGAATTTTTGAAGGATCAAGTGAAAGAATTTTACTTGTTCCGACCGGATTAAAACATCCATAACAAAAATTAGCTAGGGAATCCCCAAAATGTGAGAATGATTCTGCATTTATTTAATGTAAGTGATGATTGATAGTAAATAATAATAATATTATATATAATGTACTACTGACGGTAACAAGGTTGCGCTGTTGAGGCTTGCATAGCCTCTCGAGGAGAAAATCTTAACAAATGAGATTAGTTTTTAAATTTATAACATATGATACAGTTAAGCAACATCACACGACCAAGAGTGCTGAATACCATCACGATTGAAAATGTGACACTGATTTCAAATGACAGTTCAATAAACAAGCAATTAATATTAAGTCACATACATTTTAGACACAATATTGACTATTTTCATTCTATTTCAGCAGCGAAAATAGTTCCAAACAAAGATCACAGCAAAACCGCAATGCATCTGAATGAATCAGCGTTTTGAAGGAATCGGTTGAGTCGAAGATTCAATGACCCATTCATAAACAAATGCCTCATTCCTGAATGAATCAGCTATTTGTACGAATGACTTGAACGAATGAACTCAATGAACTCACTCATTAAGACGGTTACCTACCGCCAACTACTTGTGGTTTAGTTTCTTGTTTAAAATGATCATTCTTTCCAACATTTCTTATATTCATAAAATATTTAAAACAATCTCATAACATTATTTAATGCAGTTATAATTTTTCAGTTTAAATTATTTAATTTGATTGGTTACAGCCCTGTAGTATCTTATTGTTCTAATTTAATTTATTGATCAAATTATGAATTAAATTTGAAATATGAAGCATACATTTAAAAAGATAAGGGAAAAATGCTCTTTATAAAACTTAAAATATAATAAATATGCAGATTTCAATGTCAAAGCTGACTGAACACCGTTTCCAACACACAAAAAAAAATCCAAATTTTTAGACTTGGACAAGTGAATGAGTGGTTTACTTGTCCGAGAAGCACATAAAAAGGCTTAATGTCCAGCCCTGTATAGTGTACATTTAATCTTTATAATATCACACTTACTATTTTTCTCACATAGTTTAAATGGGTTTGTACACATTCAATATATATATATATATATATATATATATATATATATATATATATATATATATATATATATATATATATATATATATATATATATATATATATATATATATATATCTGCATATATTTTTTAGTAAGGGGGTCATCATATTTGGGGGAAAACCCCTGACATATAAACTTCTTTCAGTTCTTTCCTTCAAGATCACACAATTCTAAATCACTTTTGCTCAATACTGAATTTAAGACGTTTATTTCATCCTCTTACTTTATTTAACAGAGAGAATAAAACACGTGCCAGCTCCTTTTGAGGAGCATTTCAAAACATGAACTTTACTTTAATAATTCAAATCCTTGACCAACATCAGACAGCATTACCCAGCACAGGTTTCCAGCACTTCATTCTTAAAATGCATCTCAGCAACAAAACACACTCCTAAGACTTGATATTTTGCCCACGCACACCTATTAGAAATTCCTGAATGTTGTTTGCAGTTTATTTTATCACCTGGGCCCAGAACTAAGCAGTTGATACCTGCATCCCCAGAGCTTGTGCTAGTGGGAGAGAGATGTAGGACTCAGCTTTTCAGCATGTCACTTTTTTCCTGGCGGTTTGCGTCAGCGTGGCGAGTGGTTCAGGGCTGGCTAGCGCATGTGTGTGTGGCGCTGCTCTGAACGTCTGGACCGCAGCCAAAAACTTTAGAGGTGGGAGACCAGTTTCACTGAATTAGGTGCTTAAAGGTCTAAACTCCGCCTCCGCTGAGCAAGGTGAACAAAATCAAGAGTGTGTGCATAAACACACACAAAACACATCTAAACATATGCAGTATGATCACGTAAACATGCAAATGAAGGAAAGGAAACGTACAGTCCCCAGTAACAAGGACTTAAGGGTTTTCTCTCACTGAGCATTTGATCGCATGCAACATTGTATAAAAACTGAGTAGGAGAAGGAAAGTAAATTGCCTCTTTGATTTTTTTTACAGCTCAGGACAGAGTTCATTAGTCATTAAAGAGAAAGCATTTATTTTTTCCGTTCAGGTTTCTGATTGAACGGCCAATCATTCACTCACTTGTACTCGTCTATTACATGTATAATCAATGTTATGTATAGATATAGACCATCATCATTTGCTTCCCTTCATTTGCTTGAATAAAAAGACTCCTGAGGCCCGAGTATTTTTAGACGGGACTGGGTCTGTTGCGCAAAGTGAAGCAATTTGCAAGAAGAATTTCCGTCTCTTGTTTATTTCTCTCGGGAGGGCCTGTCATTAAAGCGGCAAGATGTTCACAATCTGTCTTATAAGAGATGAAGAGGGTATTTAATGCATATTATATCACACTGACTTGCATTTTGCTTTGCACCAAAATTATTGAGGTCATGCAAAAGTTCTTTTCTGTATAAATTACTGAGAATTTACCTACTCTGGGGATCAATGGTGGCACAATCATTTTGACTTTCTTTGAATTTTGTAACTAAAGCTAAATTTCTTGCTATGCTGCCTGGTGCTCGTTCATTATGGATTTTAACCATGCGGCAACCTTCCGGGCTCTCTCTTGAAACCAACACTTAAACTGACTTAAACTGCAATTCATCGACTGGCCGCTAGAGACAGGCTCCAAAAGAGAGTCAATCCCATAGACCACCCATGTTAAAATGGCCAACTTTACAGCAAAAACATTTTTTTATAACTCATCTGTTTAAATTATATTAATCCTTAAATTTCTGCATAATTAAGGGCGTGGCCACTTGAGTGACAGGTAGATTGGCACTGCTGTTTGTCTGCTGTCTGTTAGCTGTCACGTCACCTGAGCTAATCCCGCCTCTTTGCCCATTTTCTGTTATCCTACAGTGACGCGCTGCCAAGATGGCAACGCCCGGCTCCGCCCACTTTGGGCTTCACAAATGCTCTTCAGAAACCTACGGGTGACGTCACGGACACTACGTCCATAAGTTTTTACAGTCTATGATTTTAACCTTTTATGGATTTAGAGGAGCACGATCCTCTGCATATAAAATGTAAAAAATAAATATAATAAATTGTGATAATACGTTTCTTATCATTTAAAAAAAAAACAAAAAAACATTTGAATTGCCTTTTAGCAAGTGAGCTGTAATTCACTTAAATAGTGTGATACATGGATTTTCTCAAGTACATCTAATCAGTGTAGTCTCTCAATTAATATGATGTCATAAATTTGCATGTGTAATAGTTATAAAAATGAGAGAAAAAAGCTGTTTAAAATAGTTTGGGATGAAATATATCATGTCACACTACAGAGGAAAGCTGTCACTTTTTGAAATGTATTGTCAGCTATCTAGTTATGATGCAGATGTGGTGTCTGCAGCAGATCATTTTTTATCTGCATTAGCTCTTTTTATGTACCCCAAAAATGCTTATAAATAGTAACATAATATACATTTTGCATTGGAAACTGAGCTCATGTAGTAGCCATGGCCTACTAATTTACACACTGAGATTTAGTGCAAGTTCGAATCCTCCTCGTAATGTTATCTGTTCTTGTTCCCCCTCTCTCACTCCTTATCATTTCGTGCCTTCTCCCTACTCCTCTCTCAATATGGAGTGGCACACGGACAGAAATAAAGAAAAAAGCCACAAATATAGATCTGTTAAGGAGTACCTGACTTTGTAGTTTCTTGGCGTGAGGTTCTATAATTAATTCTGAGTCGCTGAACATGCAGATTGATAGACTATCGATTTTTGTGTTGATGGCGAGATTGTAGAGAAGGACTGATCTTCTGTGTCCCGTCAGTCATTCTCTTTACCCCTCGCGGTAGCTGCAATTCTGCTCCGTTCACCCATCCAGCGCTTTAAATGAGAGTTATGACAGGCTGCTGTGACCTTCTTTAACTTTCAAGCCACTGCGGTCTTTTGACAAGAGAGACGGGTTTGAGAAAAAAAGGGGTTTTCTTTTTGCTGCGGCAGATCCAAAAATCCTAAAAAGCTTGCTGAATCAAGAAAGTTCCAAAGACTGTTAAGAAGCACTATTTTTTGACGCCACGCATGACTTTCTTACACAGATGCACCTTAGAGTAGAACTCCACGCTGTATTTAAACAGAACCCCATAGCTTTTCTCAACAAATTGGAGCTACACACTTTCAAGTCCCCTGGAAACAGAAGAGTGGGAGTTCACACGACTTAGAATCAATCTTGAATTTCCACATCATAGAAACCCTCAGGGTTTGCAAGACAAAACTCTCTGTCTACCCTGCAATGCTGAGGTGAAGCTCTCTGTGCTCTTTTAATCAGCAAGGTCTCCAGGAGAGAGACCTCACATGCATCCCCCCTGCGTTTTCATCATGGACTAATAATGCAGTTATCAAAAAAACAAAACAAAAAAAAAACACATGCTGTCATTCGTTCCTGAATTGCGTCTCTGAGTAACATAACCTAACATTAACATTATAATGATCCTAGCCAATCAGAGTGTTTATGCATACAGAGCTGCATGCCACCTGCTGTTGACTTCGCTTTGCATGTTTTGTAATTACGTTTTTCAATATTATAAAACAAGATTGTACAAAGAGAGATGCATATTTATTGTGTGTATGCAGTGAAAATCGAGTGTGCACTAAAGCAATACAAAATATAAGTATCTTAGTGTACACTGAAAGACTAGTACAGAATGTACAACAATCAAATATACACTATAAAGTGTACAGTAGGAAGTGCATACTAACTGGCAAGTGAATGTGTGTATTGTGGTGTTGGTAACAATGCACAAAAAATGGTATGGGTATAGTGAACTAGACAAATTACTGCTAATTTACAATAGGCTAATTGGACACACACAAAAAAGGTGTAATTTGGGATGTCTTTTTTAAAACATACTTGTATTGACCATGGATGCATAAATTCATGAAAAGTAACAGTAAAGACATTTATAATATTACATAAAATTTCTATTTTAAATAAATGCTTTTCATATTAACTTTCTATCCATCAAAGAATTCTGGGAAAGAAAAAAAAAAAAAAAAAAATATATATATATATATATATATATATATATATATATATATATATATATATATATATATATATATATATATATATATATATATATATATATATATATCATGGGTTCCACAAAATATTAAACAGCACTGTATTCAACATTGATGATGAAACGAAAAATGAATTGACCACCAAATCTGCATATTAGAATGATTTCTGAAGGATCATGTGACACTGAAGACTGGAGTATTGATGCTTAAAATTCTCATTACAGGAATAAATTACATTTTAAAATATTTTGAAATAGAAAACAGCTAGCCTATTTTAAGATCATAGTGTGCGATACCAAACTGATACAATCTACATTTTTGTTTTCCACAGAAATAAATATCAGAAATGTTTAATATGAAAATTAGATTTAACCTTTTCAGTCTCCGTCATGCTAAAGCATCATTAGCTGGTTGTGCTGGTTAAATACAGTCTGTATGTGCCATTTACACCTGTCCAATAGAGTAATGAAAAATGATGATTTTAGAAATCATGTTTACACAGCAGAGGAAACGCTAGCAGAGCCTCCTCCGCAGGATTCATAATAATGAATGTAATTCTGAGCTTCAATGACAGCGGCATTTCATAAACATCACAATAAATCTCTCCTTTACCTCTAACATGTCATGTTGGCTTATGAATATCGTGTTTTATTGGTTTTGTCAATAAAGATCTGCTTTGTCAGTCAAGATTCCACTATTGTAAAATGCAACATAGCTCATGGGGCTGAGATGTGCTATCTGACTAGCATTAGTGGTTAAGATTTCATTCGGAAGTGGTCTGGTCATTTTATATATTAGCCTATTTATTGGGTTGAATATGATTTAAAAGAAGCTTGAAGGGTTCACTGAGATGTTATAGGCTAGTGGGTATTGTGCTATAGTTTCTGTATTCGTTGAGTGTAGGTGAGGATTCCTGGGTTCTCAGTAGGGATGTCAATTTTCACAAATTCCCATGATCGATCGTCGTTTAAATTAACGATCAATTAATCGATTAATCGTTAGCCTTAATACTGCGATATGCATCAACTGCAGTGGCATGTGGCCAACAGCATGACAGGGTCTGCAAATGCTAATGTTCCTCACCAAATCAATTAGAATGGTTTTAAATATAAATAAAGGGCTAGGATTGTAAAATGTTTCGATGTGATTGATAATTAAATTAATTATTTAATAATCAAATATAACTACTAATACAACGCGTCACCAACGCCGCCTCATATGCGCTAGAATGTGTGACTGTTGTGGACGCGCTCTTCCTGGAACAACTGCACGCGCTGAATGAATCTGCTACCGTTAAACTGGAGCACTTTGCTAGCACGTTATTTATCTAAAAGAAACGCATCCTATATGAGATTAATCAGATATATTTAAAATAAACATAATATTACAAATTATATCTGCACAAAATGACGCAAATTCATGCACAAGTGAACTTGAACTAAGTTACGTGCCATTCATTCAGAACTACTCATGTTGTGGACGCGCTCTTCCTGGAGCAACGCGACACGGCAACTAAACCCAAATAATTCACAATGTTTTATTACAGTATTGTTCTCTTTATAATGTTATGTAATATTACAGTCCCAATAGTCATTATTAGTCGTGCACTGCCGTTTGAGCTGCGCGCGCTGAAGCTGACGCTTTACTACAGTGTTCTTAACCAAATGCATCCAATATGAGATAAATCAGATATAGATAGGCATACACAAAATAAACAGTATTACAACTTACATTTGAACAAAACAAAAGGCTGCGAATGCACACGCAAACTTACATGATGATGAAGGTTTAAAATGGTCCCAAACATAACTCCGGCGCGCTCGCTTTACATGTTTCGCGGTTGAGCAGCACGCACGCGCATAAAAACCTGCTTAATCGATGATCGATAAGTTCTATCGATTAAATGTATTATCGACAATTAATCGATCGTCGATTAATCGTTGACATCCCTAGTTCTCAGGTCTTTACATAATTCAAAGGCAATTTCAGCTTAACCGAATATGATTTGTAGTATTCAAACCCATTTGAAGTTTTGCTTTTAGACCTCTAGGCTTCAGCAGTGATGCATATCTGTGTTGAGTTGCTGAAATAGTTTTGAAATATCGTTCCAGAGATTGTTTTGTTGTCTATGTGCAAATTTAAATTTGAGCATGTCTGGTAACACATGTGAGACACTAGAATCAATTGGTCCAGTGCTGTATAGATGACCTACTTAAAGTGTTGAAATCCAATTAGCCCTCACTAATAATCTAGACTAAGTCCTGTGTGGACACCTTAGATCTGCAGTGTAAGATGTGTCGGGCTGGCTGAGCAAATTCAAAGTCCAGGACTGTGATGGAAACGAGAAGTGTGCCTGATTTAATTAAAGTCAAAACATGATGAAAGGGACGGGTAAATTACCCATCAGTTTTAAATATTACACATGGGTGAGCTGCCTCTTGACCCATAAGACATTATGACACACTCATAAAGCTAAAATAGAAATAAAGACTGACGTTAATTTAGCTGAGGAAGAGCATGCATAACTTTGTACCAATATCAGACAGATAGCCCATGATGTAGCGTAGATACTAAATTAGTAAATATGTTGTTGGCATATATGCATACTTGCTTACTCATCCATCCATCTGTCTGTCTGTCTATTAGGCTATGTCTGTTGCACTTCTACGCTTATTATTTTGATGTTATATATACATGTATATGTTATGTATATATTTGTAATGTATTACTCATAATCATAATGCAAATATATTATATATATGTATATAATAGATAAAATAATAAATGTAGAAAAACAAAGTATGATTATTATTTCTTTACACTTCTACATTTATTATTTTATGATTATGTTTAATATAGGCCTATGTATTTTTATTACCATTTATTATCATCATAAAATCATAAATATAGAGTTATTATTGTTATTCACACTTCTGCATTTATTATTTTATTTTATGTGTATAATATTTTATATATTATATTGCATTAGCATAATCAAATGCGTTTAGTGCTCAAATGACTCTTTAGATAACTCTTAACAGTGGCATACTTGTTAATGTAGATCCACACAACACCGTTGTCACCCTTGTGGCTTTCCTGCCAGCTTCTCGCCACCATTACGTTACGTTCAAACAGTTCCACAGCCGATTAACAAATAAGCGTTTTTGTTTGTACATCTGTTTTTTTCATGTGTTTAATTGGAAGTGCTGAGGGCATCAGTTTAAACAGAGCATCACAATAGCAGGCCCAGGATTTAGCCAAGTCCCTGGTGCCCTTTCTGTCACTGTTAATTGTACGCTGGTTAATGGGGGAAATCCGTGCTGTACCTTCTGTGCTGTAACGTTGGCCAGTTTGTGCATTGGTTCATCAGCTGTTCGGCTTGTCATTATAAGACAAATAAGAAACACTTAAATGGCATTGGCTCCTATTACAGTCACTTAACCACTGGGAATAAATGGCTGCACATTTCATTTTGCTTTTCTGCCGGCTCCAGCGGTTCTCTCTCTTCATCAGTATCAGTGGCAGGGAGGTTTGCTTTTGTCCGTGACTGGAGGCACTTAGTGCCAGTTCAACTGGAGCTTTATGTGTGGGTCTAAGATCAAACCATGTTATGTACACCATCTCAGCACTCACTTCAGAGCTGGAAACACATAAGATGTTCTAAATTTACACTACATGACACAGTATAATCTCAGCGTGTATGTCGGCATATGCGTCCGTGCCAGGAAAGAAATCATCCAAGGCAAAAAAAAGGGCTCCTGGTGTTGATTGTTTGTTTCCCTCTGTATGAATTTGTGATACATGTGCTCTTGCATCTGATGTTGCTGTCTGAAAAGCTCTCTCACGCTGTCGCATGATACCCAACAAAAGCATGTTCATAGGCTGATGCTTCTCTGATATCGCTGGATCACACATCAGTAGGATCTTTACTCTAAAGCTTTGCTTTACAATCATAATGCTCTTCGCTCACACTATACCTCAATTTAAATCCACTTCTTTTTGTGACAGGGCTTACAGAGTAGACACAGTTAAACATTTTGCTGTAGCCATAGTGCAAAAAAAAAATAATAATAATTTCCTTACCGTCACATACCTACTCTGAATATTAATAAACATTCATTTCATAAATGTTTTTCTTAGTCTCTCTGCAACGCTTCTAACAGTCATGGCCGTCATTCATTAATATTATATTTTCTCTAAACAAATCCATGAAAAGGAGTTCACAGCCTTAACAGCGGCTCGTCTGTGATGTGAAACGCCTGCTGTGGACTCGTCTCATCTCGTCTTTGCTTTGTATGGTCAGCAGGACGTTATCATATAAACAGACCAATGGCGTCTGTCTTTTTTAATTTCAAGCTTATTAGCAGAGGTTGAAATGCAGAGTGAAAATGAAAGGGTACATTTAGCGCCCTCAGACATGATCCTGTGTGAAATAGCCACAGGAAACAGCAGCTGACACATCTCGGTTTCCACATTCGTATGCAGCTCGCATATGTTTTGTTTACATGTTTGTGTGTTGCTGTTTGAGAAATCTGTTAATTGCACATCAGGGCTTTATGACACTCAAGGCTGGAGAGATCTTAAGGTGCCAAACATACATGTTTTTTTTTTTTTTTTTTTTCGTGTAGGAACAGCAAGTGAGTCTTTTGTAGTTAAACAGCTGTGATTTGTCAGAGGATTGTGGCAGCTTTAAAATGTGGCACTGCATTGTGAGAATGAGGGATGAATCAACACGGCATTCAACAGGCTGATGATGCTTCAGGGACAATTCACAAAACGTTCTTTCTTTCATGATTGCAGCATTTCTATGGCATTCTTGAACATTCTCCGCTTGCTTTTCACGTTCCAAGAAATCTGTATTCAGGAACAAATGAGCCTGTAAACCCAAAGACATTATGCAGTGAATAAAACGTGTTATACTCATGTGACACTTGTGCGAAACTCACCTTCACATGACTATTTTTTGGTCTCTAGATATGTTTTTTTCTTTCTCATTTTACCTGCAAGGCTTTTTTTAAATAAACAATAAGTAAAAATTAAAGTTTAAATTAAAAACAAATCCTCTTGTTGGATCCATGACCCAGCGGTTAGTAAACATTCTCCACACACACTGAGGCAACACTGAGGCATAAGCTGCATCCCAATTCAGAGGCTCAATCCTTCGAAGAACAGGGACTTCAAATGCCACACTTTCGGAGTATGCAAAGGTCGAACCGAGCATTACTAAATGGGACGGTCTAGCTCGTGTCGCCTAGTAACTGTGACAGCTGATGTTGACAAGCGGCAGTAATGTTTGTACTGGACTTTTTTTTAAGTTATTCAACTGTCTGAAAACAATACAGGGTTCACAACTTGTCTAAATATGTTCACCTTGGTCCATTTGTGTACATAATAAAGATTATAAACTACATAAAATCACATCTTAGTAAGATATGTCAACATTTAAACTGCTTTAAAGTTTCTTTATTTTTACATTTATGTCGTTAGATAATCGTTACATATTGTCGTCACCAGCACGCAATGAATCTTGGGAAAGGCTAGGCTGCAAAGGATCTATGCGTTCAATCCTTCATGGCCCTTGGAACAAAGGACATATTTGTAGGCTGCATTTGAAGGAGACCATAAAATTGTGACAGCCTTTGTCGTGCCACTGTGACGCATTCGGCCTTTGAGTGCAGAATTCGAATGATGCAACCTCTGAATTGGGATACAGATACTGTAGTGCTAGGGATTCTCTGATCCGATATTCAGTATCACTATCTGCTTCGATACTGCGATTTGGACCAATCCAAATCCGATGCTGTGTGTACTCACAGTTGTTACTGTTAAAGTCCTCCTGTGGTGAAAATCAAGCTTTTAATTTTTGTTTATATGTCTATGTAGTGTTTTTAATGTGCTTTAAGACAAACCATGTGCACATTTATGTCAACACCATTGCTTAGTATTTTCCCCTTAAAACTGCAGTGCAAAAAGGCAGTCTCAAATATGCGGTTTGAAATCGCTGTTGTTTCTGACGTCACAAACTACAAACAACTAATCACGTCAACGTACCGGCGGGCTTTAGCATATATCATTAACAGTGAACTCGCAGGGTAGTCTCGAGAGATGCCAGGTTATCCCAGTATATTTTTTTGTTGATATGAAAAATCGTGTAGATTTAACTTCAAGTCATTAGTCAAGCAAAAGGATAAAAGTGTGAAAATATGTCAATTATATGTATAATTTACACATTTACAGTACTGTGCAAAAGTCTTAGGCATGTTAACCCCCCCCCCCCCACAAGATTATTTATATCTTTTGCTGTAGTGTGTCAGTAGGAAGAAATATCAGTTTACATTTCCAAACATTGTTTTGTAATTAATTGTAATAATCCAGTGAGATTTGTGTATGCACAAGGAGTCTGACAACAGCCAGGATGATCTGATCTCACCATCATCGAGTCCGTCTGTGATTATATGAAAGAAACAGAAAAAACTGAGACAGACTAAATCCAGAAGAACTGTGGGTATTAACATGCCTAAGACTTTTGCAAAGTACTGTGTATATGTGTATATGTATATGTGTAAGTCGCATTCTGCACAGCAGTCGAGTGCAGAATGACGTGTCTAGCGCATTCAGCAGCCTCTATATTTGACTATACTTAACAGCCGTGGTATTTTACACTGCAAGATGCAATGGAACAGTTGACAAAAACAAAACCACAGAGAAAATATAATGACTGATATTTTTATTTATTTGGGTCTAATACAAATTTTAGGAGGGCTAAAGCCTCTGTAAAATAGGCCTAGTGATGTCCTGGGTATTAAGTGGATTGTGTTTAACACATAAAAGACTGATAATCAGTTCCAAACAGATGTATAGATATTCTACAATGATCAAGAAAAAACAGCACTGGTATCGGATTGGGATTGGTTGTTGTTCAGTTTTTTGGGTATCCGAATCGGATTGCTTTTGAAAAAATGGTATCAGTTTATTCTATGGTGGGAGGAACATCGACAAACAGTGTGGAGAGGCGTTTATTAACATAGAAATACACATAAAGGCAAGGCATATTGAGGGGCAAGACGGCCCGACCATTCTCAGCTTGACACCAGTGATGCATGCTCACGGCTTGGTGGCTCGGGAATCCCTCACCGCTCCCCTCCTGGACCTGTTTGGACACCAGCGTGCATGCACAGGGGAAGAGACCGGTCTCATGAGGAGAAGCGCACTCTGCATTCACTCTGCATTTGACAAGACTTCATTCCATTCAGGTGTGCCTCATCACGGGCCGCCAGTCCTGGTCGTTACCGCGCCTCTCCCCTCTCGCACATCCACTCCTGTCGGGGACATGGCGAAGGGCAGCGATTTAAGGGACGGGGTGGCGCTGATAATAAGGGGGAGGCAGCCGTTCTGTCACATTCCGTATATAGTGCTTACGTGAGAAATACTGGTTTAAATCCTAATGACTATTTCCTGTTTTCTCTCTAGTGGCTATGTTTAAAAAAAACAGCAAAAAGACCCCCCAAAAACTTATTTTTTCTTATTTTAGGCTCTCACACCATGACAGTCATTTGCTACTGAGTTAAAACATACTTGAACCCCTGTGAGGCAGAAAAGACATTTCTTAGCATGACATATAGTCCTGTTGACGCATGGGATCTGATCCTTTAAGCACTTCCTCTCACTTAACACATTTTTGCACAGATGTTTTGGGAGTTGACGCAGGCGGCTTGATCAATGTTCTTCCTCTAACTCTCTTCGGGTGTTTGAATAATCATGCTTGCACTGAAAAAAGAAAGCCTCTCGTCCTAGATTTCCCTGATGCAATGTTATGCAAATGATAAAGATCAGAGTCTCACGCCAGCGTCTGTATTTGTGGAACTCTACCAGTGCAATAAAAGAAAAATCTATTAGAGAATCACTCAGTTATGGAAATTAATCATCCAGATTTATTCATCATTCTGAACTATTTTAAACAAACAAACAGTATACAGTATGTGAACAGTTGAAATGTAATCGTAATCTTTATGTGACCTAAAAACATACTTATGTTTCAGATTATGATTTATTTTTTTTACTTGTCAGATGTGTTCAGTGATTTGTTGTGTTAATCTCCATCCTATAGATCTGTGTGGTTTCCATGGCTTTTTTTTTTTTTTTTTTTTTTCTCATGTACTCCTTTTCAGAGATGTTGTGTTTCTGGTCGACTGCTTGTTTTCTGTAAATCTAAGCAGCGATGCGTGATGTAAAGTGATACAGTTTCGTCTCAGTGGTCATTGTTTGGATGTCTGAAAACTTGCTTGTTGTTTTAAAGTAGGCCTACTACTTAAATCAGAGCGTTGAGATCTTTTTCTTTAATTTTTTCTTTTCTTGTTTGCCCAGAATAGAGAAGATTTTTTGTTTAAAATGTAATAAGCAAAAAGGTAGTATTTCAATCAAAATAGTGTGTAAATCAAAAATCGAATTGAAAACTTTTGTAAATTATTTACAGCATGTGTAATTATTAGGCAAGTCAATATTCTGATCATAATTTTTTTCTAAGCACATTTTACTTCCAAATCACATCAGTCTTAATAACTACAATTAATACATTATATGCAATTATTGATGAGGGAAGGTGTGGCTTAAAGTAAAAAAAAAACAACAAAAAAAACATTGTACAATCAATTTTAACTCGAAATTGCAAACAAACATCACAATTAATTACAAAGGTATGACAAGTAATACATTGAATTTAACATGTAATTAAATAGTTTTTTTTTTTTTTTTTTTTACTTACTCCAATAATTTCTACAGCTAAAATGGGCCAAAGAGGATTTAACTGACTGACTGAGTCCAAAATTATGAAATGCCCAAGAAAAGGATGCAACACTATAGAAATTTCAGATTAGGGTTAATGTTTTTTATGTTTTTTGACTCTTGACTGACCAGCACGACTTCCTTATGTGCCGCTTTGAAGAATGTATCTTCCTGAGACTGGTAGTAGTTTTGTTAGTTAATTTGAAGTCCATCTCATCTCCTAACCTGAAAGGTCTGTCTAGCTCATTGTAAATAGAAGCTTACACCATTACTCGCTCACAACCTTGAGGTTTTCTGACTCTAATTGGTGCTGGTCCAAGAGTCACTCTCAACTTAATGGTAATTTTCTGCCTGGACATTATAAGGTATTTTTTACAGACATTTCTTTTAACCCTAAAACTCCAACACAGTACAACGTGCAAATAAAATAAAATGTGGATAAAAAAAAAAAAACAGTACAGAGTATTCGTTCCTATTAACAGTACATTGGGCCCTAATTTTACAGACTTCTTTTGAGTGTAAAAGTCTATAAAACCTTTAAAATATTAACATTCTTCAATACAGAACTTTTTGGGGAAATCTTTGATAATTTGTGGGTCGGTTTCTCTTTTCAGGACTCTGGGAAGAAATCTGACCCCGACTTCAGATTCAACCAGATCAATACAATTGTATTTCAGGCATTTGGATTCACTGCTTGCTATCACTATCAATGTAGACAGTAATATAGTAGCTAGTTAAAGAGAGAGAGAGAGAGAGACCTATACTGTATTATAATTAATCTGGATCAATTTGTTTTGACAAAGAAAATGTAGAAAAGCACTTTCAAAAGTAAAAGTGCATCTCAATCATAGGCAGCTGTATAGTATATAAAAGGCACAGTTTGGTATAGGGGGCGACATAGCTTACCCACTGACACATTTGCCCCACTCTCTACTACCCTCATTTTTGTTTGTTTGTTTATTATTTTTTTCCAAAAATGTTTTAATGATTTTAAATTAAACTTTTGTTAAACTACCAACAGAGGGCATCCCTTCCTTTGTTGTCTAACTGTATCCTCTGATGTAAAACTTCACTGAGAAAGCTAATTTGAAGCTTGAATAGTATCTAGTGTATTTTTGTGCCTCTATAACAAACTTAAGAATATATAAATATACCCCCACAGAAGGGCTAAATATAATAACCTGCATATGAAAAAGAAGTCTCAATTGAAGGAGTAGACGAAAGTGAGATTCTGCCAATAGCTTACAGTACAGATGCACATGCTCCTCATAACACTGCAGGCTTCACGTTCACCCCACCATGCTCTCCCTCGGTTCCAGGCTAACTTGTGCTCAAGTGTAGGAGGATTCTATCATTCAGCTCCCCAGAGAGCTTATGGGAGCCCTCGGGGCTTTAACATGCCTTCAGACACCATCATGCTACTGCCCCTCATCTTAAGGGTCAGAAAACATATTGAATTTTGTAATTGATAGCTCACATATTTGTGTTTGGAACATTGTGTACCAGGTCAACATTATGCTTCTTAAGAAAAGCAATATTGACTGATTCTCATCAACTTGATTCCACATCCGAAGATGAAAAAATCGACAGTATATACATGACCTTTTGACACGATCTAGCCCTCACAATATCAGTGGATCTGTTCTGGAAGGGCTTTCTCCAAGTCAAATCAAGTCACCTTCATTTATATAGTGCTTTATCCAATGCATATTCTTTCAAAGCAGCTTCACAGTAATAAACAGTAAAGCAGCTGTTAAAAGACAATAGTGTCATTATTCAGCTCAAGTCAGTTCAGTGTTGGTTCAGTTCAATTACTGTGTAAAGTTCATCAATTATGAAACAACTTCAGTTCAGCTATAAGGCAATAGTGTTCCTATTCAGCTCAAGTCAGCTCAATTTTGATTCAATTCAGTTCATTAGCTGTGTCAGTGTTGAAAAATTCAAAGCAGCTCTACAAAAGACAGTAATGTCGTCATATAGCTCAATTCAGTTCAGGTTTTATTCTCATCTGATAGTGTCAGTGCAGTCAAATTGATACTGAATATTAAGTGTATCTTATTAAAGCTCTCTAATCTAATTTTCCCCATCCTGTTCTTCAGCTTAAAAATTCCTGGAAATGTTCAGACTCGGATCTTGCAGGCAGCGTGGTGTTTTACAGGTACACATGGCTGGTGTCCTTTGATTCGAGCGTTTGCACTTCAACAGTCACTGGAAGGATCACAAAAACAAACCGAACACAAACTCACTGTGATTGAAATGCCCACTTCCTGTTATTTAAGGTGTAGCGAACCACAGTGGATATGCTTGTGTAGCCTCATTCTCTGATAACCTCGCATAACAGATGCTGTACGTGGGAGTATCGGCACTTCCTAGCTTCCAATCGCTTCACGCCGGTATCTGAAGTTGCCCCATGGACTCCTGGGATTTAAATTGTAAACATCAACTTCCTTCCATATCTGTCATCTTCACATTTTTGAAAGTGTCTGTTTACCGCCAGCGTGGCTTTGCCTTGCCCTAGTCAAAATCAATGTTCATCAGAAGAGGCCAGGGGTCAAAGTGTGACTTGCGAATCCCACTTCATCGATCCTCTGTGAATAATTTAAGCCGGTTATGGTGTGCTTGCAATAACTGGTGATGGCTTAGTTCTTCACAAGGGTAAGATGGAGAAAGAGGGGGTGAAGGTGGAGGAAAGGAAAGGAAAGGAAAGGGAGAGCCAGATGGAGTATGTAGGGGGAAAAGAGAAGCATAGAAGTGAGAAAGTATGAAAGAAAAGGAGTAGGCAGTTGAAAGCAACAATGAGAGCATCGTTCAAGGTACCGTTTAGGGGTTGTGCTGTTTCCATTGGGCCTCCTCCACAGTTTTAGACTGAACAGAAGGTGACAGGGCTGGAACAGGCAGCCAGATACACACAATCATGATCTCACTATTGTTTTGTTCACTTTAATTGGACCATATGGCAAATTGAAGCAACTAACAGTACTTTGATAGAGACACCCTCCTCCTTTCCGTTAACACATACTGTTTTTGTGTGTTTGGTTTTGAGTGGGATAAAAAGGAAGACTGTCAAATTAAAGGATTTAATGAATAAACCATGCATGTGACAAGAGATAAAACAAATCTACTGTATTTTATTGCCGTGCTTTAATCTCAAGGGCTTTAATTGTGACTTGAAAGATGTAATTTTTTCGATGTTAAATACTTACTTTTATCCCAGTTTAATCTGCAAAGACAACTATTAGTAAGACATTCGTTGGTTGAAAAAATAAATAAAAACTGAAATATAAACCAAATAAACCAAAACTGTAAACACGGTCACTCTGTGGCACTATTAAACATTTCTTTGTTTGTTTGAGCTGCCTGAAAACAGCAGTACTTTGTCTGACCAATAGAAGATGAGGTGAGTGTTCGGGAAACCTGTTTCAATACAATCACTATTTGCTTCAGTTATTTTTCTTTTCAGTTGTGATGTCAATTTGTTAACTCAGAATGCTTTTAGTTTTTTTTTTTTTTACTCTTCCCCCGCCCCCAACACATGTGATTCGCAGATTAACTGCCAAGTTTAACCATCATAAAGTGTAAGTTTATAATTTGGACGTGTTTTGTATTGCCAATTTACACATTCGAATGATTTGAAACGTGGAAGAAGAGGCGAAAATCGGGACTCACGCACTGTTATCTGAGAGAGAGAGGTGCATTTCAGACAGCACTCGAACACTGAATTGATTCCTCTTTTGCGTTTACTTGCACTTGAACAGACACACACACACAAAATTATGCCAAAATACCCTGCAACAATTCTCTCGTTTATGTCATATGTGAACAGTTGAGAAATAAACCAGATTTGTGTCAGTATATTTGGTCCATGCATTCAGTCAAGTCAAGTCAAGTCATCTTCATTTATATAGCGCTTTTAACAATGTAGATTGTTCCAAAGCAGCTTTACATTGATAATAGGAAATTAAAGTAAAGTGTTTTGGCTTTATAGCATCTCTAGAATAAAGTTTTTGTCCAGCTAAAGTTAGTTTGATTGATTCACTTCCGTCACAGCGATTATTAGTTATTAACATAGGGGCAGCTAATGCGACACCGTTTTAACAGAAAACTCTTAAGTTCTTTCTGCACAAACTTCAAAAACACGAACCAGTGAGAATGCCGATGGCATGCACATGCGTATTACGAGTTCAGTCTATAGGTATGTGCGTTTGAATATATGTGACCAGTCACGGAAAGTAAGGACACAAGTCGGTTCTGGGGCATTTTGAGTTATTCACATATTCTGAAAGTGTAGTATTCAAGCTTTCCAACGATGTATAACACATGGAAATCTGATAATATTTGGAGAAGTTGTGGCCATTTGAAGGTAGGCACTCAAAAAAACTGAAATGGTAGAAATCTGCTTCTAAAGATTGGAAAGTTCTCACGCTTCTGGGAATGACAATAGGGCTCATTTACATCTCATTTAGATAAGTCATACCCCCTGTAAAGCTCCCCCGTCTCCCCCTCCCCCCTGAATGTACCAATTCTACAAATTCTCTAAATAAAACATCTCAAGTTAACTGGCAGAGCATTCATTTAGTTCGTTTTTTAAATAAGATACTAGCGCTGAAATGTGTTTTTTTTTTTTTTTTTATCAAGTGATCAAAGTGCTCGTTGCTGCTGCGATCAGTGGCGCAGATACAGTGTTTACTCGTGTGGCTCGCGCGCACACTGCATTGTATTCACGCGCGCTTCAATCCGTTGCGGATACTCTCTATTTGTTCTGTTGAAATAACAAAATAATTCAAACGTTTGCATGTCCCTGCTTGATACAACCACTGATGAACATAATCGTTTTGAAGAGAGAAAAAAAACTATACGAGAAAAAAAAACACTGTGGCTCTACCACTGTACCATTCATATGCACGTTAACTACATTGGCGGAGCTATGTGTTCACACTGACAACATGTATTAGGCTACATCTCATTAAACGACAAATTAAACCCCATTTTAACCCCATGTAAGCTACTATTTAAATCGATTGCTGGACATCGTAATGTTATTGGCGTCCATCTTCATTGAATTGTGAAATCAGATAGAGCCGGCCCGAGCGCTGCATAATAAGTAGCCACGCCGGCAATTCAGTATGGAAATACACACCGACAATGACACGCCCCCTACTGCGTGCTAGAATCTCCAAAAAACAAGGCGATTTCAACATCAAAATGTACGCTTTTAAATATACCAATACTGCTATCTCAAACATGGAGAGGCTTCTTCGTGATCTCAACTTACAGATTCTGCAAAAAAACGAAAATCACCAATTTTGAAAAAAAACGCTTCTTTCTCATTTTGCTCGAAAGTTGTGCTGCCGACTTGTGTCCTTGGTTTCCGTGACGGGTCACATATGTGCACAGGCGTGTAGTCCTTCCCTACAAATCAACCCTCAACATACTAGGCCTACTTGTCTGGCCTTAAAATTAATAATACAGAATTTTATCGCTTCCACGTAGCCACGCGAACCGGAATTATTCCAACAACGCTTTATCTGTAGATAGGTAAAGGGAGGGGAGGGAGGCCTTCACAGGGAAGAGCCTAGTTGACATTTCAGGACTGCGCTGTCGTCACGTCCAGACGCAGGTCACTCATCAGATCTGGATACTGCCTGGATCCGGCATACTGCGGTAAACCTCGGGTGGGATCTCATGCTTTCAAAGCTAGCTCGCTATTATTAGCCTCTCTGAAAATTACCTTCCCTACCTTTAAGATTTATACTTGTCTGATATGTCAAACACATAAATGCACCTTTATTTTGGAAGTTGTCAGCAACTTAAAGGAATAGTTCACCCAAAAATAAAATATTCTGTCATTAATTACTCACTTTCATTTCGTTCTAAAGCCGCAAGACTTTCATTCATCTTCAGAACACAAATGAAGATCTTTTTGATGAAATCTGTGAGCTTTCTGTCCCTCCGTTGACATCTTCGCAACTACCATTTGACGCTTCAAAAAGTTCACAAAGAGATCGTAAAATGAATCTGTCATGAAATGATGGAAGGAAGCAAGATGCAAGTAAACTCTTTTATTGTGATATTAATGATGAAAAAGTCCAGAGAACAGGCTAGTGGCGCAGAGACCCCGATGGCCAGATGAACCCGGTGATGGATGTGCAGCAGTGCGATGAGGTAAGTCCAGAGGTGAGATAAATCCAAAGTAAATCCACAGGAACACGAACAGGAACACAGAAGGCACAAGACTCGAACGTAGACTGGAAAACACACCGGGACTCCACAAACAACGATCTGACCAAGGAGATGAGAAAGTGGTGAGTGTATATATATAGGGTGATGAGATGAGCTGCAGCTGGTGACGGGAATGATGAGCTGGATCGCTGATGAGCACTAATGAGCCGGCACGCCCACACAATCAGCACTCACACACACACAACAACAGAACACGAGACAAGAAAGAGACATAGGATTTATGAACCGTGACAGTACCCCCCTTCCTAGGAACGCCTCCTGGCATTCCCAGACTCCCTTACCTGCCGATTGTAATCATCGATAAGGGAGTGATCCAGGATGTCTCTAGCAGGTACCCAACTTCTCTCCTCCGGACCGTAACCTTCCCAGTCCACCAAGTAGCCTACTGGAATCCGCGTCCCCTCCGTCTCGAGTCCAGAACACGATTGACCGAATAAGTAGGTTCCCCGTCTACAAGTCGCTGCCGGGGGGGAACCAGGACTGGTGGATTAATGGGAGCAAAGAAAACGGGCTTAATTTTGGACACATGAAAAACGGGATGAATTCTCCTGTACACTGGAGGGAGATTGAGGCGGACTGTCACCGGACTAATGATTTTAGTGACAGAGAACGGGCCAATGAATTTAGGTGCAAGCTTATTCGAAACGGAGCGGAGAGGAATGTCCTTGGTAGAAAACCACACTTTGGAACCGACGACGTATACAGGAGGCCTACGCCAGTGGTGATCGGCTTTGGCCTTGGTGCGCACCCCCACTTGGAGAAGAGTCTCACAGGCTCAAGTCCAAGTACGGCGACACCTCTGGACGAAGGCGTGGGCGGAGGGGACCGCGACTTCAGATTCCAGACTAGGAAAAATTGGTGGCTGGTACCCTACACTACACTCAAACGGTGATAGGCTCGTGGATGACACTGGCAGCGTGTTGTGGGCGTACTCCGCCATAGACAGCTGACTCCAAAAGGAAGGATTTTTGGACACTAAACATCGCAACGTTCTCTCCAAATCCTGGTTGGCTCGCTCAGTTTGAGCATTGCTCTGGGGATGGAACCCAGAGGACAGACTGACAGTCGCACCCAGCAATTTACAAAACTCTCGCCAAAATTTGGACACAAATTGGGGTCCTCTGTCAGAAACCACGTCTGTCGGGAGGCCATGTAGCCGAAAGACGTGGTTAACGACAATCAACGCTGTCTCCTTGGCTGAGGGTAATTTGGGCAAGGGAACAAAATGGGCCGCCTTCGAGAACCGGTCCACCACGGCCAAAACTACCGTGTGACCCTGGGAGGGTGCTGATAAAATCTAGAGCGATATGGGACCAGGGTCTCGAAGGCACCGGCAGCGGTCAAAGTAACCCATCTGGAGGTCGATTAGAAGTCTTACCTGTGGCACAAACTGAGCAAGCCAAAACAAAACTGTGAACGTCACGAGCCATGAGAGGCCACCAGAATCGTTGCTTGACTAAAAATTTAGTGCGATTAACTCCTGGATGGCAAGCCACATTGGAACAATGTCCCCACTGAATAACGCTGGACCGTAAACCCTCAGGCACAAATAAACCCGGACCGGAGGCGTTACCCCTTTTAAGGCCTTCTTGACCTTCGATTCGATCTCCCATGTGAGTGTAGAGATGAATAGAGTCTCTGGTAAAATGCACTCGGGAGTAGACGGGCGTTAGGAACGGTCAAAAATACGCTATAAAGAGTCGGGTTTGATGTTTCTGGAACCAAGGCGGTACGAGAGAGTAAAATCAAAATGACCGAAAAAAAGAGCCCACCGAGCCTGCCTGGAGTTTAGTCTTTTAGCAGTCCGAATGTATTCCAAGTTCTTGTGATCGGTCCAGACGATAAAAGGTACCCCCGACCCTTCTAAACAGTGGCGCCATTCCTCCAATGCTAACTTGACCGCCAATAACTCTCTGTTGCCAATGTCATAATTACGCTCGGCAGGGGATAAACGATGGGACAAAAACGCGCAAGGATGCATCTTGTCGTCTGAAGGAGAACGCTGGGATAACACTGCACCTACCCCCACCTCTGACGCATCGACATCCACCACGAACTGACGTGAAGGATCAGGGGTTATCAGGATGGGGGCTGAAGCGAAGCAACCCTTCAGTTTGGCAAACGCAGCCTCTGCTGCGTCTGACCACCTGAATGTCGTTCTGGGGGAGGTCAAGGCGGTCAGAGGCGTGGCTAGTTGGCTGAAATTGTGAATGAAACGCCGGTATTAATTAGCGAACCCCAAAACCTCAGTAGGGCCTTACGGGAATCTGGACTTGGCCAATCCACCACAGCCTTGATCTTCTCAGGATCCATGCGCATTCCCTCATCCGAGATGATGTAACCTAGAAAAGGAACAGACTGTGCATGAAAAGCGCATTTCTCTGCCTTGACAAAAAGCCCATTCTCTAGCAACCTCTGAAGCACTTGTCGGACGTGCTGCACGTGTTCCTGGAGAGACGACGAAAAAATCAATATGTCATCCAGGGAGACATATATGAACTGATCAACCATGTCTCGCAATACGTCATTGACAAGTGCCTGGAAGACCGCTGGGGAGTTGGAAAGGCCGAAAGGCATAACCAAGTATTCAAAGTGCCCCCTGGGGGTGTTAAAAGCGGTCTTCCATTCATCCCCCTCCCTGATGCGGACCAAATGATAAGCATTCCGTAAATCCAATTTCGTGAAGATAGATGCTCCCTGCAACCTCTCGAAGGCTGAAGACATCAACGTTAAAGGATAAGTATTCTTTACCGTGATGCTGTTCAGCCCCCGGTAAACAATACAAGGTCGCAACGATCCATCCTTCTTCCCCACAAAAAAGAACCCCGCCCCCGCTGGAGAAGAGGAAGGGCGGATGAACCCCATTGCTAGAGAATCAGAAATGTATTTCTCCATGGCCTCTCTCTTTGGGACATAGAGTGAATATAACTTGCCCTTAGGCGGAGACGTACCTGGCAATAACTTTATAGAACAGTCATAGGGACGATGCGGGGGAAGAGAAGCAGCCCGAGACTTACTGAACACCTCCTTCAGGTCCAGGTACTCCGCGGGCACGTTAGATAAATCCACTGCCTCCTCCTGAAACACAGGGACAGAAACAGACGGACAAGCAGACACAAGACAAGACTTATGACAAAAATTACTCTACGCCAACACAGACTTTAACTGCCAGTCCACTTTGGGGTTGTGACGGGTGAGCCAGGGGTGACCAAGGACGATGGGTGCAAGAGGAGTGTCCAGAATGTAAAAGGAGATGGTCTCAGTATGATTGCCTGATGTGATAAGGGTGATGTCTTCGGTGGCCAGTGCAATGGTGGGGAGCTTTTTACCATTGAGGGCGTGTACTGCAATCTGGTGCGTGAGGGGTCTGAGGGGAACTTGAAATTTGTGTGCAAAAGTGTGGTCCATGAAATTACCCTCAGCCCCTGAATCCAGAAGTGCCCGACAGTCATGGAGTTGAGTTGACCATCGGAGTCTTACCGGAAGGAGAGTAGATGTTGATGAAGTCTTCTCGGCAGAGATCCCACCCGACAGTAGCCTCATACTTACTGTCGGGCTGGGCCTTTTTAACAGACAACTGTAAGCGAAATGTCCAGGGATCTCTGCCTCTCCTTCTCCTCCCGGGAAAGCCGGGCTCGACCCACCTGCATGGGCTCGTGATCGTGGACGGGGCTGACCGCGCCCCCGCCTCCGGAACGCTGTCCCTCGATCCCTCCAGAAGGACGGTTAGGTTGACAACGTCGATCTACACGAGAAAGACGCGCGTCCACTCTCAGGGCCAGAGCAATGAGGTCATTGAGCTTGGTGGGAAGGTCCATGGCGTAGATCTCCTTTTGGACGCGGTCAGCCAGCCCATGCAGGAACATGTCCCACTGCCCCTCCTCATTCCATTGGCTCTCTGCTGCAAGGGTTCGAAACTCAATCGAAAAATCTGACACGGATCTCTCACCTTGTCGTAAATCTGCCAGCACTCTAGCAGCCTCTCTGCCCGCAACAGCGCGATCAAACACCCGCCTCATCTCGTCTCGGAGAGCCTCTGGAACGAGGAGCAGCATTCTTCCTGATTTTCCCACACCGCCGTTCCCCATAGCGCCACTCTCCCAGTCAGAAGCGTCAATACGAACGCGATCTTGGTTCGCTCATCATCGAATGTCCTGGGCTGAAGAGAGAAATGCATCAAACACCTGGTTAGGAAAGCTCGACAGTAATTAGGTTCACCTGAATAGGCTTCGGGAACCGGCAGGCGGGGATCCGACTGGGAGGGCTGTGCTGGTGGGGGAATCGGTGGCGCAGTGGGAACGCGAAGCTGTTGAATCTGCTGGGTGAGCCTGGACACCTGCGCCACTAAAGCCTGAACAGCGCGAGCTGTCTCGTTGAGGTTCTTCTCTTGAGCGTCCATTCTCACATGCTGTTGCTCACAAATGCTTCCAGTGAACTTGAAGAGCCACTCGCTGCTTCCATGGTCGGGTCAGATCGTTCTGTCATGAAATGATGGAAGGAAGCAAGATGCAAGTAAACTCTTTTATTGTGATATTAATGATGAAAAAGTCCAGAGAACAGGCTAGCGGCGCAGGGACCCCGATGGCCAGATGATCCCGGTGATGGATGTTCAGCATTGCGATGAGGTGAGTCCAGTGGTGAGATAAATCCAAAGTAAATCCACAGGAACCTGAACAGGAACACAGAAGGCACAAGACTCGAACGCAGACTGGAAAACACACCGGGACACCACAAACAACGATCTGACAAAGGAGATGAGAAAGTGGTGAGTGTATATGGTGATGAGATGAGCTGCAGCTGGTGACGGGAATGATGAGCTGGATCGCTGATGAGCACTAATGTGCCGGCAGGCCCACACAATTAGCACTCACACACACACAACAACAGAACACGAGACAAGAAAGAGACATAGGATTTATGAACCGTGACAGAATCCATATGAAACGATATGCGGTTTAGTCCAAAATTTTCTGAAGAGACATGATCATGATCATATGAAGAACAGACTTAATTTAGGCTTTTGTTCACGTATAAAATTGATCAGCAAACATAAACAGAAGCTCAACTGAACCTACTTGACGCACGAGAACAAAATTTATTGGTTCTTGCTGAAAAATGAGAATGAACATCATTGGTTCTCGCACATCAAGCGAACACGCTTGAGCTTCTGTTTACTACAACAGATGGTTGAATGAATGTTTATGTGAATAAAAGCCTAAATTCAATCTGTTCATCATATAAATTGATCATGTATCTTTACCACTACTTTACTACTATCTTTACATGTACTAAGCTGCTCAAAGTGGAGCATCAAAGTGGTAGTTGCGTACATGTAGCTGTCAACGGAGGAAAGTTCTCAGATTTCATTAAAAAGATCTTCATTTGTGTTCTGAAGATGAACGAAAGTCTTACGTGTTTGGAACGACATGAGTAAATAATGACAGAATTTTCATTTTTGGATGAACTAGCCTATCCCTTTAAATTAAATAAAATACACAGTGCTACAAGTGTCACATTTACTGTGAAATTTATAATTATCTTGTATACAAACTTACTACAAAACTGAACAATTCTATTCTGATTGTTGATGCTAGCAGGGCATAAATATGCACTTTACTTTGAATGGTGATTTTTGACATTGATTCAATTTTTTTTTATTTTTTTTATGTCAAGTCAAAACTTGACAAACAACCATCGTAAGGTGACGGTCCACAGAATTTGTCTGCTTCATTATACCGAATATCAAAGATGTCTTTGCTCGGGTTTGAATATTACCATTAACCAGCAGTGTTATCTAGTGACCTGCATGAATTTAAGAGGCTTATGGTAAAATGAGACTGGAAATATTGGGGCTGATGTTTATCTTCTACAAGATTCATTTTCCATTAAATACTAATTATGATGGATCCAGTGCTGTACCCTCCTTACGTCCCAGACCTCTATCTATTAGGAAGTAATCTTTCTCTGTGTTTGGATTGTGCTTAAAAAGTTATGCCTGAAACTGCAGTCAGAAGTTTAAAGCAGTGGTAAAATAAGAGTTCCGCTTTTCATATTTTAACAGGAACAGCAATTACTTTTGTGAATGAGGCTGCAATTTTTTATATCCATTGCCTACACCCCCCACCACCCTTATAATCCTGCTTAAACTCTGCACTAGCAATTACGCCATAGCCCACTGGTTCCCCTTTAATGCCTCTTTCATCTGCCCGCACCAACTTTTCCATCATTTTTGCCTGATTAAAAGATGTAGGGGTGAAGCAAATAATGAATAGGTTGCTGAACCAATGAAGTTGCCCCGAAAGAAGTAAAGTATTGAACATTTTTAGGGTAAAAAGAGGTGGTGTAATTGTGTGTTTGCACTTGGTTGGTTACGGTTTGTTTGTGTGGGTGTATGGTTTTTATTAACGGCACTTTACACAAATAAGCTACACTTCGGTGTTCATGATATTAGATGCACAAATCTCCTGTTTTTTTTTTGTTTTTTTGTTTTTTTGTGAAAACTAATTAGATGTTAGACTAAATATTAGGATGAAGAGTAACTAAGAACTAAGAGTTTTAATAACATAGAATGTCTGTATCCCCATGTTAAAATTGTAGTTTTATGTCACCACCTGTGTGCAACATTTAAAATCATGATCATGCAACAATTGATTTGATGTTCAATTGTTGTTAAACAAATCTGTTGATAATATTGCCCAAATGTAATGTTACTCAAAATTGTGACACTCAAAAATTAACATTATTTTGAACCTTTCTACATAACTGGGAAAACAAGTAAATAATCTCATTACATATTTTCAGTCTTTTCTTTATTGCTAATGTGTTGACAGTTTTTGACAGCTGTTACTAATTAAGAAAACAATCATCCAACTGTCAATTTTCTTGAATTAACATAAAATATAAGTTTATCAGGTGCTACAAACCTGAAAATTTAATTCAATTACATTTTGTGAAATATTATTTACACATATTTGATCTAATATCCATTTTATATATTTATAATTTTATAAATGAATATATATATATAGCTTATATATATAAGTTCATGTTATATATATAGGTTCATGTTAGCTCATCAAATAATACAGATTTTTTTGGTAATGTATTAGTAGGCTAAGTGTTGAAAATATTAACTAAGATTAATACATACTTTAGAAGTATTTTCCATTGTTAAATAATGTAGTAAACTAATATTAACAAATGAAACTACATTGTAAAGTGTTACCAATCGCACAAATTAAGTTTCAAGTTCATCGTATGAAATAAAAAAAGGCTCATGTAATATGTTCTTTGACCTTCTGAGGTGACCATTTTCTAAATACTTCGACTTTCATGCCCATGTGTATGATTGTGCATGTTGTTGTCGTTGTTCTTTGTTATTGTTCTGCGCTGACCTTTTGTCTTGACCTCCGTTAGGACATCCTTCAGAACAAGGCTGTATTACAGGAGGTCGTGCACTCAACATTAGCTTGAATAGAGGGGCACATGAATCACACGGATCACTCTTTATACTCAGATGATTGCATAATGGCTGTGGCAAGTTTGATTTCGCTCCCCTGTGTATATATGACCTTTAAATGAATTTCCCTGTGCGGGGTTGAATATAACCATCACTTATTTCAGACAGGCGAGGGAGCCTATGACGAGGGGGTCGTATATCATAACTGTCTGAACCGGCATGAGAGCAGAGAAAGTGATTGTGCTAAAGTGCTGTTTTGTCTGCAGGTTTGAATGACAGCATTACATTAGCTTGTCTTTAGTAGCAAAACGTTTCTTTCTAAAACACTCAATTATCAAACTTTTATTATGTGTTGTATATGTAAGTATATTGCAAAGCAGTAAGTGAACTATTATAAAGCAGAAATTATACACTGACCATCTTAAATTGCAGACTCTCTCTTGAAATAAAGGCACACCTGGCACACCTAATGCCTGTGTCTGGCAAGGAATTTTACATTTTAAAATAATGAATCTCTATAAATTCCTTTACAAACAGTCCGAAATATTGAACTATAAACTTTTTTTTTTTTTTTTTGGATGAGGTTTGGTAATATGTGACCCCAAAACTGCAAGAAGGAAATTATTATTTTTATTTTTATTTGATTTTTTTTTTTTTTTTTTTTTTTTTTTTTTTTTTTACTTTTATGCATTCAGTAGACATATCTATTCAAATTGACTGGCACTTGAAACTTACATTCAGCAACTTACATCAAGATTTTTTTTTAACTACAAGATATAATTATTTATACTGATTATTTATATTGCAGGTAACTGTGAACCACACGCATAAAACGTGCCTATTAAAATGTTTATATCATGCTGATCATGATGGAAATGACAAAGTTCAGTGTGGCTCTGAATTAGGCTACACAATCCATATTTTATTAATATTTTGTTCCATTCTGCATCATTGGAAGAAAAATGCAGATGTTACAGAATCATTAACTGCTTTCACTTTAATACACAGATCTAATACGTATACACATGCGATTTCTTTACTTGCTGTTTACATTCACAGATTTTGTTTATGTGAACTTTGTGTGGATTTGACATAACATTGAGTGGATTTGACCATTTAAGTGCAATAAGATGTAAAATAGAACTTAGTTTATACTCAAAGTGTTTTAGTTTTTTGCAGAATATCCGATACAGAAGCGGTAGCCTACTGGCTCTGCCCTGTTTTGGAAAGCGGTGTGGGATTTTGCTCATTTGCATTTAAAGATACATGCACAAAAACATGTTTTCTCTTTCACTCAAAAATAGGCATTTACAGCATGGTATAGCCTAATAAATGATCTGTGGGGCATTTTGAGTTGAAACTTCACATAAACATTCTTGGCACACCTGAGACTTAGCCTATATTAAATCTTGTAAAAAAAAATGGAACCAGTTCAGAATATATTCCCTTCTTTTTCATTCATAGTAGAGCCGTATAGCAATCTGTTTCTTATCTATAATCTATAATCTATTTCTTTTCTATTGTGTATTTCCCCTGTTTAGTTGTAGCCTATACAGTGTAATGATAATTCAAAGGAAATTTACACATGAGAAGCACAAATCATTAAAATATGTAAATCAAGCCCTAGTGATCTTCCACTAGCAGTGTATAAGTCACAACCTGTTTAAATAAAGATTCTTAAAGACTGCTCATCATCCCAGTGTGATTTGGTTGGTTTGGATTTGCATTCCAAGGGCTTTTTCTAAGCACTTTCTTTCTGATTAAAACATCTGGCCACTGTGTAGTTCTACCTGCACATCTGTCGAGAGGGAGAGCTCTGCACAAATCTTCTTCATCACAGAGGTAGCTGACAATCACGCTGACAGGAAGAGGGAGAGATGGAGGGAATGATTTATTAAAGCTGGAGAAATAGCTCGCAGACCACGTCCAGACCGTCCGTATCATTCAAGACCATGTTTCCACCCTCACAAAGAGCTGTCCATTTCAGTGATTCCGCTGCGCCACAACATTCCTTGAGAAGGAAAAAAGAGGACACCGTTAACGGCAAGATGACCCGCCTCCACTTGTCGGCAAGCACTTCCTTCTCTCCCAGCTCAGCATATCTTCTTTTTTTTTTTCTGCCTTGACTTGCCTGAAAAGGTGATCCCAGACACATAATATAGAAGTTTGGTCGTTGTGTAGCGGTAGCCTAAATCACCAAGGAACCTCAGCTGACGATAATTAAGGTTATTAGACATAAATACGTGTGGAAGCCACAGGGACCCATTACGGTGTGATGACGGGTTGTCGAAGCTACTGCAAGTGTGGAGTTTAAAAATATTGTCTCTTAAAATATCTCCCTTCTGACATTTATCTTTGCACTCTCTGGAGTCATTTCCTACAGAGATGGCAAAGACAGACCAGGCGCATTTGTTAAGTCATGCACCTCATTTTTGAACTCTTTATGGTCTATCTACAGTATTGTGTGCATTAAATGGGGAGTGCTGCATAATACATTTCCGTCCTTTGATGTGAGCTGAAATCACCTTTTAAATGGCCAAATGCTTTGTGCACATATTAAGCACTCAGACATTTAGTTGCATTACCATTTTAAAGTTGTAAAAACATATTACAGCTAATTTGAATGAATATTCTAAATGGGAGGAATGTTACAGTCATGTCTCTGCTGTTAGACAGCTGTCACTACTTATTATGAAGAGCAAGCGGAACAGGAAGATTTCCACTGTCTAATTTAAAACTAATCCCTGACTAGTAGGGTTGGTAAACGAGAAAATGTTCTCATTCTGAATTGGTTCTATTTTAAATAAAATAAAATAATTGGAACCCAATGATTTTCACGACAATTGGTTCCGCTAATGATTCTAGAACATCTGTATTTTTCTTGTGGTAATGCAGAATGGCAGAAAATAAACATAAAATATGGAATGTATGCATCAGAGCATCATTAAACTTGGGCATTGTCATGATGACCTGTATGAATATTATTTTAATGTATTTATTGTGCATGACAATGAACAAGCAAATTTTGCAATTCAATTAAATGTGTAAATTAATTTTAAATTTGGCTTTCTTGTTTGCAAAAACAAAAAAAACGTTAATAATGAAATCTTATTTAGAATTTCTGATTTTGAATTTCTTAGAGTGGCATACTTGACATACATTTTAAAGGGATACTTCAGGATTTAGCATTAAGATTTGTATTAGTAGAAAACCTGTAGTATTTTCGAATTACCATGCTTTCCACCCTCATATCCCCTGAGACAAGAGATTTATGTATTTTTTGTCTGGAAAAAATCCTCCGATGACGCAAAAATCGTCATTTTGCGTCATCGGAGGATTTTCTGGCCAGAGGCTAAAGACTACAGCCAGTAGATGGCGTTGTTCCGCATGTTTTCAACCCGCCCATAGGAGGTGGGATCTCACTCACAGAATGTACACACAGTGTCAGCGTCTTTCTTTGGAAGCTAAGCTAGCAGGCCCTTGTTCTGTGGAGAAAGCTGAGTAAGTAGGGGTTACCAATTACCATCCTCCTTTTCCCGGACTTGTCCGGCGGGCGAGATCGTTCAAAATGTCTGGGATTCAGCTTTTGCTTTCTCCGGTCGCCATTCATTGTTTACATGCACACCTTTTGTTACAATCTAACTGAATTCATTCCGATTGGTGAATCTGAATGTAGTGTTTACATGAAAGCTAAACAAGTGATCGGTTGATGTGCGTTTTACCATTGCTAAGAAAATTCCCGCTCCTCCGTGAGAGATACGAGACCGGCGCGTCTCAGTAATGACGCCACCGGCCTCGCGCCGTTCTCCCGCGGCCGTCAGCCTCGTCCTGCTCGCCACAGTAAACAGGATGAATGAATGGCGACTGTAGAACGCAAAAGCCGAATCCCGGACATTTTGGGCGATCTGTAAATCCCTGGCAAACTCATCACGTAGACTAGCTAGCCTGGTTGTTTTCAACTGTACACTCTTACCGGTAGGCGTGGCCTCCTAAGGCAGCGAAGCAAGTGCATTCTGGGAGTTGTTGTCTTTCATCCACATAAGCCAAAAATACATTTTCTGGCTTTTCTCAGTCTAGAAAGCTCCAAATTAAAAAATTTCTTCACATTTCTTCTACTTAAATGACCTATTTTAAATACACATTCATCTTCCCAGAGGTGAAGTATCCCTTTAATATATCTTACAGAATTTTAATATACTATAATTGCCTCATATATTAGCTGTACGATTCTGGATAAATTGAGAAACAGATCACAAATCTCTCACTGTACAAACAACAAAACAAAACAACGTAAAAATGTTAATTGCTGCAGTCTATTTAAAATGTTTAATTAATCTGAATTATTTAAAAAACACTCGGTTTGAATGAATGATTGAATGACTTTCAATCGTTTCATTACTAGATGAATCAGCGCTTTTGAACAAAACTCATGAATGATTGATTCAATACATTTTTTTTTTACAGTCACTTGTGGTGGTGTAAAGATGTAATCGATATAATCATTAATTCAAGCACCAAGTTCCTTTTCACGTTTTTTTTTTTTTTTTGCTTCTGTTGACATCAGTGATTTTATCCAAACTATAAACTTTTATCCTAGTTTTTCTGTCATAATTTGAATATTTGTAACACATGAATAATGATACTATGTGTATGGAAAGACTGTTTGTGAAGCTGTTTCTCTTTGTTTTTTTCTCTTGAGTTCCTGCCTCAAATGGTTATAGCAATCAGTGTGTTCAAATAAGACTTATAGTGTAGTGTCAAATAGAAATTAGTCAAATGTGTGGGGTTTCTGAAATGAGCTTCATGGATGAATCCATTTCAGAGGTAATAAGGAGTAGGCCTAACTAGTGTAGGTGGTTATGTAATGTTCCAGCATTACATAAAGTTCATACAGAACTCCCCCCCTCACTCCTCCTCCATCTTTCCACAGGGATCAATGGCTGTGTTTGTTTGCTTGTTTTTCTTCTCTGTGAAGGGCTATGTGAATGGGTATTGAGATGGGTCACCTTTGCTCTGTCAGCCGTGACCTAGACTCAATCCCAGCGCTAATTGTCATTTACAAAAATGAGATGAATGTTATGATTTGTGAGGAGTATGTACACTTTTCTCAGTACACTTAAACCTTGAGAATTAATTGGTGTATCATAAACAATATACAAGACAAATAACCCAAGAGGTCATGTTTAGGTCAAAGGAAATGGGAGAGTTTCAATGAAAGTGGCTGGAGTGTTTATCTGTATCTGAAACACTTGTGCACCATTACTGAACCTCCCCCATATGGGATTTTAAGAGTGAAAAGAATTATATTTTCTATCTTTATGTGGTTTGCAATATCTATTAATGATATTATCTATAGCCCCTTTCACACGGCGCTTTGAACCCGGGAAATTGCCGGCAAATTGCCAGAGCGCCTTCTGTGTGAACGCAAACAGGGATTGATGCCGGGATCGATGCCGTGGGATGTCCCGATACCGATACTGGCATCGGGGATCGGGCCGATACTGTCCTCATAGCCTACTCGTACTCATAAAAATTCGCCGATACCACGTACATTTTGCAAAACGAAACAAGCCGCCGCGAGTGCTTTGTGGAGGGTGAACTGAGGCATAGAAAAGTATAATGTCGGCGGTTTGGCCTCATTTCACAGAGTTCGTACAAGGTGCGTGTGTATAGTAACATAGCTGTGGTGCGCGAGCTGATAAGAGAAAAACGCGCAGTGGATTAAGTGCACAACGGCACAGACGAGCGAGCTGGTCGAGCACATCCCTTTAAACAGACATTAGTGGAAAGTTTGTTCAGTCTTTTTTTCACATTTGATTACTTTATTCAAATTTCTGTACCTGTTAGATCTACCTGAAAAACTCTAAAAACACTGTTTATATCATTTGTAGCCTTTCTTTGTTCTATTGTATTTATTTGTCCTATTTGTAATTCGATTGTTTGTTCTTATTTTTTTACTGACTGCTTACTTGTTTTAAATTCACATTAAAGGGGTCATATAATGGTACATGCACTTTTAAAAGTTGATTGTACTGAAATGTGTGTTGGCAGTGCCTGTGTACAACCATCATAAAATGATAAAAATCCATCCAGTGTTTTTTTTTTAATCTTCTTATATGTTTCCTCCCATTTCAAATCAAGCTGTTCGATTTTGTGACATCACAAAATCGACGCCCCTCCCACGATGGTTGATTGACAGCAGCGTTTCAACACAGACCCGCCCTCGCGCCCTCGTGAGCGAGCTGTCAATCATAGCCCGCGCGGACCGGCGCGTCATTGTTGATAGCTGGAGCACTGAGCAGAATGGCGTCTAGAGATCGTGGTGTTCTGTTCTTGGGTGTAATAACGAACACAGCAGTCCGTACAGCTGAAGATGCAGTGGCTGAGTTTGTTTTCGAAGGGAATATTCCCCACGATCAACGACAATGCTTTCATGTTTGCGCGAATCATTTCTCACCAGACTGCTTTTCAAACAAGGTCAGGAAAAAACTGGTTATTTGCTAAGAAGCTGCTCCTGAAAAAAGTATCAGTACCAACTATTCGTGTTCCTGCTGCACCTCCAGAAGAACAAGTGAGTGTAACGTTTTATTGACCTTTATATTAATATTTATATTAATCTTTGCAAATCGCTTGCACGCTTCACAATAAATGCGCCTATTTTTACACTCAGGTACATTACGGCATGTTTTCTATGTATGACGTTCTCAATATAATTCATAATCCCATGTTTATAAAATGAACAACGCGTTATGGTTATTGTGTTATTGTGTTACAAACGGTGTACGCACAGAACAGAGGGGCGGGGTGAGCAAAGCTCATTATCATTTAAAGACACATGCACTTGAACGGCGTGCTGAAAACAGAGCTGTTTTTGACCAGGTAAAATTAGTGTTTTCTTACAATACTAATGAGAATTTTTAATTAAAATATATTACAAACTTTTAATTTAGACCCTAAAGAATCATATTAGCTTGTACAAAAATGACATTATATGACCCCTTTAATTATAGGCTGGTAGTTTTTGTTGTAGTATCAAAATCGGATTAAATAATTGATATTTCACTGGTTTTGACAAACATTTGAACCGCTGACCCGATCCTCAGCACTGAGCCCTGCTGAAGCAGCTCTAAATATGTGCTGTGGCTATTAAATGAAATATAAAATATGATAGAGCAATATAATGAACAGTGACACTAACAGAAGCTCATACAATGCATTTTAGCAGGCTTAATTAAGCATGAAAATAACTGAAAGAAATATATATTTGATGAACAAATTAAGCCAACTAATATGATGTATATTCTTTTGGTTTATCTACTAATACATTTAAAAATTACAAATGCAGTGAAAATTCAGGTATCGGTTACGGTATTGATATCGGCGAGTACCAAAAATCAAAGTATCTGTATCGGACTCATTCTGCAAAAAGTGGTATCGGGACATCCCTATTGGGGACCTAGTAACATTGCCGTGTTCAGTCCCGGAACGTGCGCTGTGTGAACAAAAGCCGTAATAATGCCGTGTCGTAGTGATGACGCTGAAGCCGGGATCGTTCGCCCGCTGTGAAACGGTACGTAATGCGCAAGTTTATGATCGAATCAGAGAAAAAAATGCACAAGCATGGTTTCGAGAGAGAGAAATAGCAGCTCATAAGCAAACTTAAGACACTGCTGAGACATTAAAGTCACATCGATGTCACGGGTCTTTACGGGATTTTTATGGGTTGTGTGTGAACGCACTCTCTGATTCCGGAAAATTACTGGCAGTGTGAATGAACCAAAATCAAACGAACCCGGGTCAAATCCCGTGTCACTTTATCCTTGTATTTTCCGGAATCTCTGTGTGAAAGGGGCTTATGTAAGGGATAGTTCGCCCAAAAATTATATTTAACCCATGATTTCCTCCCCCTAAAGCCGTTCGAGATGTATATTTCAATCTTTTTTCAGACGAACACATTTTCAGTTATTTTAGAAAATGTCTTAGATCTTTCAGTGGTTATAATGTGAAGCAATGGGGTCCACCTCGTTCAAGTCCCAAAATGTGCATGCATCCTTCACAAAAGTAATCCATCCGGCTCCAGGGGGATAAACGAAGGCCTTCTGAGGGTAATCCGTGCGGTTTTGTCGTAAAAATATACGGTCGACGCGCGTTCACGGAGATGGATGCTGACGTGGGACGTAGCGTAGGAAGCGTCGTGACGTAAAACGAACGTAGAGTTTTGTTTTGCTCTGCCCTCTGGCTGCGCTGTCACGTTCGTTCTACGTCACGACGCTTCCTATGCTACGTCCTACGTCATACACCAGCATCCATCTCCGTGAACGCGCGTCGACCGCTACCGGAAGCCAGTTATTTTCGTTTATAAAGTTTTAAATATGTATATTTTTCGACAAACCCGCACGGATTACCCTCAGAAGGCCTTCGTTTATCCCCCTGGAGCCGGATGGATTACTTTGGTGAAGGATGCATGCACATTTTGGGACTTGAACGAGGTGGACCCCATTGCATCACATTATAACCACTGAAAGATCTAAGACATTTTCTAAAATAACTGAAAATGTGTTTGTCTGAAAAAAGATTGACATATACATCTCGAACGGCTTAAGGGTGAGTAAATCATGAGTTAAATATCATTTTTGGGCGAACTATCCCTTTAATCTATTAATTAGCCTAATCTATTAATCTATTAAAGGATAAAATTAGGCTTGAGTTACCTGATGACTAACACCTTTCACCTTTGCAGGTTATATGATTTCTGCTCCATTCTTTCTATGTTGTAAGGGAAAAAAGCCAACTAGCTGAATCAGGGTGCTTTTATTTTATGCCCTTACACCCTTTTAGTTGAGTTAGCTAACCTTTCTCAGGGTGACTCAGATAATCGTCCTACCAATGGCTTGGGCATAGACCTCCCTGTGCAGCCAATTAAACTGTGTCACTCTGGAAATGTGCAGGAAGAAGCTATGGTAAATGAAGATCGATGAAGAGGAAGCAGTGTCCGTTATTTATAGGCTTTGCGTGGCTGTTAGGCCTGACCTGCAGTTTACCCTTTGGGCTGTTGTTCCTGACCAGTGGCAGAACTGTGGATAATTACACCATTTTAGGTTTGAGTGCTCTACATTAAAGTGTAGGTAGAGCAGGCTTCATTTGGGGTGGGATTATAGCACACAGTGTGTCATAGGGTTTTGAAACACAAAATAGATTTTTCTGAAGAAAACGTGAGTGGTGCATTTATTTATTTTTTAACACACTAACAGTCACAATGTACAGTCTTTCAGTCTGTGTATTTATTAGTATTTGGGATTTTTAAATGTCCCTTTCTGCAGGTTTCATTGATATACCAATAGGTGGTGACAACAAGTTAAAGTTTGAACCTTTGAGGGAGTCATTGAATCATCCATTCAATCGATTTGTTAAAAAACTGATACTTTATAACAAAACAAGTAACTCTGTTTAGGTGATCCATAGAATCATTCACTCAACTGATTCTTTCAAAAACACTGATTCATTCAGGGATGTGCAATGTGTTGCTCAGAGGCATGCAACATTTCTGATTTAGCTTTGTTTAGACATATTTTTGTTGATAAAATACATTAAACTTAGTTTTGGTCCAGAGCCCGCATCAGTTTAGTTCTAACACGCCCTTCTTTAAAAGGGGTAAGGATATTTAATGTATCAAATAATGAGACTAAGTTTGATACTTGCATGTCTCGCCCATTTGAATTAAACTGTCCTGATGCAATTTGTTGAGGCTCCAGTTGATCTTTGCTAATGTTGTCTTGATGAGAGAGAACAATTGGGGGTCAGAGGATCTTTGGTGAATGGAAAGACAAGGCTGCAGCCTGGCACAAGCTTGGGGGTCCTTAGAAAACTTCTAGTTCAGCATCATCTTCACATCAGGATTTCAAAAACGAACTAAGAGACGTGATCTTGTGATCAGTGATTCTTTAAAGCATGAAGATGTCACACCCTCTGGAGGGTTGTGAGCCAATAAGAAGTTGTTCCCTTTGGAGGGAATTTCTTTACAACCTTTTGTTCAAGCAGGACTTTGAACATGTAATTTGATTGGGTGTTTAACAAAAGAATCTTCAAGATTCTTATAATACTAATGTGTCACAAAGTTAGCAAAATGTAATGTAAATTAACAAATGGGGGATGAGCCAAAAAGCCTTATCAGTTTAATGTGTCCTGTAACACGACACCGGGTTCTGCCAGTGTGTTAGCTTCAATTGGGATGTTAGTTTTGGGGGAAGTTTCATAGACCTTTCATAGAGAGTGAGTTTGCTGGATTTTTCATTAAATATAATAAATAATTTGTGTCTGATTGGTCCAGATGCTACAACACTGAACCTAAAGATTCCAAATCTAAAGACATAGGGATATGTTCACAACCTGATTGGTTGGCCAATATTACGTAGATTTTGTGACAGAAGTTACCGAACATCCAAAACAATGCTGTGTGCTGGGCTAAATGCGCTTTTTGTATGTGCATAGCTTACATTTGATGCTATTTTTACCAGCTAGTCAAAACAGCAGCAGGAATCCCTCCGTCACACACAAACGAAGAAATGCTGTGAGGAGATGTGGTTCTGATGCCTGTACCGAACTGTGATGGGCAATATCGCGACTATGATGAGAAAGAATTTGCATTCTGTCCTTTTAAGGGTTGCATCTTGTGACATCATGTTCCGTTTCTGGTTCGTTTACATGTCTTTGCTCTGTTTTACATTGATATTTCAATCAAACCGCACCAGAGTTCGTTTGGAAGTGGACCGAGGACCCATCTTTTTAGCTGTCTCGGCTTTTCAGCAGGGTTCGGATGGCAGCGTACACACTTATTCAAATGAACCACACTAACAGAGCAAGGGTGAACACACTCTAAGTAATCACAATATTGTGTAAAATGTGAAGTGCTTCTTGTTTGTTAAATGGGGGGTGAAACACTCAGTTTCAGTCAATCTCGTGTAGGATTGAGTGCGAAACAAACACAAATGAATCTTCCAGGTGAATTGTTCAAACATAATTTCTCACAGAACTGAACATTCCAGACACCAAATCACCAACCCCAGAGCCATAAAAGAAGGCTCCAGCCAGCCAGTCTCCGTTGACCAACGAAAACCCCCAGCTAAGAACTTTATGGCCATGCAAGCTTCAAAGAAGATGAGCCTAACTAAAGAAAGAACTGGTTAATGTAAGATAGCTTGGAAAAGAATGATTGGCTCAGAGATAGCACAATTCAGCCCGATCAAGATAACAGCAGAAGCTGCTCGAGCCCACAACATTCCAGACTACCCCCTCCGTAAGGACCTCTGATAGACCTCAGGGTGTAAAATCGTTTCAAACCACAGAGCTGAGATTTTACCTATAACATAAATAAAATCATTCAAGAACAATTTTCAATGGACTTATAGATCAAGCATCATGCAACGACATGATTCTATATTGTTCCTACAATAGATGGGTGTATCTGATATGCTTAGATGCCATACAATTCATGTAATTGTTATAATTGTTAGATTTTTGAATGAAAATGTGTTGTGTTTCATATCGATATTATCATATGTTCTTAATTCAAAGGATGGCTTGATTGAAATCTGTGGAAAATGTTTCGGATTCTTATAATAGTAATAATGTCTTAGCTGTGGCCTCTGTACTCTTTGCTAGAGCTTAGAGAGTAAGGAGAGCACAGATAAGCTTGATTTATGATAAGAAGTGAAGAGAACGCCACCTCCTAAACAAAGACAGTGTCTAATTGGTTAGAACTGATCCAGGAGGCTGGGCGGACATTTGAGTTTAAAATCTTAACACCAGAACAAAGTTTAGAGTTTTCAGTGCAGAACCAAAAATGCAGCGGGAGATGAAGATCTAAGACAGACAAGTAACCATGTAAAACGCGCAGACGAAATAACCCAAATCAAGATCTGAAGAACATGGGTTAAACAGCTTCATTCAAGCCATCATCTACTCTTCTCAATTTCCTTTCTTTTCTTAGTTTCCTTTCTTTTCCGTTGTGAGTCTCGGTTCTAAGTTAAGTTTTGCGACAAGATTTCGAGCCACGTTTCTTCTGCAAAGCCAGCTTCAAACAAAGACTTTCATTCCGCCAGCACGCCACGTGACTGACCACGTGACCCAGACATCAGGCACGCGGAGACCAGCCAACGAACGGACCGGGAAAACCCTTTACACCCAACAAAAGGGAATCCCCAAAAGCAAAGACAAGCAAGTACTGCCTCCAGACTCTTAAACTGAACTGGTGTATTTGATACTGATTTAATAACCTAGGAAACGATAAAAGGGTTAAACTAATGATTGATGGTTCATTCAGGTTGTGTTTTATAAGTGCATAGAAACTTGGGATTACATCATCTCACTCTTAAACTCACTCTTAAAACTTAATCTTTCCTTACTCTCTTTCTTTCTGCAACGCGTATGAATGTGTGTGTCTGTGTTAGATATTAGTTGTATGTGTTAGAATAATCAATAAAGTCTTGTTTGTATTTTAAAGAGAAATATTACTTGTGTTATTGTGCTTACAAATTTAATGTCTTAAACTTCTGATCTAAGTTACCTTGCTAACTATATAGTGTTTCACTATAGTTCGGATATTTATATCCGTTGCAGAGTTGATAATTGCAGCCAGTTCAAATGAACCGCGAACGAGTCATTTGCTCGGTTGTAATAAGTGACTCTTTTGAATTCCCTATAAATTAATTAATAATTCCTTTGAGCTAAATTGTAATCACTACAAATTACAAATATCTTACACTCGTGTTAATCTTGAGTACCTATAGAGTATTATTGCATCCTTCGTATCTCCAAAAAGTCTTTCGTTTTATTATATTTATAAAAGAAAGATAGGCTGTACCGAGTCATTCCGGAAAAAAACGAGTGGCTGGAGGCGTGCCGTGTGGGCGGTGCTAACGCGTCGATAGCTTACAACACACAGACATTTGAAGCAGTTTGTCTATGAGTTTTACTCACCACCTGCGGTTCCAACGCACAACCGTGAACCTTTATCGTTGGGACTGCTAAATCCGGCGTCGAACTGGGTCTTGTTTATAAAACAATCATCGTCGAAATGCAGGGAACAAACAAAGTCCTGTGACTGCAGCGAGCACAGCACTGAGGTACTGCTTTCGCTCTCTTGCTTTGGTGGTCTACGGGTGCGCGCGCGCCCTTCCGGGAGAAGAGCCCTTAAGACCGTATAAGGAAATTCCGCCCCATCTGACGTCACACATGCCCATACTCGAAAAAAACTTTCCGAAACTTGTGACAAAACGGAAGGAGTATTTTTGGTACAGAAATACTCCATCAAACGTACAACTTATTTTTTTTTACTTTTTCCATGTTTAGCATGGGAATCCAACTCTTTAACAGTGTAAAAAACTCAGTATGCATGAAATAGCATTTCACCCCCCCTTTAATCTGTTGTAACAAGAAATAATATAATATGCTCACTTTTGTGCTTTTACCACTTCTGGTATAAGAAATATGAGTTTATGATTTGGATGTTCAGTGTAAAAACACTTGCACACATATTGACAACAAAAGTAAGAGGTATGTCACCTGAAAAAAAAAAAAAAAAAAAACTCTTTTAGGCATGAAATGAGCTGAATGTTAATTGTCATATATTCCCTGGTTCACTAGAGCAAGACTGGTACCAAGAGGGAGAGAGGGTGAATCCAGCACTCCTTCACCCTTTCCAGTCGAGACTCAATGACTTTGAAATTCTAATGGGTATTATTTGCAAAGGGCACCTTCATTTGCGTGACACCACTCCAAAAGACAAGGTGATTTTCAGCTAAGCTGTAATCCCCCTGCACCACTTGCCACAGAGGTTCGCCAACTTCAGATCAGTGTGAACACACAGCGGACTGGTCACACTTTGTTGTTACCAAATCCAAACGATTATTTAATTGTTCATTAATTGCGCAGTTGTAGTTTCGCTTGTTTCTAATTTTGGTTCGTGCCTTGGACTGTAACAAGGTGACAGTCATGCTTTTTGAAGATGCAATTAGAGCACAATTGCTAGTTTGTTTGGTATGAACAGGTGTTGCAGCTTGTTGAGGTTCAGGGAGGACCGGAGTCATTTTGTTCTTGTGCCACAGGGTATTGTTTTTATGTTTATGTCTGTTGCTCAAAGTTGATTAAACTGCAACACTCCTCAATAAGTGTTAATTGAGGAAAAGAGTGTTGCAGTTTAATCGTCAATTAGTGTTAATCAAAGAAACATCTAAGTAATTTTATTATTATTTTTTTTAATATGTCCAGGCTAGGGCTGGATGATTAATCGAAAAGTAATCGAAACCGAAATTCAGAGCCTATAACCGACGTAATTTTACCAAGTCAATTGACCAAGTCAATATCAATCCTATTAATATTTCCGCCCACTGTATGTTAACTTTCCCCTTAAAACATATTACCGCGTGTGTAGTCACGTGACTCCGGCCCGTCCCTGAACGCGCGTCTATTTCGCTTCAAACGCTCGCTTACGCGCGTCCTATTCGTCCTATGGATTCAAAATGTTTTAAGCGTAGAACTAGACGCGAATTTGACGCTCTATTCGCGTCTGGTGTGAACGCAGCATAATGAACAGGCTGCGATGTAGGGCCGCAACGACGCGTCGACGTCATCGATTACGTCGACTATGAAAATACGTCGACACACATGAAATGCGTCGACACGTCACATTCATTATTTACGTTTAAATATCGAGTTATGGCGGCTTCTGCTCCCGCTCATGGTGAAAATGACAGACCACAATCATCCAAAGTATGGGAATACTTTAAACTACGGCCGAACAGAAAGGTGTGAGACCTGCACTACCGCGGGACCTAACGCAACAGAGTGCGGCGTGGGAACATAGATCTGATGGCTGAGTGCGGGCGCGGGCGGTAATGCACTCGTGTGTGTGCTGGTTGCGGGAGAATAAAACGATTTGCGGGACTCCCGCAAAATTGAACATCTAAAAACGAATAAATTGTCATTCATCTGTTGCACAAAAGCAACAAGAACAACTAAAACAAAATAGAAACGATTTACAGGCCAGAGTCTATATCTATTTATAACTTGTTTGCAGCGTTGAACAATGCTAGCCAATCACAGACAAATGTGTTGGTTTCTTGAACGCTAATCAGATGCATTAAATAGAATCCCCTCACCGCTCAAAATGGACTTTTTGTTCAGTGCTGAATTCTGCATACTGGCAAATCATTGATTATAGCAAACAAAGTGTAGATATTATGAAAGATTCATTGTGCACCCAGTTTAATTTATAATAACAGAGATTTGTGAGATCGCGATGAACTGAGATGTCAGCTTTTTAGGAATTATTAAGGGAGAAATCCTTCCCGTGCAGGTCTCTAATGTGGACTTTAAAAACAAACGACTAACGTTATATTTACATTAACAGTAGCCTAGGCTGCAATCTAGTGTATGTGAACCTTTTTGCAGATAAACACAAGTGCATTTTCGGACAAGTTAATGGACAAGTTAATTGAGTAAATCATACTCCCACTACGGTAATTAATAACAGACTATAGTAAACACATTTCCTAAATAGGCCTGTGACTGTATCTTACATTTTATGAAATAGTATCATTAGTTAAAAATAAAGTTTAAAATGCTTCCTGTTCGCATATTTCATAATAAAATGACAAATACCCTTTCTGAAATACATTTTTTTTGTCATCATTCATAGATTTCATGTTAAAATAATATACAGATGCACTACCCTCTTCAAAATACAGCTGATATATTGTTGTACTTATTTATTGGAAAGTTTGCCAATGGATAAATCAACTAATCCCAAAAATAATCATTAGATTAATCGGAAAAAATAATCGTTAGATTAGTCGACTAATCGAAGAAATAATCGATAGATTAATCGACAACAAAAATAATCGTTAGATGCAGCCCTACTGCGATGTCAAGATTGCAATGCTGTGTGTGTGTCGGAGAGAGAGAGAGGCACGGGCGCGATCTAACAGTGGAAACATAAAAAACATCATTCGTCATTATAACATCAACGTCAATTTGTTCATACAGGACATCATTAAAACTGCAAAGTGTTTAGCCTATCCTACTTATATTTTTGTAAAACATTGTGCTTTTGTCAAACTGTAAACTCTTGTCAAACTGAAACCTACAACTGTCACCCAAACAAAATCACACACACACACTGTGTACATTTTTTTTTAATCAAATTATCAAAAAGCAAAAATGATCTCATCTTTTGGACTTTCATCATATTGCATTGGTTTTCATTTCTTGTCCTAAAACAGAGCACTAATCTTTTTTATTTTTAAGTAACACATTCTACATTGATTAAAAAATAAAATCTAATGTGTTTTTAATGGTAGTATTGTTTTATACAGAAATAAATTATTTATAATTCAGATGAGAAGTTAAAGTTAATTTAAATTTTAAGGAAACAAATATATTGATCTGAAATATAGCAAATTAATTTTAAATTCATTCAGGTTACCAAACATATCTCAAGGCCTTTAGAATAAAGGCTGGCAGTCTTTCATTATCAGCTGTTGTTGTCGACTATATACTGGAGAAGTATTTGTTCTCCATTTGAGTGAGATGTTTTTATGTGGCTAATTGAGCAAAGTGCTTCCATATTATTAGTAGTATTAGTTCAAGAATAAAATAAAGATATCGGATTGATATCGGTATTGGCAAATAGCCAAAGCTGCGGCATCGGTATCGTATCGGAAGTGAAAAAGTGGTATCGGGACATCTCTAACTCTTTCATTAGAAAAAATAACCGTGAACGTATTTACAGTATAAGCCTTGCCAGTGACATAGGAATTTTTTTTTTAAATAATCGTTTAATAATCGTAATCGAGGTAACTTGTTTGATTAATTGTGATTATGATTTTAGCCAAAACCGTCCAGCCCTAGTCCAGGCTAGGGATGGGTACCGAAACCCGATATTAAACGGACCCCGGTGCTGAATTATGAAAGGCCGCTGGATCGATAAGCTCGGACGTTATTGGTTCTGCTGTCGTTACTGGAGAAATTAAGAAAGTACACGTGCTATTTATTATTGCTATTAATAAATTATTATCTTGCAAATTTACTCTCGCCAGCCACTTCTATATATAATAATATTGAACCATTTTTCTGTGATGCATTTTTGCTAAAGAGAGAGAGAGAGTGTGTGTGTGTGAGAGAGAGAGCGATCTTTCATGCGGAGCCACGGCGCACACAACACAACAGCCCTGCTTAATGAGTGACGATGAGGACAGAACTAAACATTCAAATGGTTACACTTTTGATCTTTGATATTAAACTAATTTTATTTTGGATTTAGATTTTGGCTTCCAATGATTATAAAAAAGAAGATATTTGAGGTATAACCATTAAAAACTAAAGCCGCATTCTGTCTAGCGCAACTTCCTTCCCTTCACAGCGGTGCGCTGTCATTTCTCCCTAAAACCCAAACGTAACGTCAGAATCTGCACGATCGGTGATTGTTGTAAAATGTATCTATACTGTTGCTAAACTGCGGGACGCGTTTGATAATAAAAGGCTATTAAAAGTACCAAAATTGACGCAATAGACACTGTTCCAAATCTGGCGCGCGCTCCGAAACACACCGCAACGAGACAAGCAACGTATACTTTGGGCTTCGTGTGCGCATCTAAACGATCAAATATGTCAAAATTGGAGATTCACTTAAACAGTTTATTCACTTAAATACAGTTTATGTCTTAAATGGGCGTTAATAGTTGGGAGAAAATATGATGCGTAATAATGATTAAATCTGCATTTGGTCTTAAAGAGGCAGCAGTCTAATAAACCTGCTGACGATTGCTCCTTTAATGTGAATCAAACAACAAAAGGCAAAGAGAAAATCAGTCGCAGCTCTTGAATGAATAATTTTGTCTTTTATAAGCTTTAATCTATCTATGATAAACTATGCAGTGTTATTTTACATCTGATTTTATTGGATGTATTTTTAGCCCATATTAATCCTGAACAGTAATGTCAGTAGACATTTTAGCAAATTAAAGCACTGGGTATATAATTTGTATATTTGTTTTATTGTATACTTCTTTTTGTTTGACCATGTGTTTGTACTTTGTTTTTGATGTCCTATGTCCTCTGTATATAAAACACAAAAGCCTGCACCCTTCTGCATAACATACATGTTTAATTTATTTTGTTAAAGCATTGCTTTTTCTTTTGTTATAGATATTTATTTTACATTTCAAAATATAAAGCAATATTAATTATGTTCTAAATATTTTTTTTTTATTTTTTTTTTATTTAACAAAAAGAACAGATAAAAATACCGTTAAAGTACCGGATCGATAAGGAGTATCGGTAAGAGTAGTAATATCGTTAAAACCTTAACGATACCCATCCCTAGTCCTGGCCAGCAATACTATACCCTTCAGTGTTTCTCATACATCAATTTATTTTTGGCGGCCTGCCACAATCAACATTGATCGCCACAGATATATGTGACCCTGCCTTTGAAAGTCATTTTTTTGATTCACTGTTTTCTACATAAAATCATCCTACATAATGTAAAGAACATTCTGTGAAAATATAACCTTGATATCTTTATTGATTGAGTAAGGCTTTGTCAAAGATTTGCTGAATTTCAGGATCAGAAAATCATGTTTTTGACAAATTATTTTTAAACCTGCAACACATTTGATCCATAATTGTCCTGCATATGTATCCTGCATATATTCTCCCATTTTCAGTGATATATAACACATTTAAGGGAAAATTCTTAAAGTTTTGTAAAACAGGCCTATTTATTATGATGCGCATGTCAAAAAGCTAAAAGCATAAAAACATTGAAACGAAAGAGGGTACCACAAGTGTTTGATTGTTGCAACAATTACCAAGTCAATTCAGTGGAATGATTTGTATAACTTTATAAGTAAAATGAAATATCAGTGAAAACAAATTCATTAATACATCAATTAAGTAACATATAACATTTCGGTATAAAATCTCATTCTCTAACTGGGCCACTGTGTAAAAAAAAAAAATTCAAGGGATAGTTCACCCAAAAATAAAAATTCTGTCATCATTTACTCACCCTCACCCTTGTTCCAAACCTGTATGAGTTTTTTTCTTCTGCTGAACACAAAATGTTTTTTAAATGTTGAGAACCAGACAGTTGACGGCACCCATTGACTTCCATTGTAGGAAAAATATACTATGGAAGTCAATGGGTGCCGCCAACTGTCTGGTTACCAACATTAAAAAAAAAAAAAAATGTTATTTATATATATATATATATATTGTGTTAAACAGAAGAAAGAAACGTATACATGTTTAGAATAACATGAGGAAAATAACAATATTATAACAAAATAACAAATAACATGAGTAAATCATTTTTGGGTGAACTTTCCCTTTAACAGGTCAGTCTCAAACTTTGTACACGTTTTAAAATGCAAAACGTATGCAAAATATTTGATAATCTCATGGATTCTATTCACAAAATACATACTTGCAGTTGCAAGAGAAACAATTTTTTTTTTGTTCCACATCTTGACTTCCAGCATTAGAAGCAAATTCTTCTTGTTGGTGTTCCTTCTTCAGATTCACCAGACTAGCTTGGGGTTCAATCACCAAAACTGGCTCATCCTCATCATCATGTTGGTCACTGCCTGAAAAAGCAAGGAGCCATTTTTCAATTCAAAGCCAGAGACCTAAAAACATGAAGGTATAACATGCAAGAATGGGGTGGGGGGCTAATTCCACATTTAAAGTGAATAATAAAGCGTTTTATATGAAAATATCAGTTTTTCAGTTTAGTCAGACTGGATCTGATTAATTGAGGGGAGGGCAGAGGGACAAGAAACAGGCGCTATGGTAAGCAGACTTCAATTCGGAGAGTAATCAAACATGTCATACACTTAATTTAAACTGATTCAATCCCAATCAACAAATCTGTAATAAACATTTACATCCACTATTTTTGCATCACATGATGAATTCTGTGTTAGCATTACATTGGCTGAACACTGACAGTATACATTTACTGTAGGCTATACATTTAGCATTAAAAAAATGACAAAAACTTGCCGTCAAATTCCTCGTCAGTTTCGTCCAAGAATGTGTCCTGTTCATCATCACCATCATCCACCAGAAAATAATCTGCTATAAAACCGGTTCTATCATAATTTGGGGTAATTCCACCGAGATTAATATCAAACAAGCTGTTTAAGCAATCAACTATTTTACGCAACTATTCAACTCATGCTTCGGTGCCGCCATGTCAGATCATCAACACGACGCATCACTATCCAGCAAACGAATTATATTGACACTCCTTAAAATAAGATTATTATTATTATTGGTAGAATATTGAGCTACAAAACAAATAAGCTATTCTTAAAATATTGGCGATGACACAAAACAATCTCCACAGACATCTGAACCCGACTTATGTCGCATTTTTCTTTGCCCTAACTAAAGTTAAAGCTCCAATATGTAGGAATTTTGTAATAAAATTTCCAAAAATAACTTGCACAGTGTGATATATTTCCTCCAGTTGTGTACTTACAATATCTCAAAAGTCTCCAAAGATTTTTTATTTCAGAGAAATTCCGATTTTAAATAACTGGCCGTCCCGGAAAAGAAATGTCGCTCCTCAGTGACGCAATATCCCTTTTTTCCGGTGTGGACCATGTGATAGGATATTCCACCACACGGGATTTTTTTTTTTTTTTTTACAACAACTTTATTGAGGTTTTTTTTCTCATCACAATAAACAATAAAGACGTCTGACAAAGAATAAAAAAAGAATAAAATAAAAAATATGACCCACCACACCGGAATATCGCATGGTCAAATGCGGAAGTGGTGGTTATAGCGTTATAGCCATAGACTGTATGGTTATAGCTGTTATGGATCACGAACTCTTTGGCGAGTATGGAAGTGCCAACAAAACGAAAGCGTCCATATTCGGATACACGCGGAGTCACGGACTGTGTGACAAACGGAGGAATAAAACCCAGATAAATATCGGCAGGCGTTTTCGAGATGGAGAGAGCTGCGCGTCAATCTTGGACTTGACAGAGACTCTCTCGCGAGTGTATTGATAGACAGGTAAGACATGCAACTGTCAATAATAGCACTTATAAACAAAGTTATATTGCTCTTTGTACTTTGGTAAGGCTTTTTATCACGTGTGGTGACCGAGCTTATGGCAGTACAATTAAATACAATCGGATATGATGTTAAAAAAATATATTTAGTCATTACTTGCAAATGTTCGTTCAAATTTACTTTTAGATATTGGTTTGAACACGGCATTAACCATAAAAACGTAAAACTGCACAACATTAACCAAACAAATCATTTGACAAATAGCTGTATGTTGCAGATAATATAGCATAACATTTCACGTTCCTTGCAGTTCATTAATTATGATGAAATAAAATAATACGATCAGACATACAGGTAATACAAAAACGAATAAATTACCTCATCCGTGATCATGATTCATTAATTCCATGTAGATATATCACTAGATGGTCAAAACGCATTAAAAAAAACGACATCTCCCATCGTCACCTCCTTCATAGCGTCATCAAGCTTCGCCTTTGTTATTGTTGAAACTGCGCCCTCTTGTGGTCAAATACCAAAGTCGCATACTGGAGCTTTAATGTGATTGCCGCTCGCACGGATTTATATTAAGGTCTGTTTACTCTTTCTTATGGTAGAAAAGAAGTTCCTGAACTGAATTATATAAGAATCAGCAGGTGTTGTTGCACCGAAATGAACATGGAGACGATTGAAATCAATGTTTCGAAAGCCCACGTCCATTTTTTTCCTTTTTTTTGCGCAAAAGTATAAAAAGTATAACATAGTGTCAATAAAATCATTCATTTCAGTATTTATCATGTTATAAATGAAAATTTGAGTATTGCATCTCAAAACCCTCGGTATAATCTATCCTTTACAGCAATAAACACACATTACCTATTTTTGTAAATTTTGTGGCTATGACTACTTTGACGCTCTTTTACTCAATAATTAGTTTCTGCGACTTTAACCGGGGTTTCACAGGCGGGGTACAGCTTTGATCACACATGATACAGCTTTATGTCCTTATCAAAAGACTGTCTGTTTGCACGAGCAATGAGTAGTAGGCACTTCGCTCACGCGATCAGCTCCATATCTCAGTTCACTGTGAATGAATGCAATGAACTCTATCAGTGCATGTGCGTGCATTTGGTAATGCAGTTACACATTATTTTCACATTTTGCACAGTTGACGATTACAGCATTTCACTGGATTTGTAATGAAAAGCGTTTGTAAACTTGTTTTCCGCCAAAATCTCGCTCGACTGCAGATTCCGTCAAAATAAAAGTTCATGGGTTTATCTCTTGCATGGATAGAAATTAGGACAAAAATAATGATGAAAGTTTAATTTATTTTTCAGTGCATTTGTTTTACAATATATGGTTCTTACTATCATAGGAATAATATGTAATGTAGACCAATACACTATACCACAGCTAAAAAGAGGTTTGAGTCCACTTTATTAAAGTTCAGATACAAGTCAAATCACAGATTTCTTTGTTCATTTTGCACACTGAACTTGGGTTGGAGCTCTTCATTTTGAACTGTCAAAGTGCACTAAATTGATGAATTTAACTTTAAAATGTGTATATATATATATATATATATATATATATATATATATATATATATATAATTATTATTTTTATTTTTTATTTTTTTACAAAATGTCTGTCTGTGTCCTTCACTTTTCATCTTTGACTTTTGATATATATGTATGTTTGTGTGTAATATACTTTATTCTTTGATTATATGATAAATGAATACTATGCAATTCTATGTACTATGCAGTACTATACTATGTGAGCATTAACAGTGAGCGCCAACCAATTTGTTTACCATGTATTTAGATCTGTGTGTTTCTAATTCAACCTCATCTGCAACTATTTACGGATGTCTAGGAGTATGTGAGTAACAGCAGTGCTGGTAGGATGCCTCGGGTGGTTTGGCCTTGTGTTAGACAGACCAGAAGAGTGGTAATTTGCTCTGCTCATCTTGGTTCAGCCTGACTACCATCACTGCAATCTGAGTATCATGAGTGCACAATCTTATGGAGTGATGCAGAACATCACATCAAATAGTGTAGCCTCTCATATTTCTTTCATCACATTGTGAGTGAGAATGAGAGACAGAGAAGGACAAAAGCACAGACAACAAGATAGAAATTGTTTGTGTGTTTGCACAGCAAATGGTCACAGCAAAAAGAAACCAGTGAGTCCTGACAATGTCAATTGTTTTTTTTCACCCAGCCTAGAGAGATGGAAAAGGATTCCTGTTCCCTTAACAGTTCTTCCAATACCTATTTCAAAGCCCAGAGAGAGCAGAAGTACACAGATAGTGCTCATCTCACCGTGCCTTCTGAGACGGACTGGATTTTAAAACTGGGACTCGTACCCAGATGAATACTTTACACAGATATGTTTATATTAATCTTATTTTAACTAGAACAGGATTCTGGCTCATAATCCAACTGCTACTTCATTCCAGATACTTATAATGTTAAAGATACATACTAAATACATTATACATACATATACATATGTATATACATACTATATATAGTAAATCTGGAAACATTAGAGAGTATATTTAATTTCTATTTATGCAATTTATAAAAAATATTCTATCTCTCTCTTTCTCCGTTTGATATTGCCCTTGTTCTCTGTCACAAAGATTTTGTAACCAATCTTGTCAATGTGCGGAGCGGTTTTTACCATATAAGTAACTATGCTGCAAAGCAGGGTAATCTCAAGAGAAGCCAGGTTATCCCGGTGTATTGTTCTGTTGATATGAAAAATCATGTAGGTTTAGCTGAGTGAATTATGTATATTATGTATATGATGTATATTACGATGTTATGATGAACTATATGCCTTTCTCCACTGATGGATGCTGATTTTTAGAAGGCAGATGTCTGACTCATTTCCATTACAGTTATGTGTCTGACGTTGTATAGTGATACCTAAAACGCGTTACCATTCTGATACATCGAATTGTAGATGAACCTGTATAATTCGATCTTCCTCTTCTTCTTCTTCTGAATCAGTTTCTGGTTCAAAAATAAAAGGCTGAATTAAACCAGTATGCCATTGTGTAGTGTGTACTACAGTTGACCAAGTGGATCAGGTAGTTTGAGCTGCTGCAATTGAGTGAAGGCGGAGATTAATTTGGATATTAATTCTGTTTACTAAATGAAGCAAGGGTGTAGAGTTACATTCAAGCTATTTTTAAGGCATGAAGAAATTATTTTCATAGGGAAAAAAACTTTTAAATATGTAATTTTAGTGATCAAAGATTAGTTTTAAAGATTAGTTGAAAATCCAGTTTTTAATGTTGTTGTTTAGGCTATATGTCTATGTGGTGTTTTTAATGTGCTCTAAGACCAACCATGTGCAAATTCACAAGTCAACACCATTGCTGAGTATTTTCTCCTCAAAAACGCAGTTTGAAATTGCTGGTGTTTCTGACGTCACAAACTACCATGTAACCAATCACGTCAACCGTGTGATCATCAACGAGTGGATCTCTAACCTGGTGTGAGTGAGTGGAGGCAGAGCTAATTTGCATATTCATAGAACCGTTTATACTAAATGAGGCAAGGGTGTAGAGTTACATTCAAACTATTTCAAGGAAAAAACGTTCAAATATGTCATTTTGATAATCAAAGATGAGTTTTAAAGGATTAAATGACTGATTACAGGGGACTTTAAGACATTTATGTAAACTTTGTTGTGAAATGAATGACAACAATTTGTTACAGGTTGCGATTTGCTGTCAGGTCAAATGTAATTACCTCTGCCCTATACTTTAATAGCAGTTTTTACACATTTGAGTTATATTTCACAAAATGAACAGTGCTGAATGTGCCATATGAACTGTACAAAAGATCATACTAAACACTCTCCTAACATTAGGATGCTTCAGAGGTCTATGCGAACCTACATGTATAATGGTAGGCATAGTGTTTTTACACAGTACATCAATCTGTTTGATTTCAAAAGATGAAATTTGGAACGAAAAATAAGTGTTCTTCAAATGATCCTTTAAGCACTGAAGTGTACTGAAATGTCTCTTGTGTTGTGTTTAACTTTTAATTAAAATTACTATTCAGTGGATTAAATATAGGTTTTGATGAAAGCATAACATGGGAAAGTGGTCTGTGAAGTTTGTTCACCTCACGTGGTAGCCAAGAGGCTGAGAGATTTCCATAGTAACGCAAACCCTCACCATGTGATGTCGAGATGTGTGGTTTAAGTGAGCAAATTAATGCCTTATGGCGCAAGTCAGTCTGTGAACCAAAGCTCTATTTCAGCCATGAGTTCAACATAGCAAAGTACTCACGTTTTAGCACCTCTTGTCCCTTTAAACTTTGAAGAGTTTCTTCGCCATTATATTTCAGCGCTGTGAAGTTGTAAATTTCAGTGCTTTTAAAATCTCTTAATGAAATAATTGATTAGCACTTTGTGCACTTAAAGACTTAAAAATGAATGAAAATAACTCAATCACTCTCAGTATCACTTATGGGAGAGAAAGAGGAATGAGTCAGCTCTTAAAATCGTAAATTAAAGCGAGAGAGCGAGCGTGCAGACCCTCAAGACCCTTGGGAGTAAAATTTGTACATCCAGCACTGTTCTTGAGAAAACATGAAACCAATCAAGTTGTTCCATCTGTCTGTGTTGACAGTGTATTCAACCCCCTGCCTCACATGCTATGTTGCCCTAACGGTGTGTGTGTTTCAGACGAAAATCAATACATCCTTACCGTCCAGGTAGCAGCAATGTTCTATCTTGACTGAACTCTAACTCCCTGACAGTAATGTTATTTGGAGGTAATCCAGTGTTATATATTATAGCTTTTTTTCCTCTATATACTTCGATGCCAAATCAATCCCTTTCTCCAAAGTAAATTAATAATGAATGCCCTCTCTTGTTCATGTCACAAGGTAGCCAGAGGGGGCTGCGGTAAGATTTATTTTCAAAACCGCACTTGGTCTGATACTCGATATATTTTTGCCCTCCACAAGTACAGTGGGATATGCTTGATGCACTGCTAGCTGAAATAGAGTTGGATCTGTGACTCGATTGCAACGTGCACTGAGAATGAATACCCAAAGTAATTCTAAACTAACTAAAAAAAAAACATTTAGCAATAACATGATGACATTGCATTAAAAATTAACGCTTTGTAATCTGTACTAGCATGAGAATAGTCGAACATCCCATGATGATGCAAAAAAAAGCTTATATTATCCCAGAGCGCATGCATTTCGGTGTCAAGGCAAAAAAAATGGACGAGGACCATGCTTGTTTATTCCGCATGCTTAATTTTCCCCGCCCTTGGATGCTTTTCATTGCACTGAAAGGGTAGACACTTTATTTGGATTAAAATGGTTTGCTGTCTGCTCTTCTCTGATAAGGGAATATAAGGCGGAGTTATTTTTAATTTATGTATTTGTTGCATTGTGCTGATTCAGTGTGGCGCCATGAACATGCAGCTCAGACATGCTCTAGTGGCCGGAGATGCTGCACTACAGGTTTCCAGAAGGTTCTGACTACTCAAGATTAAGACTGATTGCATTGGATTCACCCTCAGTGTCTTACCAAGAGGCTGTTATTATAATGCACAGCATTTTATGGTGATGCTGTAAATAATATTTTAATATGATAGCTGAACTAACAATGTGCAGTCCCTACAGTGCACGTACTTAAAGGGATAGTCCACCCCAAAATTAAAATGACTTTGTTTTAACACAGTGTCTACACCAGATGTGAGTGATGAGGCAAAAGCAAATAGAACACATTATAATCAGTGATGCTGTTTTTGAGAAACAAATAGATTTGTAGTGGTCGCTTTATTGCGTCTATAGTGGAAACAGCCTCAAACTGTAAGTCTTCTGTCATATAATAGCTTTGTGTGATGAATAGGTCAAAGGGATACTGTGTCCCCGTTACAGTGTAATTATACATTGAAGTACTAAGTAATTGTAATTAACTAACTATAGGGTTAGGGTAGGATTAGGGTTTGGTTTAGGGTTAGTTGCATGTAATTATGCCTAGTTTCTATTTATTGCTAAAGTACATGTAACGTGTAACAAAGACACATTAAAATAAAGTGATACCGGTCAAAGTGTAATTTCTTTTTTTTTACAAAAATTGTATCATTGTTTAATTAAATTCTTCCTAGTTCTTTTTGGTATGTTCGTGATTGTTCTGATTTGTCTAATCTTTTCAGTGAATAGATTAGATAAATTAATTTTCTGTCTGCCACACAAAACTTTCAAAAGGCTTCAGAAGACTTGGAATATAAAGCTTGTCCTTTTTGAACCTTGACAGCCTTAGTACTCTACTTGGTTTCTATTATATTGACAAGAAAATTTGGATATTCAACAAAAATTCACCTATTGTGTTCCACACTGAACAAAGAAAGTCATTCCGATTTGATTTTGAGTAAATATTAATGGCAAATCTTTCGTCTTTGGGTGAACAGTTCCCTTAAACATACATTATTGCATAAGTGCAGAGTCATCTGTGTGTACATGAAAGCACACCAGCCATGTGCAGCGAAAGGCTATTTGAACAGCAATGCTCTTGTTTCCGGTATTATTTACCATATCATCCATGTCTACATGACGAATGTGTGAGAGCTTTGCTCTTTGATCCCATAAACTGTGTTTCATCGGGGGTTTTTGTTCAATTACCGGTGCAACAGCTGCTTTTGCTTTGCATTTTTTTCTATTATTCCAGCCAACTTTGAATGCCCTTGAGTGTGCTTTGTTACCCTGTTTGGCAGCCGTGTGCTTTATATGCCAGCCGACGCGTCTCCTCCTCCTATTATGGGTGGCTCGCCTCTTACTTGCTTCTCTTGCATTCACCTAGGGAGATTTTTATTGAACCAGAGTTTTTTAAAACTTTTTGATGCCACAGATCCTCAAATATTTTTTCTCAAAAAAGGCAGCTTGACCCATTAACACTTTGAAAAAAATAATAATGAAGATATACTGTATACATATATGAACACACACACACTAATAAGTTGTGTTGACACTTTGTAATGTTGTTTAAAATCTCATTTTTTTCTGTAGAATTAGATATGTTTATTTTTATTTTGTTTTATTTTATTTTTGGCAGTTTGGTTTTTGCTGCACACATTGCCACCTTATAGAGAAGAGCAAGGGGAAGACAGATTGGAGACGGGCGACTTTAATATTTCTGTGTAGGATGCCCTGCAGTGTATTATGAACCCGTCCACAGGGAAAAGGCTTGATCTTTCCACTGATCTCCAGCGTTCTCATTTAGTCTATTATAAGACGAGGTAGAGGCCAGTGCCGCAGTTTCCACTCCCGTGAAAACGAACGCCTTTGCTTGTACCCCAGTACTTCTGCCCGCCTGCCTAGGGAGAAAAAAAAAGACACAAAGAAGCACATTTACCACATCTGTCCCTGGTGCTTTGGATTTTGCCCTCTAAAAGCTAAAGTAGTTCAGCTCTGTGCCTCTCACTGAATCGACTAAGATGAGCGCGCAAGCATTATAACCATAATGGGCTTTAATGAGCATCGAACGCCTAATATTCGAGTGTGTGCCAAAGATTTTTGGGCTGTGATGCTACCAGAGATAAAACAAAGATTGCATGAAAATTGTCCCTGCGTTTTATTGAATGGTTAATCAGGCAAGTAATCAATTAAGCGCATGATTGCTTTTGATTTTAATAGCCCTACAGTATATGAAGAGGCCCTTTTTGGCCTCTGCTGCTAACTGTTAGGCATAGCTGTAATTAGACACAGCATGTCCTCATTTAAGGAAGGCCTGTAAGTAATTAGCATCTAATTCCATTGTATCCGTAATAAAGAGAGATGGCATTGTCTTTAAGTCAAAAGCACTAAGAGGCTGTTCCCCCCTCCCAGCCAGTTTAGCTTTAAATATTATCTGGGGGTCACTGAATTTAATAAACCCAATCTTCAGGAGGGTTTGATCGATGTCTAACCATGTTGTTCTTCCTTGCTTAATATCTAGGGAATACATTCACACTCGCTTCCGAAACAGATGCAGTCTTCCGACGTACAGTACCAGGGGGACTATTTGAATGAATGCTAATGAATATTTGAATTTAAATGATGAATCCCAGTGCTTTAGTAACAAAGGGATACACCGGTAATAATTCAGTGGGGAACTTTGCTCGTAGCGCACATGCTAATGCTAAGGGTTAAGTATTCTCTTTGGTTCTCTCTCTTCTTTTTGTAGTTGCTCACAAGGGGACTTTGTGACACACACAGCGTGGCTGAACAGATCAAGTATACTGTACGCCGGAGAGGATAAGTGGTCTGTGGACCCCCGGGTGAGTTTGGTTACTCTGAACCAGGATGAGTTCACCATCAAGATAGAGGATGTGGACTTGACAGACGAGGGCCAATACATCTGCGCGGTGCAGACTAGCAGCAGACCCAGAACCACTTCCGTGCACATCATCGTTCAAGGTGAGTTTTCTGATGTGTCACGGTGTAGAGCACTAAGGGTGAATGCTTTTATACGCTTTTGTAAAGGAGCACTTCATCCAAAATTGAAATACTGTCATCATTTACTCACGCTTGCGTCGTTGTAAAAACTGTATGAGTTTCTATCATCATTCTGAATGAAAAAAATATTGCAGAATATCCAGAGTGCCGTTTTCTATAATGGGGATTGGAGCAGTGAAGCTCTAAAATGACAAAAAGGACCATAAAAGTGACAAAAGTAGTCCATTTGACTTGTGAGCTGTATTTCTAGTCTTACAAGAACCAATAATGTTTCAAATCTTGGATGTCAAACCTGATGTGCTGTGTCCTGTTGCATCATAATTGAACTGAACTTTCAAATGTTAAACAGATTTTCTGCAAAATAACTACTTAAATGTTAGTCTTTACATAATATTAAGCCATCGTATGACTTCAGAAGACATGCAATATATAAAGTTGTATAAATAACCACTTTTATGTTTCCTATTATTAAGTAACGATCACATTTTCACATTAGAAAAATTTCACAAGCACGCCCATTGCCCTATTGTCAATAGTTTAGCAATGTACAGTATGTATGAAGCACAGCACACAAAGAAGCCACTTTCAAAACAAGCAGCTTTCTGCAATATCTGCTATATTTATTTTGTATTTCAAGTGAAACAAAGTCATACAAGTTTCGTACTGACCATGAAGGGGTGAGTAAATGATGAATTTTCATTTTTAGGTGAATTATCTCTTTAATATGCTTGTGCCTGAATGTGTGCACATAGTCTGTATGTTTGGTATAATATCATTTCTGGAGGCCCTTTTTCAGTATCGGTTAGAAACACCTTGAACTCCAGTAACGATATTGGGTATTTTAATGAAGTGGATAATTATGTAATTAATGCTGATTGTGTAAAACCTTGGGGGTGCATTTTTTGCTCCTGATTTGTGGGTCCAGTGTTAATATGATTGATGGCAGTGTCATTCCTGTGCAGTGATGCAGTAAGTCATAACAGTGCCGACTGGAGGTACTGTACACTGGCTAGAGATTTAGAGCACAGCAGCTCACCACTGCAGAATTCCAGCTTTCAATGCAAAACTCATTGAGTAATGTTGTGGGAATTTGTGATAGTCTTTTTTGGTAGTTAAATGTTTATTCCAACACTAATTCTCCGTTGAATGAATGATAAGGCCAACAAAATATGTTGTATTTGGCAAACTCATAGTAATGGTGGCTCCTAACCAACATGATGTATCAAAATAATTTGTTAAAAATAAATGTTCAGTCATTCTACATGACAAAATTAGCTTTTGACTATGTTTACCCATCAGGCTTTGTTCACAAATCTTAACCCTCTTTGGTATGTTTTAATGTTATCTAATATTTTTCCCATAAAATTTTTGGACAAAATTATTTTGAATATGAAAAAAAGCTATTAATTTTTACTTAACACGTGAAACCTTAGTCATAGCCTACTTGTTTTATGCACAAGTAAATTCAATTAAACACTTCTAAATAAATTGTTAAAAAAACTGTTATAATTAATTCCAAAAGTCCCATTTTCAAAGTTTCCTGCAAAATGATGCTACACAAAGTTGACCTGTGGGCAAAAACATCTATTTAACGTATATAGTCACCATACTAGTGGTTTATTTAAAGTTTTCCCTTTTAATTGCAACAATGCAGTGTGATGTAGTTTTTGTCCTGAAAGGCAAGCAAGTTGAGGGAAAGCACCATAGACCAATGAGAAGCAATAACCCAGAATTGTTTCAAAGAGGTCCAGTTATTAACTTATGGCTAATGGTTCAGACCTGGATTTGTGTTAGTTGATAAGCTGCGGTTAAATCTTTGTTTGTTGTAATTAGCCTCACTGACACATGGTTCTGAGAGAGTCTTTGATCTATAAAGGAAGAGCTGTACATTGGGTTAGATGAGTTCATACTTGCGTCAGTGGAGAAGACCTCTCAAGACATTATCAATTAAACTGAACGTTAGATCAAAGAATGGGCAGGAATTGGGGAAGAGCTGCAAGAAATATCTTTCACGTCTATGAAAATTGTAATAGTGGTGTTTGCTGAGGCAGGCATCACTGTTGCATAGACTTAAAATGTAAAATTCAGAAAGTTACTACTACATATGGCTCAGTTCGCTCCTTCAGTCTGTGGTTTGTATTTTTTACAGAACTTGTAGAAGTAATAGCACACCTATTCTCACAAACCCACATACTTTGAGCTATAATTAATGTCCGAAGCACAAACAGTGCAGAACAAAGTCACATGAGTTTTTTGTATTACAGGAGTTCAAATCTTAACAACTGAAATTCAAAGAAAGCAGTTGAAATCCAAAGAAATTTACATCACTATAGTTTTTGACAAAGTTTGTCTAGATAATCTGAATTAGGGCTGTTACTAACGATTATTTTGGTAATCGAGTAATCTGTTGATTATTTGAAGATTAATCGAGTAATCTGATAATACATTTTGTGGTAATAAAAAAAAATAGACCGAAGTGAACAACAGCCTTTAAAATGACTTAAAATACATAGGCCTATATAATAACAATGAGGCAATTGGTTCAACAAAAGTATCAAAAGTAAGTGATTGTATGGTTTTATTGAAAAAAACTGTTAAAATACATAATATAATATACATAATATAAACATAATCAATTTATGTACATTATAACAAAGGCCTGCAGAGGGAGCCAACGGCCTGGTGATTGTTGTTATTACACTTTACAGCATGATCAAATCCTTGTTTAATATTGACCAAACAACATTTCATTCATATGTCTACTTTTTTAAAACAGCCTCCTGGCAAGCACCACTCAAATTTCTTCAGAAACGTAAAAATCTACTTTTCGTATTAATATATCAAACAATCTTGTGCAATATTATATCAAAGACTTCCAGTTAGCATCAAGACATGTTTTGCTTTAGCATTCCGTATAGCACAATCGGTCCGTTCAAGCCGAGCATTTAGCAGATCCAAGTCATCTGCCCTGTTGCCTTGGTAACGTAGTTCCAGAATACTGCCTTGATTGAGAGTGTGAAGAGATGTTTCGGCACGGAGGTCAGATTCTGCACAATACCTGGACACAACAGCACACTGACAGAAATACAACTGTAACCCACAGTTACCAAACAGCACATGGAGAGCTGGAGGGAATCGCGCATCCCTGATTGGGGTGCGTGGCTATAACCGCAGTTGGTGGCAGACAGACAGAGAAAGCCCTCAGCTGCTCTCTATCTTTACAGTGTAAACTGCACATTTGAATAGAGATCCAATTTGCTGCTCCGTATGCAGAGTCACAGCCCCCGCACATCAAATTTATCGTGAGAAATGAGTTCGTAATAACCTGAATAAGCAGGTATTATGTAAACACTGGGAGTGGTTTTGCGAACACCTGCTTGTGATAAACAGCGTAAATCTCTACCGTCGTCACGAATACAAATAAAGGACATGGTTCGTCTTTCTCAGTGCCTGTGAGGGCACTGGAAGGCAAATATTTACAGCCGCACAACTCACTGCTGACCTTGTTAAAAGCATCAACTAGAGATTAGCTCATTAAGGGTTTAGTAAATGAAGTTCTGCACAAATTTTTTTTTGATGTTTATGTAATTGATTTTTTTAAGTCTCATTGCAAGCATTGCAGCTGAATTGGATTAATGTATTTTCAAAATGACAAATATACAGTCATTTTGACTAATGTATATATACATTTAAACAACACACACACACAAAAAATTCATTACTGTACATAACCTCCTGAAAACTCCCAAATACAACATACATGCAAACATGTCTTTAATTATTAATTCTGTTTACCAAAGCAGTCAACATTTATGAGATTAAAATGCCAGCATTACCATAGGAACACAACTAATGTGCCAAGCGAGTAGTGATGGGTTGGTCACTCATGAACGATTCATTCATTTTGAACGAATCTTTAATAGGACTCTGGACTACCGAGTTGTCTCAGAGTGATTCGTTCATTTTGTGTTGACCGCGCATGCGCAACATCCTATAGGTTCTGTACTGGAAACAGAAATGATTAGTTAATCTCTCGAGTCTTCAGGTTCGGGTCCGAGTCTTTCGTTCTTCCTGTCAGTCTCATAGAGGTTATGCTGTCAGTACCGGAAAGAGAAATGATTAGTTCACCTCTTGAGTCTTCGGGTCTGATTCTTCTGAGTCTTTCGTTCTTTTGTGACGTGACATGATGTATCAGCACTGGACACATAAATGAGTTAATATTTCCCAAACGTTCTCATAAACAATCGCATAGTCCGCATTTTTTTTTTAACATTTACATGCTGCATTTTTGGTCTCAGATTATAGCTTTTTTTATTTCCTTCAATTTATAATTTTTAGAATTTCTGTCATGATGGTTCTTTTCCATATGAATGTGGTACTAAAGAGTTAGTAATGCTTTATCTATCATGGGGAAAATCACTTTGATAAAGATACCTATATAGAGCCTAATAACAACATGCAGTTACGTGACATAAAACCGAACGACTCAAACCCGAATACTCGAGAGATGAAACTAATCAATTCTGTATCCGGTACTGACTGCATAGCTGGAAAAATGTGCTTCCATTTTGAGTGCGCTTACCGTGTGCCTGCATTTGAAATAACGAATTTGCACACGCAAAAAACGCGATATGTGAACATAAGTAACGGTGTCACTAAGTCGTGCCGAACAATTTTGGCCACGTCGAGAGGAAACTAATCTCCACAGTCATCTGGAACGCAACCTCAGCGAGCTATATGAAGACTTCAAAAAGTGTAAGCCCAAATCTACCAAAACTGCTAACGAAATGCCAAGTAACAATAACAGAGTCTCACAGAAAACCATTAATCAAAGTGTTGCATGTGTAACGTTAACTCCTTATGAAAAAACAGAAGATCAGAAGAATATCTATTAGCCTACCTGTTTATTTTAGTATGATCATTACATATATAAATGATAAAAAAAAACGTAATAAAAATAGCATTTCTCTAGGGAAATGTTATATCGCAAGAAATACCGTTATCGCAATACTCAACAACAATATTGCATATCGCATATTTTCCCAGTATCGTGCAGCCCTAATCTTCTATTTATTTAGCTACAGCGATAGTATGATGCCCATAGGGATTTCGTTCCTGGAATGACGTGCGCTATCTTACTTCTGCAGGGCATATTTGAAGTTTCTGTGCAAGAGCGCCCTCTGGCTTTCAGATGTAGCAGCATTTGCAGCACTGACAAGCTGCGAACAAAATAATCGCAGCCTTTGCCAAATCGCGTGGGGTTTCATTTTGATTAATCGTGCAGCCCTACTATTTATAAAGAGCAAATTAAATTACGAACCTGCGATATACCAAAAAGTACCAATAAATGATGTAACTGGTGCATCATGTATGATGCTCATTCTAATCATCAGGATCAGTGTCCATATGTTTTATTAACTGTTCATTTTAGCTTTGTGTATTTACTTAGGTAACTGTATTTCCTGTAACCTTAACCCTTTATTTTCACTTAGTGTTTTTTTTCTTTATTTTTGATAACTGTGGTGGCTCATACCAACTTACTTCATTATATTAACAAAAACTAGTTTGAGACTGCTATTTAATAGCCTGTTAAATTCATCAGTGTTAGTGATATTCTTACAGTTTATGTGCATGTTAAGTAAAGTGCTTGTGTGTGTCAACCATTTTTGAGAAATAATTTCTTGGTTCAAGTTCCTAAACATTTGGGTTGCAGCTTAATGACCATGGGAAAATATGGGTCCCATGGCCAAATCAGTTGAGAACCGCTGTTATAATAGTGTGTGTGAACGTGAAATCATCATGACAATAAGATTTGACCGTGCTGTCATCATGCAACAGTCCGCGGATTGAATCATGACGTCGTACGTGCTTCAGTGGGAAGTCCCATTAAACATCAAAGATGTTTTCATCTTTATGCTTGTTTCTTTCTCAGTCTCTCTCGTTTTCTCTTACTATTTGTCTGTCTCTCTCTCTTACTCTAATACCATAAAACATTATCTGAATGTTATTTGAATGAAAAACATTAATCTATTATTTTTATACTTAAATCTGATCTGCATTTCCTGTTTTTCCGCACAGCCATTAATTTATGTTCTCCGGCACATCGTGTCAGCGTGGGAGTGAACTGCGCTATGATCATGTTTGCAGAGGCGAACCGTGTTAACACCAAAACTAATTCATGCTAATCAAAATAGCCGTGCTCCAGAGGTCTCGCTCAGAATACCAGTCAAACCGTCATATTTCCCTACATGCAGTTGTTGATGTATAATAAGGTCAAGGAGAAACAAAGCCAACTCCTCCTAATCTTTATAAAGCTGGTCTGAGCTGTCACTGCCATTGTCATCCACATTTATGAAGGGAAAGACAGCAGTTGCCTCACGGCTGTTGGCTTCAGTGGCGCTCTCAGAATGTCTTCCTGCAGATGTAGCATGTCATACACACTCGCCGTAGCATCTTTCTTAGAGAAATCTGTTGGCCTCAGTTTCATGTCATTATAGATTGGTTATTTTCCTATGTTTATTGGATAAACTGGTTGCTAACTAAGATCATGTTTGCCAAATGCTGTTGAATGAGAAATGTGTATTTTTTTTCCATGTTGGAATGCTTTCCCCATCCCAACTTAAGATGCAGAGACAGTAATTTGTTGGCTTTGGTTTCCTTATAAAAAGCTCCCTGACCAGCCTGACAACAGCAATTTTGGTTCAGCCTATGGTGTGAAGTTTGTGGTGGGGCTAACTATTGGCCTGAACAGTGACATAGGGTGGGAGACCCAAGTCTTGAGTAACTTTATTTCATGATAATGATAAATCAATAGAGTTAGTTTTACTTGAAATAATGTTGTTACTTGATGTTTCTACATATTTCTACCAATTCGTCTTCTAGTAGCTTATATCGACAACTTCTATAATGACAAATGAGTGAGAAGAAACGCTTTAAATAAACAGAGATGGAAGAAACTTACTTTCAAAGACAAATTACTGCACTTAAAGTAGAAAGTGTGAAAAAGGAGAGAAACATGTGAACAGTATTTCCTAAAAGCCATAAAGCTGATATATAAAACCCTTTCTTAAGGGACTATGATGTAGCCCATCTGCATTTGTCTTTAAATTGTTTCTGTCACATACCTAGAGGGCAGGATTATATCCAAGCTGTGATGGGGAGAGAGTCCAACGATATTCGGGATACCCCCCTAGCCCAGCAAAGAGCCGGGGATGGCCAAAGCTGCTTTTCGTATTTATTTTTATTTTTTTTGAGGAACAAAAATCCAGCGAATGTGTTGTATAGAAGAAGCAGATGAAGTCAAAATTCATTCCCTGATTAAAGACTTTGCATAGTAATCAGCGTCTGAAAGAGGTCATCATTTGCATGTCAAATTATCTGACATTTTCACTGGATGCAAACATGGTTCCTGCAGCTGTGTTTCAAATATTAGGGTCTTGTGTATTCATAATGTAGATGTTTATTTTGGTCACAGAGCAGAGCCATTATATCAGCTTTACATAGGAACAAGTCAAAATCAAATGCTGTTTGTACACAACAGAACGGCAACATGTTATTTCATTTGTATTCACGTGCATTGTGAATGGTTTCACTATTGATCGTGTGACTATTGATCCTTGAAGAAAGAGTGCACAAGTGTGTGAAATATTAATGAATGTAAATCAATAGAAATGAGTCATTTTATGAAAAGTTTGAGAACCAGGAAGCAACTCTAAACATGCCTTGTTCAGACAGAAATCAAAAATCAAGACATTTCTCCTCAGAATTATTCTGTTCAAAGCTCATTTCAACAGCTTTCGGACATATTTGTTGATACCTCGGTTTGCCCGAATTCTACATTTACTTTATGTATGCATTCAACAGATGCTTTTATCTGAAACGAATAGAGAAAAATTCTAAACAAATTTTAAGCTAGAAATGTGTTGTAGCTATCCTTAATGAAGTAGCCAATCCCAGAATGCATTGCACTGAACTCCAAGATGACAGATGAGGTGAAAGTTGGTTATAAAACTTTTTTATTTATTTTAATATTGAAAGTGAAGTGTATACTGTATATTCTATAATGTATCTATATCATTTTTTATTTAGTTTTAGTTACATCAACTGAACAATAAACTGGTTTCTAACTGAGATCATGTTTGCCAAATGCTTTTGAATGAGAAATATGTGATTTTTTTCCATGTTGGAGTGCTTTTCCCATCCATCCCATCCAGATGCAGAGACAGCTACCTGTATAAGTAATTTGTTGTCTTTGATTTCCCCGAAAAACCTGCTCAGCCTGACAACAGCAACTTTGGTTCAGCCTATGGTGTGGGGTTAGGGGCGGGCCTAACTATTAGCCTGACCAGTGACATAGGGTGGGAGATATGTTCAAATTCTTATATTGTTTTAGTTTTAGTATAGGCACCTGCCTATTTTGGCAGTGTGCAGCGAGGAAACTCGCTAGGTTTTGGAACAGAGCTCTGCCACTGCTGGTCTTTAGGTTCTTGTGACAGCAATGAAACACAGATTGATTTCCTCTGTCCCAAACTCGCTGTGCTTATCAAACAACTGGTGACACTGACATGTTTATTGTGCCACAGAAGACAAAAATAACATGTTGTTTTACTGTAATATGACACGTGTCCATGACTGTATGACAAGAATGGAGCCGTAGCATACTGGAAGTATATTTTCAGATGGTAGATGTTTTATCAGCTAACTCCCCTTCCAGAATCACTGGCTCCATGTAATTTAGTCCGTAACCATATGGGTCCACTGGCATGGAGTTGAGCAGGTGTTTTCAATTCATTCTCCATGGGAGTTGAGTGACGTGCTCACGTGGGGGATTGACAGCAGAGCAACCAGCAAGAGCAACCACCAAGAGCATCAAAAAGTTGAGAAATGTACAACTTTATTCAAATGGGAAAAGAGATATAGAGGGTGGCAGCCAGTGAGGTAAAGTCAGTTTGTCAGAAGTTTCAAAATCCACCAATAGTTCTGGATTTTTTGGTGTATTCAGTGCACACTGTTGCTATTGAATTCAGATTTTGAAAAATCATTGTGGCTAGGTTAACAAATGTTTATTAAATTTACTCTATACTTTGGGTAAACAAGGGTAAAGTTTGCACTGTTATTGTGCATAAATATGATTACTTTATTGACCACATATTGAAAGCAATCATTAACCATTCTGAAGGCATCCACACTACTCTGCATTTTACAGACACAGCCCCAAAGCTGCAGACCACTAGAGTTTTAAGCAGTATTGAGCGGGTTTCTTCCGCACCAGTGGACACTTGCAGTAAGAGATCATCTGGCTGGAACAAGGCTAATTGTTATCCTTTGTGTTGACTCCGAAATATCACTGGCTTATTGGCAGCAAACCAGTCAAATATGAAACATTTGTATACCAACATTTGTAAACATTTGTATACTGTTGTATTCTAACATTAACACAAAATTTCCCCAAAATCATTTTTAATCAGAGATACGAGATTTATGACTTGGGAGCAGGGAGATACGAGGTTACGCTGTCATTGATAAGAATGGTACGGACACAGACGTCGCCGCTGCCAGCAGTGTTCATCAAAGTCTGCGGTCACGTTGAGCCTTTTGACAAAAGATAAGGCTTTAAGAGCTATTCAAATCTAATGGTTGTGGTTACATACATCTTCCTAAACTCCATTTTAAACGTTTAAGAGATATGAGTGATGCAATACCAAAATACTAGGCTGTCTAAAATAGGTGGAAATTAATCTGCACGCAAACAAAGTCGGCGGTCGCGTTGAGCCTTTTGACTCTTAACTCTTAAAGTGACAGCAGTCTAATATTCCTGCTGCTGTCTGTCATGTTAATCAAAGAACAAAAGACAAAGAAAATCACTCTCTGCATTTTTTGTGTATTTGTACAGTAACTTATGCACAAAAAATGTCCAGAAATCAATTTCAGTAGTACAGTGAGTTTAATTTATCGACATAGATCTCATGTTTAATGTGATAGTTTCATCCTTGCATCTATAATATAGCTAATATATTGTTCGTCCTGAGAGTCTTGACATCTTGATGTACTTTTGATGTTCGTGTGTCCTAATAGACTGGTGGTAGATCTAGTGTTAAGCGTGCCAGAGGTTCTGGGTTCTAATCCATCTTAGTGATTGCAGACAGTCCCTTCGGACTTGTCTCTCAACCGCCTGCTCATATAGAGATCAATTTATATTATAAAGCTCGTTTTGAGGAAAATTGGGTTTTAGCTTGTTGTCTACGTTACTATGATTGGAAATATATGTCATTTGTGTTTTAACAACGTTTAGCTCACGGGTTATTGATCCGGGAAGTTCGAATCTGTGAATATATTGGCAACTTTTGTGAACTCCTTGAACTAAGCACTGACCGCATGTCTTTATATTTGACTATGAACCACTCCATTGGTAATGTACGGAGCAGTCTGAAACACTGCCAGCAGGACATTAAACAGGAAGTGTTTGTCCGAGCTTACAACAAGTTTTGCAAGGGAACACAAAAGTTTTGCGGGGAACACAAATATCTTTGTGAGAGAATACAAAAGTTTCACGAGGGAGCGCAAAAGTTTTGTGAGAGATCGCAAAAGATTTGAAAAATATTTTTTTTCTCCCATCCCAAATTTTTTCCACCACCATGTCCCTTTAGGGGCTCCATACATTTTTTTTTTGCGTCTTTTATTGGCAGACCCCCCTTGCCATCTCACGTCCCACCCCCTTTTTAAAACATAAAAAGTAATATAGTCACAGTGTTTTTGCCAAATAAGTCATGTTCCCGGATCAACATATTTTCTTGATCCTGAAAAATCAAGAAAACAATGGTAATTCAAACAATGGTAATTCAACAATGGTACAAAAATGGTTCAAAAAACAATGGTAATTCAAAAGCACTTTGAATTACCATTGTGTATGAAATGTGCTATATAAATAAACTTGCCTTGCCTTGCCTTGAAAAACGTTCCTGTCCAAAATTTTGTCCTACCCCTAAACCTACCCATAACTTATCCCTAAAATCAGAGGTGAATGTGAATAGGTGAAAGGTGAATAACACTGATGTAGAAGCCCCTAACCCTGTAGAATTATAGCTAGGATAAATGTCTGTCCTTTCATTATTGAATTCTTTTTTCATCTAAAACAATTAGTGGTGATGATTTTGTGATAAACTTAACCGTATTAATGGTGCTCTCAGTTGCTGCTGATCATCATAATGAAGTGCTTATTAATGGATTGTTGAAAATCTGCCAGCGGATCTGGTCTGCCAGATTTTTGTCCTTTTGTTCAACCAAACCAAAACTCTAATATTCTGAATCATACACATATATGGTTAATTTTGTGGTTTTGTTTTGATAGTTAGTTTTCTATTCATATTTCATCATCCATATCATGCCTTACTGAGGATTTCTACATCTCAGTTATGGAAAGCTGAGGTCAAATCTTGGGAATAGTCTGCGATATGCCAAGTTATTTCTATTCAATTGCTCCTCCTGTCAACTGAGGATCTCTTTGAAGCTCAGAAATCCGGCATCAAAAGTAAGAGGATGGTATGACTCTATTAAAATGCAATTTAACATGCTTTACCTCATACAGAGGCTGGAGAATCCAATCTGGTGACACACACACACACACACACACACACACACACACACACACACACATCCCCAAACGGCCATGTTTCTTGGTGAGTGTGTGAGAGTCTGTGCAATATAAAGGAAGAACACTCATTGTAAGCCCTTTATTGGCTTTGGAAATGGCTCTGAGTTGCATTCCGTCCATCCATATCAGGAAAATGGCTCGCAAAGATACACGCTATCGTTCCAAGACACAAGTCATAAATGCAGTGATAGAATCATTCCTCACTCTGACTGTCATTGTCATACAGAGGGTCACTGTGCCGTTGTAAACAGTTCTCTTATTAACTTTCATATGGTTCCTTTGGTGACTGTTACAGTTTGTCGTTAAACAGAGCTTGTGTGCTGCGGGTTTGCTGGAATCTGCTGTTAAAGAGCTGTGTGGAGGCTCTAAATAGTACACATTGCCTTTTATGCTTTTCTTTTTTAGGATGACTTTAAGCTTGCCATATTTATAATAGTGAGCAAAACACATTTAACATTCTAGGCTACAGATAATCAAATGTATCTTCTTGCTGCTGGATGAAGATTTTGCATTTTGCATTTAGATGAAGTTTTTATATACATTTTTTTTCCTTCATTATGGAAGTGATGAATTTCTTCAAAAATCTGCACATTCAGCAATTATAATTTCTTCACGAATGAAGCCTCGTTTAAAATATTTAATAATAATTAATCCCCCTGTTTTGTAGTTAATTGTTAATGCATTCAGTTCATTTTATTAAAGAAAAGAAAAGTAACTTTTTGTTATCATTAGGTTTAAATTTTGTATTTCAATTTTTTTGTGAATCTGCACAAAACACTCTTGCATACACTACAGTTCTAAAGTTTTAGGGTCGGAATTAAATGTAAATGTTTTTGAAAAAGGTTTCTTAGGGTGCCTTCACACTTGCACTTTTGGGTGCGCACCGTATGACTGCAATCGTACTATATCGCGGAAGTGAACCACCATTGATGACACTTGGTTCGATAAAACTTTGTGTGTGTACTTTTCACTCACTTTCCTGTAAAGCAGGGCTGACACACTATAAGCAGAGAGAGTGTTTATCTCATTTTTGCTTGTAGAAATGGAATGGTATATAGCATATAGATGCATGTGCTGTTATGTGCTGATCCTTTGGAAACAATACCAAAAGTAACAAAAACAACAACAACAACAAAATACTCATTTTGGCACCTTTTCCTTCATAGCCATTACCTAGCATCATGGGTACACGGCTGCAGCTTGATGCAAGTGTACCGAGATTCGGACCCAAATAATGTAATGTGATCAGAGACCAGCAGAGGAAGGTGGAGGGTGGAGCAATCGAACTCTGGGTCGGGCCATGTGTGAAAGCACCCTTCTGCTGACCAAGGTTGCATTTATTTGATCAAACACAACAGAAACAGTAATATTTTGTGATAAAAAATTACAATATAAAATAGCAATTTTCTGTATGAATATATTTTAACATTAATTTATTCCTGTGATGGCCGATTTGCTGCTCAAGAAACATTTTTTTTTTACTATTATCAATAGGGTTAGTATGCTGCTTTATATTTATATATAATTTTTTTTTTATGCAAACTTTGATATATATTTTTTTTCCAGGATTATTTGATGAATAGGAAGATCTAAAGGAAGAATTTATTATTTTAGATATATATTTTTTTGTAACATAAATGTCTTTAATGTCACTTTTGATCAATTTAATGTATCCTTGCCTAATCATTTTTGTTAATAATAATTATATTTAATAATATTAATTTAAGCAGTCTGCTGTATATCTATGAATGAAATGTTCCCTAACTTGTTGAACTTTGATGACGATGATGATTTAATTTCTCTATACAAAGTTTGGAAAAAACATAACTTTTGCTCAACATGGTGTCTGGGTTTGATTTGGACAAACTGTCTGTAAAGACAATCTGACTCTTGTGATTACTGAGAATGTGCTTTGGTTAGACTTCTTGCTAGTGGGAAGGTGTATGTTCTCTTACTATCTATTTATTAGGTTAAAATTTGTATATGGCTGTGTTAGGTCAGAAATGTCATTTGCAAACAGATTACATGTGTAGTCTGTTAAAATTGTATTTTGTCTATTGGTGTGTAGATGAGCTTCAAAGCTAATTGACATGGACTAAAAGTCACAAAACTTTAAAAATCTTTAAGGGCTCTCTCTGATTTGTCATGAAACAAACAGATTGTTTACCCTGTATGTTACAAACTGGAGAAAATTGTTAACTTGTCAAAAAAGACTGGCTCTCTGTCACATATGAAGAGGACATACACTTAGACTGACATTAAATGAATTATTTATAGCGGAGTGTCTCTGGAGGAACATGTCTTTAGTGACTAAAACAGGATAAAACAGTGGTACTGCCTGGCTTTGTTGGTACCAGCTCTGACGGTTACGGCAACCTTTGAATTGTCTCGGTTTTGAAATGCAAAACCAAATCACTTGACAGAGTACACGTGTCAAAATAACATCTGTATTCAATGGCAGAACATGATGTGTCAAACGACACTGGTAGTTTTCTGATCATACCATCAGTGCCACCTATTATTACATTTACTGAGAACATCACTTATGAAGGCTTAATGATAATGCTAATTGTTTAAAGCAGCGTGCTCATACACTGTGTGTTTTGTTTTGTAAGGTTTCACGTAATGAGATATCGTGCGTACACTGCCTGAAGGCATTTGTTGAATTAATTTTCAACAGAAGCATTTCTGCTAAGGCTCGTTGTGGATCTTCATTTACAGTGGAGGGAATTAGTTAATGGCCTCTAAAGGACTTTATTCTACCGTTACGGCAGTCAAGTCAAACATATTTTGCCGGCCATCATCGAGGCAAAAGTGCAGGATCCTCTCCAGAGATTGGAAACATTATACTGACCTTTAACTTAACAGACCTTTATGTTGCAGGACAATTTTTATAATATGAGCCAAGGTTTTGTGAGGAAAGACTTGTAAAGGTTCATGGTATAGTACTGTACTCAAAATAGTGTGTGTGTGTGTGTGTGTGTGTGTGTGTGTGTGTGTGTGTGTGTGTGTGTGTGTGTGTGTGTGTGTGTGTGTGTGTGTGTGTGTGTGTGTGTGTGTGTGTGTGTGTGTGAAATCCTCAGGGTGCCTGTGCCAAAAGCAAGAACTCAACCATCTTGATTCTTCTAAGATCCTCCAACAAACTGGATTTCACTTCATTTGAATATCCATATTAATGTTTTCTTCAAGGATTTTCATAATAACCAGAAGGGAAAAGGATGTCCACACTACTGTTAAAAAGTTTGGAAACAGTATTTAGAAATTTAGAAAACAGTATTTAGAAAAATTAGGATATTACATGAAATCACACAGTAATTACACAGTGATACCATGGTCATTGAACCAGGTTTTGGTTCTTTTGGCAGTGTGGGCAGGTGCAAATCCTGCTGGAAAATGATGTCACCATCTCCATAAAGCTTGTCTGCTGAAGGAAGCATGAAGTGCTCTGAATATGTCCTGGTAGAGACGGCTGCGCTGAGTGGACAGTGGACCAACACCAGCCGATGACATGGCTCCCCAAACCAACTCACTCTGTGGAAACTTCACACTGGACTTCAAGCATCTTGGATTGTGTGCCTCTCCATTCTTCCTCTAGACTCTGGGACCTTGGTTTCCAAATGAGATGCAAAATTTGCTCTCATCAGAAAAGAGGACTTTGGTCCACTGTGCTTTATTAAATCCAGAGTCAACGCAGCCGTCTACCAGGACATTTTTAGAGCACTTCATGCTTCCTTCATTTTCCAGCAGGATTTGCACCTGCCCACACTGCCAAACGAACCAAAACCTGGTTCAATGACCATGGTATCACTGTGTAATTACTGTGTGATTTCATGTAATATCCTAATTTTTTTAAATCTTGTTTTCGTCGGTTTAATGAGCTGGAAGCCCAAATTATGTACAAATAATCAACTAAATACTTGAAATCGTTTAAGTTGTGGGCCCTGAATCTATAATCTATGGAAGTTTAACATTTTGAATGGAATTATGGAAATAAATAAACATTTCCATGATATTCAATTTTTTTGGAAAGGGTCTGTATATACTGTGTATATGTATGTATGTATATATATATATATATATATATTTTATTTTTTTATTTTTTATTTATTACATTTTTTATTTTATTTTTGTACATTATAAATGCCTTTTACTGTTACTTTTGATCAATTTAATGTATCATTGCTGAATAAGAGTATTAATTTCTTAAAAGTATTAATTTCTTTAAAAAAAAAAAAAAAAACTACTGCCCGAAACTTTTTAATGATAGTGTAGTTTAAATAAATTAAAAATGTACAAGTGCAATACAAATAACAAGTGCTTTGGCTAAAGTGTAACGCTTGTATCTAAATCAGTGCTGGTGAAAATAAACATTGTAGAAAATACACAATATGTTTATATATTGGTTAAATATGCAAATTTAAATGTATACTGTATTCAGGTGAATGCAGCTGTTCGCAATTGTTTTGACTTTATATTTCAATGTGAATTATGATGTGTTCTCCATTTTAGTTTTATATAGTATTTAATCTAAATTGATCAAATTTAATGCTTTCACCTTAATTGAGATGTTGATTCAAAAACTGCTTTATATTAGCAGTTGCGTATAGCTTAGCATTCTTTTTTTTAATAAAAAAAGTAAGTTTTAAAGTAGTTTCCTTGACACCTTTTTTAAATCTAACTCCAAAAAAAAAAAAAAAACATTTGATTGTTAATTTGAACACTCTTTGAGTGTTCTAGTAAATGTTTAACACTCCTTTTTAAAAGTAGGCCATAATTTGTTCTCCTGAAGGGAGGATGTCGACACCCTTTATCACCATTCCCAGTAGGGTAACTAAATAAAGTATTTGTAACATCTTTAGTTTTGCTGAGTTGTAGATTTTCTTTAGGTCTGCAAGGCCCTCATAAAGGCATGAATTGTGGCTTGCTCTGCAGTCTGTTTAAATTGTGTTCAAAGTGCAAAGGCAATCAATAAATCAACTTTGTGTAATGTGTCTAGTTTGCTATTTCTCTTCACCAGAAAGTAATGGTACCCATCAAATATGTTACAGAGCTTTTCTGTAATATTTATTGTAAATTTTTGAAAAATCAAAATGTCAAGCCCCACCAAAAAAATTAAAGACCCACCAAAACGTAACTTTTTCAAGAGAGATCACTGTTTAAATAATGTATGATTTAATTAAAAATATGTTTGAACATACCTTGAATGTAAGTTGTCACAGTTACATTTTTTAAATGTTAAATTTATGTTTGCATGCTCTGTGGAAAAGACCATTGATTTCTGAACTATGGCAGTCTATATTCTTGATAAAGAGTTTCGTGTATCATTACTAACATTCACTATTGTAAAAACATTTTTTGGTACAATAACACTTTATTTCGATATTCCACTTTAGACATTTTACTAACTTTGCAACAACATGTGAACTAACAGTCAGAGTATTAGTAGACTGTCTGCTTACACTTTATTTTGATGCTCCCCAAAATATATTTTACTGACTGTAAGTAACTTGCAAGTTCAAGTCAACTTATTCTACTAATCCTAACCCTAACCTAACAGTCTGCAAATTATCTGAGTGTGAGTTGACATGTAGTTGCAAAGTTACTCATAGATATGTATAAAGTGTACATAGTAGAATGATTAAAGTGGCCATTCGAAATTGGGCTTTTAACATAACTTTGCTTTTTGTTTTACAGTTCCTCCAAAGATTGTGAACCTTTCAAAGGATCTCGTGGTGAACGAAGGCTCCAACGTCACTTTGATGTGCCTGGCTAACGGAAAACCAGAACCTGCCATCGTTTGGAGGAAGATATCACCTTCTGGTAAGATGCATATCATACCTCTATGGGAAGAACATATTTAACATAATCTCTGAAAAGTGAGCAAACCTCTAGTCAATAGTTTTTGCCTTCAAAATGAAACCAGAATCCTCAATAATGGTCCAGCACTGCTGATGTGTTTTTCCCATTACAAGAACAGTGCACTTTTTCCCTTGATGATTTAGCAAAATACCATATCCCACTGACATATTAAGCATGAGTAAGATAATATATCAGGTGTCTTTTTCACTGAGAGCTGTATGCGTCTGTGTTTGTATGTGTGTGTGGATGTGTACATGTGTATGTGTGTGTTTGTGTATGCACAGTACAAGCTGAGTGGTCCATTTTGCTTATCTTCAGGCCACATGAACAAATCAGCTCCATTTGGGCCTGTCTACAGCTCTGTTCTGCTGTGCACCATTTCACTTAATCAGGGAAAAAACTGCATTTTAATGCGCTATGATTCATGGGGTGCAATTGGACTGCCGTACCTGCTCATGCACGCAGCACCCCTCCCTTTTTTCTTCCTTTGTGTTGTTACAAGGATCAGGTAATTGAAATGTTAATGTGACACAGAAATGACTGCTCTTTTTTTTATTTTGAGATAAGTGAAAGAGTTTGAGATAGGATTCCATTATGATACAGTACATGTATCTGCTAAGAGCTTCAGCTGCTTTTAGGAATAAAAGAATAGCTCTCAGAATGGATTCAGTCAAGTCAGGGCCTTTTTGGACCACAGGATCGACCTATTTACTCCTCACATCATTTGGACGCTATGTTTACATACTTCCATTGTCTCCAGATTTCGATCTGGAATAGTTCACTCCAAAATGTATATTCTGACATTGTTTACTCACTCTTATGTCTTTCCAAACTGATGTGACTTTCCTTTTTCTGCGATAAAAGAAGATTTTTTTTAGAAATGTATACAATTATCTTTGTATAGCTATACCAGTATTGTTTTGGACCCCACTAACTTTCATTGAATGGCCAAAGCCCAATGAGCCATTCTTCAAAACATCCTCTTTTGTGTTCCACTGATGAAAGTAAGCAATATTGGTTTAGAATCAGAACAATAGGGGGGAATAAATGGAAACCATACATACCAGAATGAAGTTAGACCATATGCAAATTTACTCAAACAATTGATAATAGTTTGGCCAAAATGGTTTTAATTAAATATTAGACAGACAAACATTTGGACCATGCACTGATGAATTGTTCACAATAAGACCAAAAAGATGCATTAAGGAAGTAAATGGGGTTATTTTGGATTTTATGTTGATTCAAAAACTTTAAAAATACAGACGTGGCTCAAATTAGTCTCTGAAATAGTGGGGCGTGTTGGCATTGGTAACATTACACCACTTATAAACACCATGCTTTTGTGCCATTAGTTCAATTTAACACTTTGTTGGTTCTCAGATCTGATTTGCTTTTGTAAAAGCATGTCATAATCTCCAAAGAGCTGGCAACCAGAAATCTTGATGGGGCCGGAATCAGTGGGAAGCTATCCAAACGATGTGTGAAACTTAATTAAGACACAGACCCCCCTGCGATAAGATCTTAATATCTCGATAGCACCAGGATTTGTTTCTTGTCAGAGATTTGTTTCTTTTAAAAATTTGTATTAGGCAGACAAGAGAGCCTGTTGATGTGAAGCACACCTGCTCCCTCGAGCATTCACCGTACTACAGTCATTTAGATTTACCGCAGCGTTTCCACATTGTTTCAATAAAGGGCTGAAATAAGTCTGCCAGTCACACTTAGTTCTGTAAGTACACATCTCCGACCTTTAAATGGCACTTCGCTCTAAGCCGCACGGCTCTTTCGCCGGACTCTATATAAACCCGAGAGATTTCGTGATCCCGCGCCGTATCTCCAGTCTCGCATTACTCGCTTGTAAGTTTTTTTTTTTGTTTTTTTTTTTTCAAGATTACGATCATACCAAGTCCTTTTCTTATCTAGATCTCAATCTAAAGAGGGCAGCTAGGACCGCTATCATCCATTCTCATTAAAGAAACATGCTACAATGTTATTTGTGCTTTAATGACATTCTAGAGTTCACCTTCATGTGTGGAACTCTGTAGTGAACACTAACAGAGAAATATCATGATGATGTCATAGAGAAAAGGTTGATAGATCATTAAGCATGTTGTTTAGATGAAATTTGTGGGAAAATGCATTTACATAAAAAGCACTGAAATGTGATTTCAAGGCCATTAGCGGCAGTCTTTATGTTGGAAAAGTACCGTAATTTAGCTTAAAACTTAAAAAAAAAAAGAAGAAGAAAAAAAAAAGAGGGGTATACTTTCATGCATTATCAGATTAGCCAAAATATTCTCACTAGGGTCAGGGGATGTGGATATGGAAATGTGCAGAGTTCTGCAGGCACAAATTCTAAGATTCAATGTGGGTCTGGATATTAGCAATTTGAATTATTGATAAAGCCCAAAGTCTTAAACAACCAAGAACTGAAACTTAGTATAGGGCCAGTTGTTTTTGCTGAAATCCTGAATATTATGGTGAGCTCTATTATTTTGCTTGAAGAGTATGTTATTTTCCCAGAAACTTTGAGTAAACTTTACCCTTCACAGAATCAGTGTATTTATGTTGCAGCTCTTGTTTTCCTTTAAAAATGTTTAAACACCCATTAAATAAGATACATTTAAATTAGTAAGACTTTAATTAAGTTTATTTTTTCTTACCACATTGTATTTTCTTTTTTTAAGCATATATTTTAAAAAAAATTATGCTTAAAAATGTACCAATGAGGGATGAAAAATAAACTTAATTTAAAATGTATTCTCTGAAAATGAGTTATCTTATAAATTGATCTTACTTTAAAGATAAATGAATGTATGTTTACTAAAAAATAAATAAATAACACCGGTTAACCCTAGAATGCATAAAGTAGGTCTAATTGATCTGGCATGATGTACTTTTTAAATATTTTATCAATAAAACCATGAATTGTTTGATATTCCATTAGTTCAAACAGTAGGGTTTCTGACCCTCATCAATGGCATTTGGATATTTCATATTTGGGGGAAAAGGTTATCACTACCCTAAGAAAGCATAACGGTGGTCAAATTAACCTGTACATTATTCATTTCCTATGGACGTTTGACTCTACACAGTATTTTTACATTTTTGTCAACAATAAAACAGAATTATAAAAATCTGTTGTGACTTTTTTCCTCAGACATCAACCCTGTGTCTAAATGTGTTTCTCTTTGACCCTGTGTCTCTTTGTTGATACGTAGGTATTTGAACAGTGCGTAACATTTACAAGGACAATTTTTTTTTTGATAAATACTGAAACGTACAGTATGGTCATTTTGACAGCATCTAAAACATGAACATTATTACATATTTACATCTATAGAAGTGTAAGATATTTACAAATCATTCATAACATAAACATGGTGGTGCAATTAAAAATATACATGTTTCATATAAAAATGTGTGTATCATCAGTTATTTTAATAATTTAATTATTAGCACACCTGTTTTTTAAAGAAAAGCATGAATCATTTTGATCCCCTTTATTTTAGTTGCATTGCACTAGTTGGCTTTCTGGAATATTTAGTAGTCGGCATTTGTGGAGGATGTGTATAACTGCGTGTTCTGCCTTCCACATGCAAAGAAATGGATCGTTTATGCTTAAAAGAAATTATAAATAGAAGATATTAATGTTATTATCCCCTGATACTGTTTAATAGACATATTACACACTTGAGTTAATTTGCAGGGCTGTGCGTGGTCTCTCTTTCATGTGATCAGAGCAAAAGCCTGTGGTGGGGAGGGTTGTTTACTTATTTTTTTTTAATCTTCAAAAAGGGATATTCATCCCATATTTCTCTTTCTGTGTAAAACCCAATTCATACAAAGCAGCGTTTAAGTTGTTTTGTGGGTATGGGAAGAGTAAACGTGTTGTTGTGCTGCTGCATTGTTTTACCTTTGGGTGAGGAACAGGGTCAATAATGTTGCTAATTTATCATTGCTACTGTTTAATCGACTTGAATAAACATTGTTTTTAATGAGCGTCTGTGTCCCAGGAGCTAACACTCCTATTACATCAGCGTGAATTAGGGTTTTGGCTCAGTGAAGAGCACATTGTGTGGAGCACATTGCTTGAGGTTTTTATTGAGCTGTGATTGCATTAATCCTGTTTATAACCATCTATGTAATGAGGCTGCTGTGTGTTTGGGTTCGGCAGCTCATTTCAGGAACCAAATGATCCTCTGAGCGCTAGCCCTAACTGCTAATACAGTTCTACTCTGCTGATCTCGCTCTCTATTTTTCTTTTGCCCTCCCCTCCTCGGTTCTATGCTGACTCCAGTTTTTTTTGGGGGGGTGACAGAAACACAGAGTGAAATGAATGCATTTGGAGTGGGGTTATAGATTGATACTACTCTGGTCGGGTCTGGTTTGTTTCTCTCTCCTGAGCAATGGCCTCGGGGGTTTAGATGGATGTGGATCTGTGAACTACTTTGTGGAACCGCAAACTACCTCATGCTAATGCACTGTGCTGTGTGTTTATCTTTTCATTCTTACTCAAGCTTGTATTGTCTCTCAAATCAAATACAGCACGCTGTTCCATCTCGTCTCCATTCAAGAGCCGAATTGACCAAAACACCCAATTTTGCACATGCATTTAAGCTGAAAAGAATAACAACGACCTAATTAAGATATTTCAGCACATTTATTAGGTGATTAAACTGGATTGTGGGCGTTGTTTACACTGATATGCCACATACAAATATACCGCAAACACATTTGCACTTGCTCGCACAAACAAAAGCATATTTCAGCATTAGTAACAGATGTGGCTTTCACATTTTTAAGTCAAACAAAGAATCAAGGACTGGATGATATTTGATGGCTGGAATCAAAGCAAGCCTGTCAAACTGCATTATCTTTGCTGACAAGAATCTCAGCTGAATAAAGCCAATAAATATCTGCAGGGCATATGTGTGACTCACTCTATCTATGTTTGTAGATAAGATTTTACGCTAGTCAAGTCTGTATTTTTTTTTTGTGTCAGTTAATAGACCTTTTGTTTCCTAAATTATTTAGCAGCTAAATCTTTTATAACTGAGAATGTGCGTGGCATTCACCTGGAAAACGATATGGATATAAATTGTCATAGCAAGGTGTGTCGTGCACCAAAAGTGGGTAACGGGATATCATCTGACCTCTGATTTAAGCAAATCTGTTGTTTGGTTCACATCCAGAAGAGAAGCTAAGGAAATCAGATGGTGCGGTAATGGCGTTCCTGCCCTGCTGTCTGGAGGGATCAGACAGAGAACCTGTCCCTCGTAAGATGACACATTCAGCTGTGCCTGGATTGATTCAGCACCTTGCCCAACTCTCTGGGGTTTTGTGTGTGTGTGTGTGTGTGTGTGTGCAACAGCTCTGCAGTATTGGTGGCTTGCTCTCTGCTTTGCTGCAGTACTTTACTCTCATACTGGGCTGAGCTACTTTAGCTAGAGGTCTAGGACATTCCAATAGTTGTAAAATGTGATTTTAAAACAGTTTTATGTAGATTAGAGATTAGATTTACCTGTTATCTAGCATAGTCATACTTTTGAATATCAATATAAAAGCTGGTCCAGCTTATAGTTTATTGTAGTAAAACATTATTTTTTTTTTTATAATTATATAGGAAGAGTCTGTATGAGTGACATGAGTGACCAGTCACAGTTCACTTTGATTTTACTTGCAATTTCAAGACGGTGTTATCTGAAACAATTGATACAACAATAACAATTTTTCATGGTAAAAACTCTGCTAAGCAAACTAGATATTTGGCATTGTTGATAGAATATCTGTCTGCTCAAATGTATTAAAGCGATAGAATAGCGATAGTTCACCAAGAAATGAATTGGGGTGGGGTCTCGCGTTCTTTTTTTTTTTTTTTTCAGACTCCAGTATTGGTTTTGGATCCCTTTTGACTTTCATTATAGAGAGTATGCATTGACGTCACTTTTCCGCCAGAACAGCCCCCCTCAGAGCAAAAGAGCTGGATTTAATATTGGAAACTGCGAAAATGAAAAACAAACGATTATATCAGTTTAAACTAACATTTAGACTTGATAGTGTTCCTTACAACTAACCAAAGATCCAGGGTTGCATGGATATTGACATTCTGTTTCCTGACATTTACAAGTGCCTGATTTCAACACCGGGGAAATACATACTAAAGTAAATTTGCCTGTGAACTCTTTATAAAAATACAATATACTGTAGGTAAGTCTAAATTATATATATATATAATATATATATATATATAGTAAAAAAACAAAACAATAAACAAACATCCAATTATGCAGAATCTAAGATGGTAAATATTTAATTGACGAGTTGTCAATACAATATATAACAATACAATATATAGGGTATGATTTTACCCCAAAATACAACATATTTACACAAAATGATAACTATGAAAATCCTGATCATTTTTTTCTCTTTATTTGTAATTCTGCTAGAGTGTTCCTGTTGTATTTCTCACCCCACTATCTTTGGTGTATGTGGAGAGTGCGAGGTTCATCTGAAGCTGTGTATAAAGAAGACTGCCAAATCTATCATCTATGGGTATTCTTTTTACTTTTATTTTTGTCATCTGGGCACTCCTAAAACACTCTGGTCGACGTTTCAAACTGGTGATTCATTTTTGTGCAGTATTCTTCAGTGAGTAAGCTATCTGAGGATGTGACTGTGGAGGCCAGCCTGTTTAACTTCTGTGGGCTTAGTTTCTCCATTAATAGAGTTGTTTGGCGCTTGTTCTATTTTTGATGACAACCAGGACGTTGTACCATTTCAGCTCAAGAGGCATTTGATTTTAACTTCTGATAATATCGCAGATCAAACCCTTGGCGTACTATTGACTGATGCTTATAATGCCATCAGAGGCCATGAATATACAAAAGCGGTTGCATTATTTAAGAAATGCATAATGAATGTACTTCAGGAGTGTATTGGTGAAGAAAAAAGCCTGAGATGTCAGTCTTCAAGTACTTCGCGTTGATACAATCCTCCATGGCAGCCGTGAAACCCAGAGCCCCTGATGGAAATAAACGGTCCCATTTTGTCAATCTTCCCTTTGATGGAAGACAGTCCACAATGCACCTGATGCCAAAGCACCACATTTACTTTCTGCTGGACCGGGTATCAAAGCCGATGGTTTGCTTTTCATAAAGCTTTCCCAGTCCTTTGCAGCTCCAATGATGTGGACTTTCCAGTGGGAAACATCAAAATGAGCATCTAGAATGAAGATTAAACTATACCTGTGCTCGCTTGTGGCTTGCTCTATTTAAACGTTTGGGTTTAATTGGCTCATTTTGAAGGTGCAGTTGAGTGTTTGAATTTAAAATCAAATACTTTTAAACAATAAAACAATACAATTATACAAGACCCTTTTTGAGCAGACTCCGAGCTGCTCTTCAGTGCAACGAGGTGTGTACCGTGTTGAACGGTAATGAGCTTCTTTCTCCAGAGCGCTCGGTTGACACTCCTCATCAGGTTAAAGGAAGTGCCTCTTTCTTTCTCGTTAACAGCCTTTCCCAGGTGTAAGACATTGTCTTTCAGAACATACTTAAGTGAATGCGGTGTGTTATTTTGCTGTCAGAAACTACATTCGGGGACGATATTTATTTATTTAAGCCAACTGCATATTACTGCTTGACGTTGAGAACTGCATCACAAGGATCCCTTTCCACTAACGTTTTTTTTCCCCAGTCTGGATTTCGTGATCATGAAAAGGTGGCATGTGTTTTAGCAGTTTGACTCCAGTGTGTATGTGAACACTTCAAAGCAGCTGCACTGAGACAGAGACTCATATTTGAATCAAATTTCATATCTCTAGTGTCTTCTCTCCCACAATAGGACACAAATGACTATAAATAAATCAGAGCATCGGTATTTCAGGGAAGATGAGGTTTGAATTTGCATAGAAGGGCATCAACATGCTCTACAGTGTGGCATATTGTACCCAAGAAAAGTATAGATGTGACAATACTTAAAAAATTCTGTGATAATGAGACACATGCAATATGATGTGATTTAGCCAAGTAACACTTTGTTGTTCCAGTATTAACACTCCTAACAAACAGTCACAGTCATTTGTTTTTGTTGTAGTTGTCTTTTAAGTAAGGAATCATGAGTAAAGCTGGACAACCCTTCTCTTTTTGTTGAGAGCTTTAATAAGATTATAACACAGATCATACAGGGATGCAAACTTGTCACCTTTCGGTGAAATTCGCCGTTCAATTTTTTTATAATTATTGTGATTCGTCTACATCCGATGAGTTTTTGAAAAAACTAGCCGACCATTTTGCCAACGAACACAACTTTAGTTGAGCTCTACTATACTAAACTGTCATAACCACAGCGTAATTAAACAGTTTGCTTTTACACACACAAGATGTTCTGTGCTGTTTCATGTCACAGGGTTTGAAATGAACAACGGCAATGAAACAACGGCAAATGTGGGTAAAAATGTGGAGGATAACGATGTCAAATCACAAGGCAATTTGGCGGGTGATGTTTCACAAATTATGTTGACTCAATTTGCTGGATAAATTATGTAATATGCACAGATTTAGCGAACATTTTGAACTCTCATGAGTCCGTGTAAATAATAAATACAGTCGAATTGCACAGCACTTGCGCATTTCTGGCTTACTTCGACACAACCGTCACTAAGCAACAAATAAAGGCGCGCTGGTATGTTTGCTTTGAAGGGAATAGCGCAGACCCAAGAAACATAATAATAATGGGGTAACTAATCCCCACTGGGATTAGTGTAAAAAAACAAAAACACCTAGCAACTAAGAAGCACATCTGCCAATGTTTTGCAGACCCTGGCCTAACCTGTCTATTTGTCCTTTTTTTGAGACGACAGGTTTGTTTTGTTCAGGTGGTGTTTGATTTTCTTTGAATTTCTTTGTCCACCTAAAATGTATTTTTAGTGCATAGAAGGATGCCTGCCATTTTTGAATAATATGAAATAATTTTTTAATAAATCACTTTATATATAAACTGTGACTTGGATATGGCTAGTAAAAGTTCTGAATGGCCAGTACACTGTACAAAAAAATGACATCAATAAGTCATGAAAACATGTTGTTTTAACATTACTTCAACTCATCAAAATAAATTAGAAATAAGTTAGGCCATTTTTAAGGTTTTAAATTATACAAGATTCAACTATTCTTTTTAAGTCAGTTTAATGTAATTTAAGTTGTGATCCATGTTTAAAGACCAACACAGCCAAGTTGATTGTACTTAAAAATGTAATGGAGCAGTGTGACTGAAAAGTCTAATAGCCAAATTGGCTTGTAAGTACAGTATAAGTTCTTTCAAACCCTGGCGGCAATGTTTGTGATTTACTTTAACTACAGTACATGAATTGAAATGTGTATTGGTTCCATTTCTCTCTCTCTCTCTCTCTCTCTCTCTCTCTCTCTCTCTCTCTCTCTCTCTCTCTCAAGCGGTTCTCATGTGATTGTAACTTTTTTCACCCATGATGAGTTTGCATCCCTGATCATAACATCTTATTTTAATGTTTTCTTGTTTAGATGACAGCCTAGGATCAGACAATGAGGTTCTGGAGATTCCCTTCATCAGCAGAGATAAAGCAGGAGTGTATGAATGCACCGCAGCGAACGACATTGCAGTGGACACACAGACTGTTGAGCTCACAGTCAACTGTAAGTGTCTCATGAATTTATATCAACATATTCTACATATATGCAGCATACAACATATGCCCAAAATACTTATTTTTTATTGATTTACAGATTTATTTAAACCTATAAAGGAACAGAAACTTTTAGGATTTTATTAAATAAATATAAAATGATAATATAATTTGTAATGAAATGTCTTGAAATGCAAACTAAAACATCTTGAGTGGGCGATATACCGGTAGACACGATTAGCCAGTAGAAATATGTCAACTGGTAGAGATTTTGGACCATCGTCTCTATCTCGGTTATGATCACATGACATTGCTGTGCTGCGTGGTCACAAAAGCTTCTCATATACATGTGTTTTTAAGCGTTGCGATTTCAAAACAAGTGATTTTAAACCGTTAAAGTGCAATAAGCAGCAAAAGACAACTAATTTTACCATATGCGGGCGCTGTCTGAGAGATGGTTTCTGAGCGCTGTCTGAGAGTGATGCGCACACATGAAGCCGCTGCTCATAGAGTGTGAGTACTGAACTGAGTTCTTTTTGCCACCTTATTGGGCTTGAATGGTTATACACATACTTATGTGTCAAGTTCCCTGTCTTTGTGAGTATCCTTGTAATCATATTAATGATTATTAATTGAAAACCAATCAGTATGTTGTCATTATATTACTATCATTATATCGGATCCTTGCATTCAGTCTTAAAATGACAGCAGCCTAATAAACCTGCTGCCATCTGTCATTAATGTTAAACTAAAGATAGAAAATCTCTCACTGCTTTTGACTGAATCACTTTTGTAACTTTAATAAGAAAAATATATATTTTTTATTGACACAGTGAAGACTATGCAGATCATAACTTGTTTTACGACTTCTGAATGTACTTTATTTATTTAAGTAATTGCCTTATCAGTAAATAATCTTGTTAAACTTGCCAGTAAATAATCTCAAGTTCACTAACTTTATTGTGGTTTTGTGTGTCTAGTCCCTCCCAGTATTTCAGATGGCAGAGATGTTGGCGTGACCCTGGGTCAGAGAGGTGTCCTGCTTTGTGAGGCAGATGCTGTACCTGAGGCAGATTTTGAGTGGTACAGAGATGACAGGAGGTATGGCATATCACTTCGGGATATTCTCCTTCATCTGTTCCTTTCTTTAGGATAAAACTGTAACCTAGAAGTTTATGGAATCATAGATGGTTACAATAACAAAACTGAATTTAGATCCCACTAAATGTCTTGAACTACTACTGCATGTACTAACATTTAAATTAGTCTTTACATTGTACTTATATAAAAAGAAATACCTGCATGTAATTACATCTGAAATTCATTTCTGTAGTCACATCTATAATTATACAAACAATATACAATTATTATAATGTTAACCCTTTCTTTACACCTTTTTCAATACAATAAGTACATTTTACCCAAAAATTGTTTGATGTAAGTACATAGTAGTTAAAGAAACCTAATAGAGATTGTGACCCAGTTTTTTTTTTTTTTTTACTACAACTGGTATGCACAGTAACAGCTAGTTACTAGAGTTTATTTTATTTCCTATACACTATGTCTGTCCGATTTATAATATTGATAGTGACACTAAGAGGTGAAGGACAAATGTATTTCAGTAACTGTGCATGTCTGACTAGATGTGCTGTCATAAATTCACTGTTTTCAACGGAAAATAATTCACATTTGAGTGCCTTTGGCTGGATGTGTCTCAGTTGGTTCTCTCAAACTGTCTTTGATGTCAAGTGAAGAATAAGTTGTCACAATGTTGTATCATAATTAAATGTGCATAAGAGAGCGTGTGCATGTCCCTCTGCGTGCCGCTGCCAGTAATTCAATCCTGCAAGTTTTGCCTCCTTTGAATGTATCCAGGCCCGCCGCAATCTGCGTCCGAAAACGTTGATGTTGTCATAAATGTAACCTCAAGCTTCAAAGGAGGCTCTGATGTAGCGTAAACAAGGCTGGGCTGATTCAAGTCTCCCCATTTGTTTCCTGCTGTTTCCCAGGATCTTCAATGGCTTTGATGGCATTGAGATCGAGGATGACGGAGCACTTTCAAAGCTGACTTTCTTCAACGTGTCCGAGGCAGACTATGGCAATTACTCCTGCGTCGCTACCAACAAACTTGGGAGCGCTAACACAAGCATCGTCCTATACGGTAAGTATCGGTAGTTGATGGTTTTAATCAAGTTTTAAAACAATTTGGAGCCTCTTCACAATTCTTCAATTAGTTTAATGTACAAACGGTGGTTCGGAAGATAGTTATGTTTCATTTTTTGCTTAAACTTTCGTTCAACAAAGCTAAACGAAAGCAAAACTTCCAGCTGATAATGTTCTTGTTAACACTTTGAATTTCCACTTGGTAGTTTCTGACCCATGCAACTAGAGTTGTCAAAAGTCAGTACTGAAATTTAAAAAATGTGATGATACCAGCATTTCCCTGAAGCATTTTTAGCGCTGTAGAGCGGATTCTTAAACACCTCTGATTGTCCATTGTGTTGACGCACTCAACATATATATTGTTGATCATTGTAGCCAATAACAGACATTTATGGTAACAGACATATACAATGGCCAATCAGAGACATATATGTTGAGCGTGTGAACGCAATGGCCAATCAGAGGTGTTTAAGAATCTGTTCAACAGCACTAAAAATGCTGGTATCGTCACATTTTTAAATTTCAGTAACAACTTGGTACCGAAATCTGTACTTTTGACAACTCTTTGTGTGACTATTAATCTTTGAGATTTCCATCACAGGATTCTCCTTCATTTGCTTTTGATACATGTTTTTATGTTTGTTTTTGTTGATGTAGAAATAATTGAACCCACTAGTTCAACGCTATTGCAAGGTTAGTAGTGTGCATGGGAATGCGGCGTCCTGATCACCTCCTAAAGCATGTTACAGTGTGTTTAATACGCAAAGAAGATGCAAACATGGTTATTTTCACATCAACCGCAATGTGACGAAGCCAAGTTGTTGATATGGCACTCAAGTTTATTGGCGAGGTTGACGCACAAATTTTCCCTGATTTGAACAGGGTAATATAATTGTCGTGCCTCGTCTGACAGAATGTGATTGTCAGATTTTAAATTGGCCACTAGCTATTCCTATTAAGGGGTTATTAGCTTAAAATCCCATTTTGTAATGTCAATAATATATTCAGCACATTGAGTGACAGTCTCAATTGCCGCTCTGGGATTGGCGGGGTACTGACATGCCTCATTCTGCTTTCAGTCACTGTGGGTTGATGAATGAGTCTCTGTTTTCTCTAGCCTAAACATGTTTCTCTTTCTCTTCTTTCACTTTCTTTCCTGTCTAACCTTCCTCCACCATGGCATGGCTTCATTATGTCAATGCATGCTCTCATCCGCCGTTTGTAAGTACATGTTTGCATCATATGATGTCTTTTGATGTTTGTGGAATTGTGGAAAAGTGCTTCATTATTACTCAGTTGATGAGAAATGTACTTAAAGGAAAATTGTCATCATTTACTTGCACTCATACTTTGTTCCACAGAACAGGAAAAGAAAATGAAATTACGTTTTCTAGCCCATGCAATTAATGGGCAGGGGCTGGAGCTTTCAAGCTTCAAACAGGATGCAAAACACCATGATAGTATCATAAAAGTGCTGTAGTCCAAGACTTCTGAAGTCAAACCATAGTTTGAGAGCATTAGTAATGCCCAAATCATGAAAGAATCATTCTTTTGAGTTTGATTTTCAGTTGATTCGATCCACAAAATCAGCCTGAATGATTCATTTGAATTGGACTGATTCGGTCCTCAAGATGAACTCACTGACACAATGGTCTAGTTGCAGCGGTTAACAGCTCACTGGAGGTGAAGATTATCTGTTCAGTTTCAGTCTGTTTCTCACACAAATCTATCGTTTGATTTCAGAACACTTTCAGAATGATAATTTTATGGTACTTTTGCATTCTTTTTGAAACCTGAAAGCTTCGGTCCCTGTTCATTATCGTATAGTAGCATGGAAAAGAATGACCAGTGTATTATTCCATAGAAGAAAGAAAGTCAAATAGGTTTGGAATGACATAAGGGTGAAATGATGACAGAATCTTAATTTTTTTTGGGTGAACTATTCGTTTAAATGTACATTTGCCCCTTACAAAAAGTGTTATGGTCTTACCTGGACATAATAACATAAATCATACAGTACCATATATAACAACTCAATGTACCATGGTACTGCCACAGTAGGAGAAACCAGGGTCAAGTTATTATTTTTTTTTTTTTTTCTCAGACTACAAAAATGTTTCTGACTTTCAGTATAAAAACTATGAATGTGTCAACAGTAATACTACCATTAATACACTTAAGTTGAGAATAATCATATTGATTTTCAAATTGCAGTTATAACAACACACGTTGAGGTTAACCAATAAATCTAATTTAATACTTAATATAGTTTTAGAATAGTTTGCATATTTTATGTTGGATAATATGATTAAAGCAACAGTCAAAGGGAGAGCTACATTATCTGATTTTTTTTTTTTTTTTTTTTTTTTTACTAAAATATACTTCTTATCTGCCAATTCAAGAACAACCTTCACCCAGACAGAAATAATGTTCATTGCATATTTTAAAGATTAAAAGATATGAAACCTTTTAATTCAGTCAGATGAAAATAAGCAAAACATTAGCATGTATTTACTTACAGTCTGTCAATAAAATAATTATTAAAAAATACACTCCTTTAAAACCTCAACATATTTGTATTTTTCTGTCAAACTATTGCTCATTTATGTGGCATTGAGGGTCTTTACTGAATAAATATCACTCTAAATTGTTTGTGATTGAAGACATCTAGTGTGTTATATTTGCCTCTGGTCTTTCCTACTTTTTTGTAAGGGGTCATTCCTCGCCTGCATATGTTGTTGATTGTTGTTACTGATTTGTCCTTGTATTGTCCTTTAATCTTTCTTCTCTGCCAAGAATAGAAATCTTGTCCTGGCCAACTTTTCTCCACTGTCTGACCTAAAAAAAAAAGCATGGGATTGGTAACCATGTCCTCTCCGGAGAGTCATTAATTGCATTGAATTTGATTGTGAGAAACTCACATTAGTATAATTACACTTGGTGCAGGATTTACTCTAAGCTGTGGCTGCAGAATAATTGGATAGCTGTCCCTAAAGAAAGTACTGTACTCCCCTAAATCCAGGGGAAATTAGACTTCAGTCTAAATGGCCCATCAAAGAGAAGGATTTAATAGACAGCCATACTAATGCCATGACACAACGATTGTTTTGTTGGGACTGAATATTAGTGCTCTCTGATCTTCCACACCAAACGTGAAACAAAAAAGGGAAAGAAATCTTATATTTACAGCGCTCCTAGAGGGACATGGTGATGGTTAAAAAAATAAGATGGGAGGAAAAATTATAGCTTTTGCAGCATTGACATAGCTGTAGCATTAACAGCTTTTGCGTTCCCCTGAGAAACTTTGCGTTCACTCGCAAAACTTGAGCATATTTTTTCCCATTACCATGTAATTTTAAGGGCTCTGTAAATATCAAGAGTGTAAAAAAAAAAAAACCTTTTTCAATAAATTTAACTAATTAAACTTTACATGTGTATATTTATATACTTGGGGTTGCGTGACTACTTTTTTTTTTTTCTGTTGGCGAGAACTAGTCAGTTGTGTTGTGCGTTATATAAATGACTCGCCATATGCAATCAGCAGTAAAAGTCCAAAAAGAAAACCAAATCTACCCTGGCTAACACCATATCTACACCGTAGAAACAAAATAGATTTATTTTATTTTAATAAGTCAGGTTGTCTACACAGTGTTATGTGCAATGTCTTTGCTGTGTAGACATTCAATAACAAGAATATATCCCATGGCGCTGAGATTATGTGTGGCATATCTCCACTGTCAGAGTCGAACACCTCACTCTGGAAAGTGTTCAGCGCAGTGTGTGTAGGATTATCATGGTAGATACATGAAACATTATTTTATGTGCATAATTTGCACATGATGTTACAGTTTGTGACTGCCAATTTTTTTTCAGTGGTCTTGGTTCCGGAAGTGTTCATCCCAGTCATTCTCTTGACTGACTACTGGGAATGCTCTGACTATAGGTTGAATTAATACAATTTCTTTGCATGAAACATCTGCAAAAACCTGAGCCCTTCACCTAAAAATCAGTCTTTCATAGATAACCTAGGAGGTCTGGGAAGCTCTTGTTTTTTAAGTTTCATTACAAGATGTTTGCACATTGGCAGTAAAAAAGTGATTAATACATGAACATTCTTACATATATGTCATTAGTTTTAAGTATAAAATGTGAAGTATAAAATAATTTTTTGAGTGTAGTCATTAAGTCATTCACAATGCTTCATGGAAGTGGGTGGTTATTAATGAGATCTTTTGCCATGGATCTCATTTCCATGGTAACCATACTTTCTTATGGTTGGATCCAAGAAGGATTGTGAGTAATATAGTTCTTCATTGGGAAATTGACTATCAAGCATGATTTTATTAATATTATTATTATTATGTTTTTAAATGAAGCTGAATCACACTGACGTGTTGCCTTCACTGATACATATTTCATCACTTAACAACCATGGAGTGATTGGTAGGTCTGGCTTGAAAGGTTTAAATGAAAAAAAGAAAAAGAAAAAATCTCCCTATGGAGAAAATGAATGGGACTTTTTTACCTGTGGAACTTGACTGTTGCACTCTATTGAACCCCCCCCCCCCCCCCAATCTAACTGACCACAGACTTTATTAACAATAATAATATAATAATAATATATTTATTTTAAAACTGTATTTTTTGCTTAATTTTGTTCATGCAAAAATATATTTAAAAAAATATCTTTTGATTGTATGATGAAATATGATCCAGACAAGTTCTATTGTCTATTGGCATGATTACAGTCATGCTCACTAGTTTACATACACCTTGCAGAATCTGCTAAATGTTAATTATTTTAACAAAATAAGAGGGTTCATACCAAATGCATGTTATTTGTTTATTTAGTACTGTCCTGAAGATATTTTACATGAAGTGTCCACAAGAAAATAAGAAGAAAAAAAAAGCTGAATTTCTAAAAATGACCCTGTTCAAAAGTTTACATACCCTTGATTCCTAATACTCTGTGTGTTGTTACCTGGATGATCCACGACTGTTTTTTTTGTGTGTGTGTGTGTGTGTGTGTGTGTGTGTGTGTGTGTGTGTGTGTGTGTGTGTGTGTGTGTGTGTGTGTGTGTGTGTGTGTGTGTGTGTGTGTTTGTTTTCAGTTAAACTGCCCAATGTTCTTCAGAAAAATCCTTCAGGTCCTGCAAATTATTCCGTTTTCCAGCATCTTTTGTGTATTTGAACCCTTTCCAGCAGGATTATTTTGAAGAACATTGGACAGTTTTACTGCTCAGGACAAACAAGGGACTCATGAACAACTATCACAGACACAGTACACAAACACAGTATTACAGCTTTTCTCGAGTGATTATACGCATTTCTTGAAACTATGCCTCGTATTCTCAAAACAGTAAACACAAATCCATAACGTCTCACACAATTCCCCAAACACCCTATTTTCAGGTCAAAATGAAGCTCTACACTCCAAACCATTCACTCTTGCTGAAAAACCAAACTTTGCCCTCAGACATCACACACAAGCCCTCACAAACACACACACACACACACTACAACATAGTCTTACACACTGGTGCAATAAATTCAAAACAACATTTCCAAAACTGGTAAGTTATGTTACTTGTGGTCCCCCCCCCCCCCACAAACCTTTTCACATGATGGACACAAAAGACACAACCAATGGATACATTGGCACATTTTTTTTTATTCCTTAATGTACTGTACAGTACAATACACCAAAAAAAAAAAAAAAAAAAACCTCTGCCCCAGCATCCCGTCTTTGGTCTGGGTCAGCCAGAGAATCTCGTCCACATCACAGGCTATATTGGCCCTAGCCAGGCAGCGGGGGTAAAATCCACTTGCAGGCCTGTTCCCCGCTGGCACGCATCAACTGAAATATTTGGCAGGCTTCTTCCATTTCATCGTCTCTGTGTTCTAGAAAAATAGAAGTACTGATTACTGTAACTGCAACACATCCTTTTAACAGAATGGAAGCATTCAGAAAACTCTATCTGTATGTGAGGCAATTTGATGCTATTACAGTAGTATAGTGCAACAGCTAGAGTACATGTATGTGTTGTAACGGCACAGTGTACTGCACTCAAAAGTTACAGTAGAGACCAGTCTGAAGGACATCTACTGTACCTGTTTTCCTTCCTGAAGGTTCTTACGATCGAGGCGACGGTGAAGCGATTCAAGTTTGGCTGTACTCGTGTCCCAGCCTCCCTCATAGTCATTCCATGGACTGAGACATGGGCGACTAGAGTGGCAATGCTTGTCTCTTTGGCCTTGCCCTTGCCCTTCCCCTTCCCCTTCACCTTCCTCATCCTCTTCCCTCACCTCTTCCTCCTCCTCCAGCTCTTCCTTCACCTCTTCCTCCACTCCCAGTGTCAACAAATCTGACTTATGTGTCAAAACAGGGGAATAGTGTTTATAGTTTAGGGAAATGGGTGTGCTTTTTTATAAATGGCGTTATGCTTGTGAAATTTTAGTTCATAAGCCTGCATGGTTATAGTGTTTAAGCAATCAAGAACAACTTTAAGAATCAAGGGTGTGAACTTTTGAATGGGGTCATTTTTATAATTTTTTTTGTAAACATCTTTTATGTAAAATATCATATTCAGGACAGTACTAAATAAAAAAATAACATGCATTTTGTATGATCCCTCTTATTTTGTCAAAATAATTAACATTTTGCAGATTCTGTAAAATGTTTCCTTATGTAAACCTTTGATCATGAATGTGTGTTAATATTTTATCATCGCAGAATACGAGTGCAATAGTTTTCATCAGATCAGCGCAGTAAATGCATTCTTTCCCATTCCCTTTTTTTACTCTGACAATCACACAGTTGTCAGTGCACCTCGTTTTACTCATCTGCCCTTAGTAATCTGGTTAAACTGCACCTTCGGTGATTAGCTTGTTTATAAGCAAGCGCAATTCCGGCTGACCTCAGTGGTTGACTGGTCAAGGATGTGCCGTACAGTAGGGTAATAATGCTGTGAGCGCAGGGAGAAATGAGGAGAACAGATGCTCCTACTATACAAATGTAACCACTAAAGACCCTCGCTTAGATGTTAATCTGCCAATCTGGAGCGCTTTCGTCCCAGTTAGATGACCCGGCATGGCCAGAATACTCTAGTTTGACTTGATGAATATTTTTTTAGGCAAAAACATCTCATTTGGACTAAAATATTTGCCTATTAGCACCAATGGAAATGATTTACTTGATCGTTCATATTGTATGTTCTGCATTCTTATAAAGTGTTTTGTTATATAATCTTTCTTTTAGTGGAGACGGCTTCTGTTTTAGAACTGACTTCATCCGATTTAGAGCACACAGCCTTTGAAAACAATGATTTGTTGGAAGGTTTGTGATTCACAAGCTACTAAATACAGTACTGAACTACTAATCACTACAAACAAAGAGGAGTTGCTATAATATACTAACATAGATTTTTAACAATTGCTTGACTAGAAAATAGCGGTTTAGTGCAGTAAACCTTGGGAATGCTGACAGCTGACACCTTCGAAAACAAGAAGAGATAATATTGAGGAAGTAAGATAGAATCAGAAGTGCAGATGCGTAGGTGAGAGTTCAGCGACGTTACAGACAGTCTCAAGAATAAAAGCGAGGCAGTTTGCAGCACAGTTGGAGACCTGAGCTGTTTTTCCTGACACGTGTGACTCCTTTCAATGCTTTAGGACCCGGAGCAGTTCAGGATGGAAACAGCGGCACGTCAACGGTCTTCACACCCACCTGTCTACTTCTCATCGTACTTCTACATCTCTTGCTCAAGTTTTGATGCCGAAGATGTTTTCAGTGGAGGAAAATCACTGTTCGTGTGACATCACTCTCATCCTGGAGTCACAAATCGTGCATGGGTTACCAAAAATGCCTGGAAATGTGCATGGGGTGCCCAAGTACTTCCTTTTAATGAAGTAATCATGCATTTATTTTGTTTATTATAGAGTTTAATAATGTAACTTCTCTTACATTGCTAATCATCACACTGTTTTGCCCCAGCGAATACAGTTTTGTATTCCGTAAAAGCAAATGACAGAGAGGCATGTCTAATTTTAAATATTACATTTTATTTATTTTTGTGACTGTCATTTTAATTTAACTCTGTAACTCCTCAAGAATTCATATAGAATACAGGGGAATAATTCAAGTCAAAGGCATGCGATAAGGAAGGGCATACGTCTCTCTTTTTTATTTTCAATTGTCACTATATTTTTACTATACGGCAAAATCAAAATAAGCAGCAAAAAAGACACAAACACACGTTTTGTTCTGTAATAATCACGCCATGTTTCGTTTTGAGTACTTCTAATCTGCATTTTAGCATTTAACACTCACAACCGAAAACAATGCGATATATATATATCAGTATGTTTTATTTTGATTATGTTTTGACGACCAGAATGGCACAGTTGGACTATGCAGAACCAAAAGCTCTATCAAATGTTTTGGAATAAATCAGATGTTGGAGTCATGATAGTATATATGGGATGACAATGTATGAATCAAAGTTGAAAAATGTTACATTTGGAGTTTTGTGCAACTCCAAGTTATTGGATCCAATATGAGAGCCCAAAGAGCAATCTGCTAATACCTGTCGATTTCTAGGTGTAATGTTGTTTTTCCAGACAAACTTGACATCAAATGTTATTTTTATTACAACGGCAGTTTTTCAAATGGCTTTTTGTTGAATTTTGTCCAGATTTTGAGTTCTACAAACCAAACCGGGCGCTTAAATGCTCTTTATTTAAACGCGTCTCGTAGTCGTTCCTGCTAACTTCTCTGTGTGTATATGCATATATCTAACTTGTACAAAGGGAAAATATGCACACTTGTTTTTACTAAAATTGTGAACCTGTTTAATACAATGCAACGTTTTCTATTTTTTGTTATTCCCTTTTCCAGAAGCTGTGTAATTTATTTCTCAAAGGGTATTACAGTAGATACAAGCTCATTGTGAAATCTGATGTCTAAATGTTGTGCTTTTGGAAAAAGCAGATTAGACTCATTTCAATTTGTCTGTCATCATTTCATCATGAGCAGATATCCCGTTACCATCCATATTCTGGAGGGGAAAAAAAAGAAAAAAAAGTGGCATTTGATTTGAATAGTTTCTGAAACTTACCATCGCAGTATTAAGGTGTTGGTTGACCTCAAATCCATATTAAGATTTTCTTCTCTTTTGTTGGAATGTTTGATAGGATTTACGCCTAATGTTTCCATTTTATCTCCAATGTGGTTAAAGGAATAGTTCAGCCAAAGATGAAAATTGTCATCATTAATTCACCCTCAAATAAATAAATAAATTGACCATGGAGTTCTGAGATTGACCAATCATAAGTAACTATTCCTTGAAATGTGGTGCACCATTTTTATGATTTTTTTCTTTTCATGTTTGGGGCTCAAAAGCATCTGTCTTCATTCACTTCTGTTGTAGTCTAGACATTATTTTGCGATTTCTGGAAATTATGCAGGTTTGGATGACAGTTTACATTTTTGGATGAATTATCCCTTTAAATATCATATTTTTAAAACCACATATCAGATACAAATCAGTGGATTTTAAGCACAAGGTGTATGTTAATGAAAGGGAATGTCATGAATGTGCAAAGTGTAATGGGTGACAGTGTGTGTTCTTGCCCTAAAGGTGTATTATTCAATATTATGATTTCAATTTTCATTTAATCTTTTTTTTTTAAGATATAGGGAACACAACCAGACTAAGAACAGTCGACATATTTCGTATATAGACAGATTAGTGAGACTAACCTGTCAGAAATCCACACTTTTACAGCACTATTTAAATTTAAAACCACAAAAAGAAGCACCTCCTGATAAATAATGTCTGTGATTTCCTCTGGGGAAGACAGCGTTTAGATCACGGCTGATCAATCGATGCACCGTATTAACAGAAATACAGGGCTTGTCTGCGCATGGCTGTAATGCAAATCATGTCCAACTTGGTGCAAAGAATTGACTTTTTTTTTTTTTTTCAACCATTAAAACCAGCCTGGAGAAGTTCACTTCGTTCCACTGATCTCTATGGTTCCCTAGAGATGAACAAATTAAGTATTTTAACTCCTTGTACTGTAAAGAAATTGTTTCGTCATATGTTTTTCCTTTAATGGCGATGGTGTGTTCATATTTAAGACTTACAATAATAAAATGTTGTATCTAAATAGAATTGGTCTGCGGTCTAATTGTGATTCTTAAAGAATCTATATACCTCGTCTCTCTATATTTAAGAGGATATATTGAAGAAAAGCTTTTATTTTCTTACAAATTTGTAGGCCTATACACTACCATTAAAACTTATATTCAGTATTAAAATGAATAAAATGTGACAGTAAAAAAAAAATCACTCTTTCCACAATAATATTAAGCAGCACAACTCAACACTGACAATAATAAGAAATGAGCACCAACATTCTTGACCACCAAATCATCATATTAAAATGATTTCTGGAGGATCATATGACACTGACGACTGGAGTAATGATGCTCAAAATTCAGCTTTGATCACAGAAAATAGAAAACAGTTACTTTAAACTTTAATGTTGTTCCTGTGATCAAAGCTGATTTTTAGCATCATTACTCCAGTCTTCGGTGTCACATGATTCCATAATTGTACTGTATTTTTGATTAATGCAGCCTTGGTGAGCATAAGAGATTTCCTTTAAAACATTAAAAATCTTACCGACCCCAAACTTTTGAACAGTAGTGTATGAATGTCCTATATGTTCACTTGTTTATCCACTTAAAAATGAAAACTGGTTGAAACTAAAGCAAATCCACACCACAGCAGGCTGATTCCAAATCAATAATTCAAAGCCCATATTCTGAGAGCACTTAAGCACCGTCTCGATCCTCCACTTGTGTTCTGGTTAAGGAAGGAGGTGTCAGTATTGTAAGTGTTTTAAAGGGATTTGACAGACAGTCTGTGGGAGTGATGATGCACATGAGCTCTAAGTGCTGATGTTGAGAATGAAGCTGTGAGATCCATTCGGAAAGTGACGCGAGAGCTGCTGTAATTGAATTTAAGAAAGGCTTCGGTGAAGACTCTTAATTAAAGACTCACATTTCCCTGTCTTTCTTTTTTTTTTTTCTTGCTTGATTGTTCATTGTGAATGACTGGCTGTAGTGTCGCTCGCTGCTGCTTGTTAGAGAGGCACCAGGTGACAAACACTGCAGTATGGAAGACTATTAGAATGGCGCTGAGAGACAGCTGAAAATGTGGGTAAACAGCCGGATCAGCTTTACATATCTGTAAGAGAATGACGGACACGAAGTATAAAGCTGGATGGATGAATGCATTGAGTTTTTATTTAGGAGAGACCGAGGCTAGTTATCGTAAGAGTTTCTACTGTGGGGAACTATGAAGAATTTCATATGAAAAATGTATTTGAGTTCTAAGGACAAGGGGTTTTTTGGCCTTTCAAAAGTTTGAACTCTCTTCTGCTCACCAAGGCTGCTGTTATTTGATTAACAATACAAAAAATATGTTATATTATGAAATAGTATTACAATTGAAATAACTGTTTTCTATTTGAATATATTTTCAAATGTAATTTATTCCTGTGATGCAAAGCTGAATTTTACTCCAGTCTTCAGTGTCACATGATCCTTCAGAAATCATTCTAATATGCTGATTTACTGCTCAAGAAACATTTATTATTATCATCAATGGTATTGTCAGTGTTGAAAATAGTTATGTAAAAAAAAAATATATATACATACATATATATATATACATACAGTACATACATATTTATATATACATATATATTCATATATATACATATACATATACATACATATGTGTGTGTATAGTATATGGTTTGATAGATCAAATTTGTTGTTTCATAATTGTTTTATTATTCATTTTATTTTATTTATTTATTTATTTATTATTATTATTACAGGGACAGTGCATATTAATAAACATTTCTGCCAAAATTAGCCAGAAGGCTATTTTTCTTAAAAAAAATCTTAAAAGTCACCCTAAAAGAGTGTAAAATTGCATATATAAAAAAATTATAATAATTGTACAATACATTTAGTAAGAAATTCTATTATGTTAAAAAATATAGTCGAAATACAGCAAACCAACAATCAAACAAACATCTGACAAAAACATGACACACACACACACACACAAGGCAAGAAGCCGGCAGTGGATAGAGCAGGTCTAGAAATGTGTTCATGTTGACAGATCTGAAATTCAAGAAGCCATTTCTTTAAATGGTTCTTAAATGTACAATATGTGTATAGATTTCTGATGATTAAAGGAATGCGGTTCCATTCAGTAGCAGCTCGAACAGAAAAAGAAGTATGACCAAATACACTTTTTCTAAAGGGAATGACACAATCTCCCCTCGCTGCACCTCTGGTTCTGCTATGATCAGCTGGACGGATGTTAACAAACTGGTGGAGTGGAGGAGATGATAAACCATGAATAATTTTGTATAGAGGACATAGATTTGAGTATTTGACCATGTTTTCCCAGCTGAGTAATCTATGTTTTTGTAATATTGGGCAATGATGAGAAATAATTGGTTTCTTATCCAGAATTTTAACAGATCGTTTGTAAAGTGACTGCAGAGGTTTCAGAGATGTAACACCAGTATGTGACCAGATGGGTAGACAGTAAGTGATATGTGATAAGATCATAGAGTGCATGTACATTTTTGCTGCCTGTGTGGACATTTGATGGCGAACGTGTCTAAAATTCACGAGGTTAAATTTGATGCGATTACAGACCCTTTTTACATGCGAAGTAAACAACAATTTTGAATCAATCAAAACCCCCAGATATTTGTATTCTGACACGATCCGCAGCCTTTCCCCAGAAACGAAAATATCCGGCTCAACACTAAAATTTTTGTGGGACTTTGTGAAAAACATTGCTACTGTTTTTGATGTATTCAGCTGCAGGCAGGAGTGTTTCAACCAAGGTGTAATGTTATCCATGGATTTAGTGAGCTTCTCAGCCACCTGAGAGATATTCTTACCATGAACATAGACTACAGTGTCATCAGCATACATCTCTGTGGAGTAATTGGCTCTGAAGCCAAACTGCATCGGGTGGAGTGCAAAGGGTGTGGAATTTAGATGGTTAATAATTTGTTTTGCTATTAGTTTCTCTGCAATCTTAGACACTGCAGGCAATATACTGATGGGTCTGTAGTTTGACATGGAATGAGGATCTCCACTTTTGAAAATTGGAGCAACAACAGCTGGTTTCCACATGCTTGGGAAAATATTTTGTGAAATAGACATATTGATTATTTTGGTGATGGGGGATATGATTGATATACTTAGTGCCTTGAGCATTACCGTATCCATATCAAAAATGTCTTTACATTTTGATGGGTTTAATGGTCTGTGATACCTCTGATTCTGTGATGTTAATTAAACTAAAAACTAATTGACTAACTAATTGAAATTTATATTTGGCTGAAAACACATTGCATTGTCTACAAGAGGAGGTTATTAAATGTAAGGTTCCAATTGTGACAACTTGCCCCATATAATGTGAAGACATTCTCTGCTCTTGGGACATGTTGTCACAAAATGTTTTTTTCTTTTTTTTCTGGACCTTAAAGGTGCATTGCGCAAGTCTCTGAGTTTTTGCAGAACTATGCCCCCTTCTGGCGACTCGCGAAACTGCAACCAGAGTTGTGCACGCGGTTACGTGGAGTTTGCGTTGGGGTTTGGGATGAACTAGAAGCCGGTCTCTTTGAATCCATCTTGTACTTTTGCCAAAGTCGCTTGAGTTGTCTTCGCTGATGCGGATAATGGCGGCGAATACACAAACCTGCCAGACATAGCCAGGTGAGCGTGAACGCGCATGACGTCACGCCCAGTCGATTCCGTCCCGAATCCCTTTTATTTATTTTACTGTACAGGATTATAGAGGCAATCGCAGTGATCAGAGAAGGGCTCATTCAGCCCATCAGGCAATTGTTTAAGCATGTATGGGTTAGAAAAACGGGTATTTTTAACATGAAAAGTTGCTTAATGCACCTTTAACAATGAAACTGTTTAACAAATTTAATGTAGTATGTGTCTATACAGAAATTACCATAATCATACCATGAGACTATATATATGCATATACAAAGAATTAACTTGCATTTCAAGAAAAATGGTGGGAAGATGTCACAAGTAGAATTTGGCTTTCGACAAACAAACGGCAGATGTTGAAATTGAATATTCATCGAGTTTTAAAACGGGGGTAGAGGAGGTGAGAAAACTGTTACATAACTTGACGATTTCTTGCCAATCCTTTGTCTACAAGCTATTAATGTACGACATGAAAACAAAAGATGGAAGCCTGGGAATGATCACCTTTTTATGCTAAGAGGTGAAGGTACAATCACATCCCTTGAAGCAAACAAAAGCCTGCTCAGTTTCTGCCTTCTGTACTCCTGGTGGACGTCTTTATCTGAGTGCCCAGGAGCGCCCCTCTGGAACATGCCATGAGCACTGCTTATTTGGAAAGACAAATATGTGAATAAATAAGCATTTCTACAGGCCGCATTAACTTGACATGACATTTCTTGGCTGCATTATCTTTAGGACGGCAGCCAAACCGCGAGCGTATCGTCAATAGAGCAGGGCCGGTGCGGGGAGAGATGTGCGAGGTAAACTGTCTTTATAAAACATGCAGCATGTCAACACTGGGAAACTTGTTAAAAGTGCTCTGTGGAATATTGAACCGCATCAGTTAGGGTACAATGGTTAATAAATGACTTTTTACATTCGGATTAGACTATAATCATTTAGCTGCTGCTGGATTAAGTCAACTAGTAAATCACTGCCAACAGAGCTCACTTTTCAACAGATGGGTCTTCCAGCCAGGGATAGCATTTGATAAAATAAAGTTTAAATGAAAATATGTGTCCTTTTTTATAAAAGCAATTAGGCACTCAAGGTTGTACTGTATCGCTAAGTCGTGAATATATTCACAATATGACCTCTTCGACCTTTATAGAGTGCAACAGTGCTCGCCCACTTTGTTCCGTAAGTATTTTGTCCATTCATTTCTATCATAGGGATTTCAGAAAAGTCTTTCTTTAAAGCAATATAAGCCATAAACGAAGGCAACCCGCTAAAAGGTGAATCATAACATTACACACTTTGATTTGAGGCAAAAAAGTATTAAAAATCAGACAAAACTACAAAGATTGTCTACTTATCAGCTTTAGAGATAGAAAGAAACAATCTCATAAAGCATTGTATATGCATATTTATTGAAATATTGAAGTATTTTGAGAGTGTAGGGAGACCGACTCATTCTTTCAATTCTCTGATTGGTGGAATTTTCTGTACAGCATCATGGGTAATGTAGTTCTCTTACGAGAGTTCTCTCGTACTGCGTTCGTAGAACGCTGCGGGAAAAGTCTCTTTTCACGAAATACTGAAGCAAAATTATCCTTAATTTTCATATTTGTAAAACGCATTGCAGCAGTGCACAGCCATGGCGAGACGGCTCGCTCACTCATTGGCTGTTCTGCGGCAACTGCATGAGCCTATCGAGCGAGGGCTGATGCAATATCAGACCAATGAGAGCGCTTCGCGCGCTCCTCGTCACATCCCGCCGAAACGGGTGTGGCCATCCCCTATAAAAGGAGCTCGAGTAGGCTGATTCAACTGATTTTCATCTCTTCAGCGAAGCTCACGCATCGCTGGATCACGGAGAAGCAAGCGTCGTCGAGGCAAGCTTTTCAGCGGGACGAGCCCTTGAAGCCGCTGGCCTTCGCCGCCTCTACTGCCGTACCTGCTGCGCTTTCCGGCGCTTCATATCCTTTACCTGCTCTGTTCTGTGTGTGTGTGTGCAGTGTTCCCCGAACACTCACCCCTAAAAGAGCCGCGTCTTTATCAAGATGCCATCCTGTGGCTCGTGCCGAGCCCCGCTCACCGAGGGAGACCGCCACGTTATTTGCGTCTCCTGCCTGGGCGAAGATCACGCAGCGCTCGCGCTCGCTGACGGCGGCTGCCCTCACTGCGAGCTTTTGCCGATGGTGACTCTGCGGACTCGCCTGGCACATTTCTCCGAGCCTGCGCCCCCCGCCGCGGTGCCGCGCCGCAAGAAGCGCCGCTCGCAGCGGGCCCCGGAACCCACCTCTTCCCGACAAAGCTCGCCGGCTCGCCCGCCAGCTTCGCCGGCTTCCCCCGGAGCACTTCCCGATGCTCAGCGCCCGCAGTCTGCCGCCGCTTCATCTGAGGAAGTTGTTTCTGAAGCCGAGTCGGTCGATAAGGATTCCTGCTCTCTGCTAGCTTCAGGCAGTGAGGACTGGGCGAGCTCTGCGGATCTCACGCCTCCTGCCCGAAAGCCGTCGGCTAGAGCTAGCATCGAGAGGGAGCTCATGCGAGTACTCGCGTTGGCCGCGGCGAGCCTCGGCCTCGAGTGGTCTGCACCGGAACTCCCCTCGCGCACCCGGCTTGATGGTAGCTTCCTCCCTGGTGAGCGTTCTTCTCCTGTGTCTAAGCCCGCTCCGTTTCTTCCTGAGCTTCATGAAGAAGTGGCGAAGGCCTGGAACGCTCCCTTTTCTGCACGAACACGTTCGTCTGTATCCCCAGCATTTTCCTCCCTGGATAATGCTCAGGATCGAGGCTACCTCACTCTGCCGCCGGTGGAACAGGCGATAGCAGCCCACCTTTGCCCGCCCTCTGCTGGACGGCGGACTAAGCCAGTGCTGCCGTCGAAAGCCTGCCGCATGACGTCGTCGCTGCTCGCGCGGATCTTCTCCGCCGCTGGGCAGGCGGCATCGGCCCTGCACACCATGGCCACGCTTCAGGTGTTCCAAGGCGATCTCCTCCGCAAACTGGACGAGATAGGACCTGAAGCTATCTGCATCACGGACCTGAGAAGCGCGTCGGATCTTTCCCTCCGCGCTACCAAGGCTGCAGCACAAGCCATGGGACGCTGTATGGCTTCCGCTACCGTAGCCGAGAGGCATTTGTGGCTGACGCTCACGGAGATGGCTGATGCAGAGCGCAACGCGTTCCTCGACGCCCCGCTATCCTCCGCTGGCCTCTTTGGATCTTCTCTCTCCGAGTTCGTGGAGAGATTTTCCGAAGCCCAGAAAGCGTCACAGGCATTCAAGCACTTCCTGCCGAAGCGCTCCAGTTCCGCAGCGGGCCGTGAGAAACAGGCCCCTCGGAGCTCACAGCCTCAGCCTCCGGCCGCCCCCTCTCAGCGACAGCAGCGCAGCTCACGCCCTCGCTCTCGCTCTACCAGCCGCCGCCCCACTCACCGCGGGCCGCGACCAAGGGTTGTGTTGAAGCCGGAAGCCCCAAAGAAGTCCTAGCACGCCTAGGAAAGCGCAGGTGTGTAAGCCCCGTTGCGACCGGGCCCTCACCAAAGCGCACCGCTGTCTCAGTCCCAGGAATTGCGACTGCTTCAGCGTTCTCAGCAGAGCACAAGCCCGCACAGCTGCCCGCTTGCCTGCACACAAAAGCCGTTTTTACGGCTACCCAGATAAATCCCGAAAAGAGTGTATTTTCTGGTGTCCCGGCCAAGGCCGATGGTGCTATAAATGTAGTGTTGATGCCCACTTCCCTGTGCCCATCCCTACACACAAGCACAGCCCTGCACACAGGGCCCGTACTCATAAGATCGACGCAGTTCGATCGCGCCACAAACATAGTCAAAGTGCCCACTTCCCAGTGCCCACAAACGCTATGTCTGGCAAGCCACAGGCTCCCTGTAAAAACGGGACCTGTGAGCACCCGCTTTGTTCAAGCAGACAGCGCGGCCAAAGCAGTAAACGTGCCCGGTCCCCGCCCACGTTCACTTGTAGGCTGCATGAGTCCCATGAGACCTTCTCAGACCTCCCTCGTTCAGATAAACACTGTAGCGGGGTCGAGGATGAGCGTGTTGCCCGCTGTATTATGCGCGCTCCCCGCCTCAAATGTCACAGGCGTAACGCCTATGCTAGCGCGCCCCGAAGCGCCGCCGTCGCACAGCGAACAGAGCGCGCTTCGCATCCAACCCCTAGCCGGCCATGCAGACGCATGGGCCGCGCTTCCAGGGGTTTCGGACTGGGTGCTAGACATTATAAAGAGAGGCTTCTCGCTACAGTTTTGTCGGCGCCCTCCACGCTTCTCAGCGCGCGTCGAAACTACGGTGAATTCAGAAGTAGCACACCTGCTTCGCGCCGAAATATCAAAACTGTTGAGCAAAGGGGCGATACAACATGTATCCCAAGCTCAAAGCGAAGGGGGGCTATACAGCAGATACTTCCTAGTCCCCAAAAAGGACGGTGGTATCAGACCCATACTAGATCTAAGACGACTAAACAGAGCTTTAGTGAAACGCAGTTTCAAAATGCTCACAACCAGCAAAATCCTCGCGCACATTCGCCGAGAAGACTGGTTTATGTCGATAGATCTAAAGGACGCGTATTTCCAAATACAGATAGCGTCACGCCACAGGCGATTCTTGAGATTCGCCTTCGAGGGTCGGGCATACCAGTATACAGTCCTGCCATTCGGCTTGTCCCTGGCACCCCGTACATTTACGAAGTGCATGGACGCAGCGCTCGCCCCCCTCAGACTCAGGGGCATGCGAGTGCTGAACTATTTGGACGACTGGCTGATCATAGCTCAATCACGATCTCAGCTCGTGGAGCACAGAACCATGTTACTCGATCACCTCGAGAATCTTGGTATCACGATCAATTGGACGAAGAGCTCCTTGAACCCCAGCCAAACTATTTCGTTTCTGGGCATCGTTCTGGACTCTCGTTCTATGACGGCGCGGCTGTCGCAACAGCGCGCGCTGCGCATACAGCACGCAGCGAGGTCCTTCCGCTGCGGTGCGATTATCCCGCTCAAACGTTTTCAGAGGATGCTGGGCCTCATGGCCTCAGCATCATCAGTTCTCCAGCTGGGCCTGCTTCGCATGCGCCCTCTGCAGTTCTGGTTGAAAGCGCGAGTGCCACGCGGAGCGTGGGCACTCAGCCGATTGCGCCTCAAAGTCGATCAAGACTGCGCAGCAGCCCTGAGACCATGGGCGGCGGGCGATTGGTACCGTTCAGGTGTAAGCCTGGGGACTTCCTCGAGAGTGAAAGTGGTGTCTACGGACGCATCCACCTCGGGATGGGGAGCGCTGCTCGAGGGCAGGCCGTTCTTTGGCCTCTGGTCAGAACGAGAAAAGCTCCATCATATCAACTGCCTGGAAATGCTAGCAGTTCACAACGCGCTGACGCGCTTTTGTCCCCACATCAAGGACCAACACGTCGTAGTCCGCTCGGACAACACGGCCGTGGTGTCCTACATAAATCGCCAAGGCGGCCTCGGTTCCAGTTCCCTTTACAGGCTGGCCGAGCGCCTCCTAATATGGGCTCAGCGCAACCTGAGCTCGCTGAGAGCGGTGCATGTGCCCGGGACACTCAACCTGGGTCCAGACAGGCTGTCCAGGAACAATGTTCCCACGGGCGAATGGTCTCTACACCCACAAACAGTCCGGCTGTTGTGGCAGAGATTCGGCAGAGCGGAGGTGGACCTATTCGCGTCCCCAGAAAACGCTCATTGCCCCGTGTTCTTTTCAAAGAACGACAGCGCGCTGTCCCACAAGTGGCCGCACTGCCCGCTATACGCGTTTCCCCCAGTCTCCCTCCTACCTCAGGTGCTGGAGCGAGTCAGGGAAGTGAAATGCCCAGTACTGCTTATAGCACCGTTCTGGGACAACCAAGCCTGGTTTCCAGTCCTGATGCAGTTAGCAGACTCCGCTCCATGGCCAGTGCCATTGAGGAGAGATCTCCTCTCGCAGGCCAGGGGCTCGATTTGGCACCCACACCCAGAGCTGTGGTCCCTTCATGCGTGGACGTTCAACGGTTACCCGTTAGCCTCACGGATGGAGTGCTGAACACCATCACTCAGGCTAGAGCGCCTTCCACCAGGCGGCTTTATGCCTCGAAGTGGTCGGTTTTCTCCAGCTGGTGTACAGCTCGGGGCCTGTCACCCCTCGATTGTGAGGTGACGGAGGTTCTCTCCTTCCTACAAGAGCTGTTGGATAAGGGCAGATCCCCTTCCACGCTCAAAGTCTATGTGGCGGCTATCGCAGCGTGCTCGACAGCAACGCCAGGCCAGTCACTGGGTAGGAACGATTTAGTCATCCGCTTCCTCAGGGGAGCTAGGAGGCTGAATCCCCCCAGACCTCCCTCAGTCCCGGTGTGGGACCTTTCTACGGTCTTGGCAGCCATGAAAGGCCCCCCCCTTTGAGCCTATCCAATCTGTTAGCCTCAAACATCTGTCTTTCAAAACGGTGTTTTTGATGGCCCTCGCTTCGGTGAAGCGCATAGGCGATCTGCACGCGCTCTCTGTGAGTCCAACGTGCTTGGAGTTTGGGCCCAATGACTCCAAAGTCATACTCAAACCTAAGCACGGCTACGTGCCGAAATCCCTCAACACTCCGTTTAGGGCTCAGGTTATTTCCCTGTCTGCCCTGCCGGGGTCAAACGAGGAAGGGGACTCGAGCTGTCTTTGCCCCGTTAGGGCGTTAAGAGCTTATGTGTCCCGCTCCGCTGCCTTCAGACAGACGGAGCAGCTCTTTGTCTCGTTCAGTGGACGTTCCAAGGGAACGGCTGTTTCGAAACAGAGCCTGTCCAGATGGGTGGTTGACGCCATAACAATGGCTTATTCTACCAAGGGCCTTCAGTGCCCGTTGGGCATTAGAGCGCATTCCACGAGAGGCGTTGCCTCATCGTGGGCCTGGTCTAGCGGGATTTCCTTACAGGAAATATGTACGGCGGCGGGCTGGGCCTCGCCGTCTACATTCATAAGGTTCTACAACCTAGAAGTTCCCGCCTTGCAGGCCAGGTTGTTTTCGGTTTAGCCGTATCAGCTGTCTACCACGACACTGATTTCGCAGGCGCACAACGCCACCGAATACTTCACCGCACTTGCAAGCCAAGTGTTTTCGGCGTATTCGAGTCAGCTGTCTAAACACGGCACTGATATCGCAGACGCACAGCGCCGCCGAAGTTCTCTGGGCAGAATTGTGTAAGACCCATGTTTTCCCACATTAGCCAGGCTCCCTCCTGCCTATGTGATGTTATATCGCGTCTAGAACGCACCTATTTGGGCGAAAGTGTGTAAGTCCCACATTTCCCACATTAGCCAGGCTCTCCCTGCCTATGTGACGTTGTATCGCGCTTAAGGGCGCATCCATTGGGCGAAATTACGTAAGACCCACATCTCCCACATCAGCCAGGTTTTTCCCCTGCCTATGTGGCGCTGTTTCGCGCCTAAGGGCGCATATATCTGGGCAAAAATTTGCGTAAGACCCACATTTCCCACATTAGCCAGGCCTCCCCCTGCCTATGTGATGTTATATCGCGTCTTAGGACGCAGCTATCTGAGGGTGGTTGTCCCCCCCCCCCCCCCTCCAGACTCTCCGAAGTCTACCGGGTGATTATGCACTGTATACCTGGACTAGCTTCCAGTGGTCGGTGTTTTCTCATCCCAGCACGCACGGCGTCTTACAAGTGGTTCCCGCAGCGTTCTACGAACGCAGTACGAGAGAACTCTCGTAAGAGAACGTACTCGGTTACTAACGTAACCTCGGTTCTCTCTAGAAGAGGGAACGAGTACTGCGTTCCCTGCCGTGCGCGCGGTTCGCTCTGGTTCGCTTCGGCGATGAAAACCAGTTGAATCAGCCTACTCGAGCTCCTTTTATAGGGGATGGCCACACCCGTTTCGGCGGGATGTGACGAGGAGCGCGCGAAGCGCTCTCATTGGTCTGATATTGCATCAGCCCTCGCTCGATAGGCTCATGCAGTTGCCGCAGAACAGCCAATGAGTGAGCGAGCCGTCTCGCCATGGCTGTGCACTGCTGCAATGCGTTTTACAAATATGAAAATTAAGGATAATTTTGCTTCAGTATTTCGTGAAAAGAGACTTTTCCCGCAGCGTTCTACGAACGCAGTACTCGTTCCCTCTTCTAGAGAGAACCGAGGTTACGTTAGTAACAGAGTACGTTTTCTGCTGTTAAACACGATTATTTAAAAAATACTTTTGAAAATAAGGGCTAACGGCTTCAATAGAAGCAACAACAAAAGTTGCTTAAGTTTTCACTTCCAGAACCCAGCTTTATTGAAAGCTTAAATTTTGACTTACAAATTCTGATCTAAATCAATAATTATTTTTACGATAAACCAATAAAAATGTCAATGATAAAATTCGCTACTAGTTTATAAATATATTACAAACACTAAAAATCTAAACTCAATCATTTTACATGCCGCAAGTGAATTTAGACATCACAATATTATAATGTACAATGTGAAAAATGGATTTCATTTGCTACATTTGTAAGTGTTTTTTTTATTTTTATAAATATGAACTAAGTGAGCATTAGATGACAAAGGTAATCAGATAACACTTTATTTTAGTGTCCTTGTTACATATGTTACACTTACTTACTGTAGTGATAACAGTAACCTATGCATAATTACATGCAATTAACCATAAACCAAACCCTATTCCTGACCCTAACCCTATAGTAAGTACATGTTAGTTATTATTACTCAGGACTAAAATGTATAATTACACTTTAACAAGGACACCTTAAAAATAAAGGGTACCCTAATAAAAATGTAATGCACAATTAAATATCAATAACTTATATGGTGCCGACATATCGTGCGTCCCTATATTTAAAAGATCCCATGACAGTACGTTAGATGACTAACAACTCCAAACTAGAAGAAAATATTCTTAACTTTATTACACAGAACACATACAACAGTCTTGTACTCATTTTCCAATAGTAAAAAAAGAAAAATACAACTACGGCTGTACATGCACATTGAGAGAGCTGTGTGTTGCAAATGTTAAGGTATCATACACTTTACAATCGTAACTAGATAGAGACAGTCAGAAAAATAAATACAAACATACAATACAGTTTTGCAAGGGAGGGCAAAATATTTTTCGCCAAGAGCTTTTGGGTGAAACACTGTTGCTATGATTAGATGTACCATGTATACTTTTCAGCAGTTTTAAAATAACGATGATCAGGTCAGCAAAAATCCAGAGTGCTATTATTGAATGTTTGCCATTTTGTTCCCTTCAGATGACTATATATATATATATATATATATATATATATATATATATATATATATATATATATATATATATATATATATATATATATATATATATATAAATAAATAAAAATAACAAAGAAAAACAATTACATTCTGTTTGTAACTTAAATGCCATTTCAGATACTGTACTGTATGTACACTACTGCTGATCGCTGATAAAGTTGTGGCATTCATCCCAGCAGTTAAAATGACATCGCTGTCTTCACCGTCACAATATAAGCGTTTTAAAAAGTTAACCAACATACCAAAATTATACTCTAATAATCTACAGTTAAAACCTATTCATGTACTTAAACCTGTTACAAAACTCACCAGAAATCATTGGGCAATTTCACTCGAAACACAATTGAGAGACTGATGTATAATGATACTTATCAAAAGATGATTTAATGTTTTTCCGCCACATTGAAATGACTCAATTAAATGAGTAAAACCAAGCCGGCTCTTTACAAAAATGCATCCCAAGCGGAAGTTTCCAGGGTCGAAACTGAGTCTACTCGATTGCACTACCACATGATATTTTTTTGAATGCACGCAAGGCACAACGCTAACAAGGAAAAGGTGTGTTGATCTCCGCAATTACACCGTCCTTATATTTAACAATCAAATAAATCCAGGACAAATATTCATTTGCATATATATATATATATTTGTTTGTTTTTTGTTCACATACAGCATTTTTAACACACTGCATGGTTAAGAACAGTGTCGTACTTAACTTAAGAGCTCATGAATGTCATGATCACAATGAGGTCCAATTAATATTTCAATGACATGATCTGGTATCCATGAGAGCGATATTGCAGAGTCCGCCGTGCTAACGTCAGTCGCAAAAACCATTCTGTGAATTCTTCCTTCAAATGAGTGCAGGAATCTCACTTTGAAATCAACTAAAAGGGCATTTACAATCTATGGGCGTATATTTATTTTCTCAATGATGTGGCAAACCTTGGACTTGAAGCGTTCGTCTTCAGTGTGTTTGTCTAGCGCTGTTGACAGTGCTCACTGAAGCTGAATGCAGACAGCTCACGGACAAGGTCTCATTTTAGCGCTGTGAAGTTAGTCGTGTGGGTTCAGTGCATGTGACTGTCTGTGTTTCCTTACTGGTTCTTTTAAGCTCTCGTACATCGTTAGCTTCTAATAAGTGGACGCTTCTGGTAGGTATCCAAAATCATTCATGAGTGTGTTGACGGGTCGGCCTTCGTGGAGTGAGGAGTACGGACGTGCGTATGCTAAATCTGCAGACTTATGAAAGGAAAGATATGGAATATGAAATAGATGGAAACCGAGATTACCATTTTCTGTCACCTGCTCAGACATGCACAATTTGACATTTATATGACATTATATTAGTGTGGAAATTAGTGCTAAAGATCACGGATAAATTGATGGTTATCACCCACAGATATATGCAACGAAATGTGTCACTTACTGGAATTGATTTCTTTTTTTTTGTCCTCAGAAGTTATTAAATATCATCTTTTTTTATTATATAATTTGCGATAACAGTTTTGGCTTCTGTCAAATTTACTTCACCAAGACTCAAGAATACAAAATCATACACACTTAAAAGAAACTCAGCACCAAAAACCTGAGAAAGAAGTTTAAACACTCCAGTAGAGTCATCCAAAGCAAATTCAATCCGTTTTAAATAACGCAAATGTATCTGGAAAGGGATTTACAACGAAATATACAATGACTGATATTATTTGGTCGTGTGAAATTTGACCTGTGGATATCGAGACGAACTAAATCACCCTTTGGACTTTATAGAGGAAATGTTCCTCTATCCCATTTGGTACGTTTATGATCAACCTATGAGGAACAGATTTTATGTAGCTTACATTAGGGCATACTGTCTGTGTCTACGCTAAAAACATATCTAAGAGCAGCGTAAAACGTATTAGACCAGGTAAGGAGTCTATCCTACTGCTTGTAACTATGTCAGCTCAGTACAAGTACACGTGCAGGTTATCTTTGTGATTCCTTTATCATTTGAACACCATTTAATGGCAGATGAGCATTGATGGATGTTTTTAGGAATTGTGTGCTATATCATATTGAACGCATAGGTCTTGTGTGTGTATGTGTGAACAGTATATGCATACATCTGTACATGTACAGTAAATCAAATAATCACATTCAGCTTCCCCAAAAAGTATTTGGACCTAAATTAGAGTGTAATTGCATTAGATAACAAAACATTGGATCAAATAAATAAACTATTCTTATCACTGAATAATGGCTGATGGAAATTCAGCTTTGCCGCTACATGAATAAATGACTTATTTTGAAAAAGTTTTACTATTTTAAAATGTTCATGTTTTTATTTTAATTATAGAACAGTTTATGTGTTGAACTACACTGAGGAGAACAGGAGACTTCGTACATCCTCTAAAAAAAAAAAAAAAAAAGTTTAAAGAAATGTAAAAAGAGGATTATGGAAATGCAAGAAAATTGAAGTTAGTTTTATAAGAAAGGGATAATTTGCTTGTAAATGCCACTTGGTTAAATGACATTCATACATTTTTAAGTGTGACTTAAGTGTCCAACTACTTTCTGGGCGCACTGAAGCATTTTTAAATCTCTTTGTTTCTTTCTTTTTTGCTGTTTGTCATTTTTAGCAATTATTTAAAAAAAAGAAAGAAAATCATGTTATTTTACAGGAAAACAGGACACACCTCAATTCACACTGTTCAATACTGAGCAAAAAACCATTCAGTTATTCACAATTACATGAATTTTTGCTTCTCTTTTCACATACAAAAGGTTGGAGAGACACATATAGTGGTTCTATTATTATTTCTACCCAGCTAACAAACTGACTCCATTCACAGTCCAGTTCACGGTTTCAAAACACGGTTAAATCCCAAAGCATCTTATTACAGACCCATAAACCCACACTGACACTTCCCTTCAGAAATAAAACATAAGGAAAAACTATTTCAACGGTGATGATGATGATGCTAATAACCGATAAAGGACTCTCCTTCTCTGAGTGTGGGACTGTGAGTCTGTGTTTGGATGGAGAAGCGGACGCTCTGCTTTAGCATCAAAACTTGCTGAGGACCGAGAGAGTTAAAACCAGAGTTAGAAGCAAGAATGAGCTGGTTGGCGATAAGGCTGCGTTGTTCATATCGTGTATCGCTCCGGGGCCTGCGGGAATAGAAACCCCACATGTTAACAACCTCCCCAAACATCCAACGTGTGTAGTATCATCATGCATTACGCTGTTGAAAGAAATTGCTGCGAATACACCTCTCAAACATCGTCAGAGTTAGCGGATGCCTGAAGGTGACAAGACGAGAGCTGATGTAATTGCATTAGGCGAACATTTGACACATTGCGACGCTCGCTGATTGTGCCAAGTTATACTTGACATGGATTTTATGCATAAATTAACATGCATTTAATCATCAGAAGGAGCCTCTTACCGTACAAAATAATGCTGGCGTTTGTTATTCCCAGCGTGTTCATGGCCACACAAGTGTAGTTCCCATAATCCTCTTCGGAAACGTTAAAGAATGTTAGCATGGACTGTTTACCCTTGTTTTCGATCTTGACCCCATTGAATCCGTTGAGGAGTCTGGAAAATTTGAGGTCAAGTTAGAAGCGCGTTAAGATGAGCCGTTATTAAATCTACGTAAGCGAATTAACATATCGCTCTCTCGCAGCTGCATGTGACGTGAATGTCTAACAAATACAGTTCTTTGTATATTTTTAATTAACGAGCTCTGTCGGAAGCATGGCTTAGCGCAGGATTGTCCATACTCGGTCCTGGAATGCCACTGTCCTGCAGAGTTTAGCTCCATCTTGCCTCAACACACCACAGGGAAAACTGCCATATATGTTTATACCGCCATACTGATAGTTTGTCATTATCTCATAATGGTTTAATAATTTGGGCAATTTGGTTGCAATAGCTTACACACATCACAGGGAGGTTAAATTTGAATCGTTGAACTACATTTACAAAAAAAATACACGTAAACAGTCGGTTATAAAATAAGAACAACTAGACAAATTGCAAGTTTTTCAGGTTGGTCTAACTGTATTCAGGTAAGAAATATGTCAAATGTAAAATAACACTGGATAGTTTTCAATGTAAAAGTCTTTTGTTCTTTATTACATGACAGATTTATTAAGCTGCTGTCACTTTAAGAGTTTATGCACGGATCCAATATACTGTTACACAGCATGTGTTATCTCAACTATTTACGTTCCAAACTGACTGCATTCACCTGAATAATCTGCAGGACTTTAGCAGGCAGCTTTATGAGGGCACCACTTACAGTATATGTGGTGCAAACACTTTTGGTGTGAGCACGAAACCTGCGGGAATGTGTTAAATTATGCACAATACAAGCACTATTCAGTGACAGGAGGCGGGTGTGTGGCACTTTGCCGCCTGAGAGAAGAGAGCAAGAACACACAGCCTGTAACGGTGTATTGGAACCGTTTCAGATATTTCAGTATCGATACATATAGAAATATCTGTATTTTTGACAACACTAATGCTTAGTAAGATCTTGATTAGCTGGATCAGGTGTGTTTAATTGGGGTTGGAGCTAAACTCTGCAGGACAGTGGCCCTCCAGGAGCAGGACTGGATACCCCTGCTGGTTGCTGGTTCCAGTCCCATTTTCTCCTCTCTCTACCTAAATATTGCTTGACTTTCACTGTCAAAAAAAAGAAATAAAAATAAAACTACTAGCCTCACCTGCGCTCCCCCTTATACCACTGAAAATCCGCCAGAGGAACCGCAGACGCCTCGCACCACATAACTCCTTTCTGGCCGACGGCCGTTCCTGTGCTCTGAGCTCGTGAAATGACAGGTGGGTCTGTGAAATGAATCACGTGTAAAAACATGTGGTAAATGGATGGCATTAACAGGAATTTTCTTAGGGTGAATGAGATACTCACAGTTTACAGTAACCTGAACAGTCCTCACGTCTGGAGGCGAGATGTCGTTTGAGGTGATGCAGTCGTACGAGCCGGACATGTCTTTGGTGATTCCAGTCATTTCCACATATTCACCCTCGGTAATGATTCTGTTACCTGTATCAATACACATGAGGTTAATGTAATATTAACATACATAAATTCATATTATTAAACCAATGCATTATAAAAATGACTCTGGGTAAAAGGCCTGAGGGGCTACAGTGGTATAGTGGAGATATAGGGACGTTCGTTTGCTACAAGGAACATCTGTCACGGTATGCAAATATATATATGTGACAAATCTGGATCACAAAACCGGTCACATGTTGCACGGGTATATTTGTGGCAATAACCAAAAATTCATTGTATGGGGCAAAATTAGCGATTTTTCTTTTATGCCAAAAATCATTAGGATATTAAAGGCACAATATGTAACTTTTTTGCTTTAAAAATAGCAAAAATCATTATATCTATGTTATATATATTTTTAGTTGTGTACTTACATTATCCCGACTGTTTCCAACAACTTTCAAACCAGGAGAAATTTGTAATTTAATTCGAGAAACGTCCCGTTTCTTTATTTCCGTTTTGTCGCCGCCAATGGCGTCATATCCGCGTTGTCCCTGGTTTCCGCTCGTACTGCCATGGCAACCAGAGCTATGAACCAGAGCCGTCTGATAGTAACCAAAGCGATTGACGCGGACAACTTTGTAGTTCGCACTGTCTATTTGCACGCTGTTGTTGTTTCGTTCAAACATTATGGACCATGGCAAGCAGACTTTGGGTAAAAAAGGAGAACTAAAACGAGAATCAATATCAGCGCGGTGTTTTCGAGATGCCGAGAGCTCCCATAGACAGTACATAAACGAGAGCTCCACGTCCAAGACTTCGACCGCTCCTACATGCAACTACTTTATTAAACAGGTGAGCACATTTACATAAAACTAATCAATGTTATATAGTTCAACAATGATAAAATGTCAGAATATGATCTGTATGTTATTCTAATGTTGATCTAGCTTACTGCTAGTCTCATACAGACAAACTAACACATACATTTCAACACATTCAAATGCAGTTTAGTGTGATAGTGTAATGTTAGACCAAGTGAAACAGCGCTGCGTTACCTCACAAGTTTAATTTGTCTAATAAACTGGCCTGTGAGTTGTAATTCTGTATGTAGTTCGGTAGAATGAAATGTCCGTATTCCTTTAATATCCGCGGGACTCGCGTCGCGTGTGGAGCTGATAGCTGTCTCTTAGCAATCCCGAACTGCTTCATATCACAGTCATGATAAAAACATTGATGTATTCAGTCATCCATAAACATTATTAGATCGGTCGGCTTGACGTTGACGACAAGATCCATAATTCTTAGCAAATGTTGCGTCATCAATCTACGCCTTTGTTATTGTAAATAGGTTAGCGACCCCTAGTGGCGAAAAATGCCATACTGTACGTTTAAGTAAAGATCATGTTCCATGAAGATATTTTGTAAATTTCCTACCGTAAATATATAAACATTTATGTTTGTGAGTGAATGCAGCACAATCGCGAACATAAATGGACAACTTTAAAGGCGATTTTCTCAATGTTTTGATTTTTTTGCACCCTCAGATTCCAGATTTTCAAATAGTTGTATCTCGGCCAAATATTGTCCTATCCTAACAAACCAAACATCAATGGGAAGCTTTCATATGATGTATAAAATTGACCCATGTGACTGGTTTTGGGGTCCAGGGTCACACAAAACTGGGGGTCACCCAGGGTCCAGGGTTACCCGTATACCCTATGGCCACAAGCATTCTGCATCCCATTTATACATTCATAACTCAATCTCAAACCTATGTCCTGCTATTTTTTTCTGAGGACAGCAGCTGGAAGTATCATAGTAGTGTCATAATGCCACAATCATTTTTGCTTAGATGAATTTCCAACATGAGGAATGTATTTTCTCAAGCAACCGGAGAAAATACAGAGTTTGAGCCACTGTTCAGGAATCCTAAAGCAGGCGCACTTATTCTGCTATGATCTGTCTAAAATGAACAGCATTTATTTAACATTATCTCAATCTGTAGGAAGAAAAAGGTTGGTGAATGTCAATAAGACAAATACGTTACGCTTGGCTGACCTGGACTGACCCTCTGTTGTTGTTTTCGATCATTACACAAAATCCACCTATATTTCCAGTTCTATTATCAAGCAAAGAAATGATTCAGTTATTCCTCTGAGGGAATGAAATAAAGTTTCACCCTCAGGTTCAGACAGCCAGTTAGTGCAAATGCCACTCACAGCACAAACTGCACATTATGGCATCTCATTAATACAGCCTCAGTCCTTCATTTAGTGAAAAGGTTGAGGAGTGGACTTAGGTTGTTATTTTGTTTCTAATAACATGGCCTTGGGGATTGTGGGAGAGGTTGGTAATTATGCATATCTTCTTATATGACTCAGCCTCGTAATGCTTAAAAAGTTTGAGCAAACATTTTGAGAGGATGGTTCACCCCAGATTAAGCTCAACATGAGCCAAAGCCTGAAAATTACATCCCCTAATTTTAAACAGTACTATTCATAATATAAGAATCTGTCAATGTGAGAAGAGACTAAATATTTGAAATATAAACTGGCCTTTAAGTGTGAACCATATGATACAGCTGTTTTCTGCACAGTAAAGTATTTCTGTCATCATTTACTCACCCTCGTATGGAAGCTGGTTTACGCCATGGAATAAAAAAGTTATCTTCACAATTTTTTTGCAATTGCGAGTTTATAACCCAAAGCTTTATTTCTCAGAATTGCGAGTTATACACAATTAAGCTTCCATACCCTCATGTCGTAATCCAAACTTGACTTTTTTCCCTCTGTGGAAGACAAAAGAGGATATTTTGACCAAAGTTTGTCCATACAACATTGTTTTGGACCTCACTGACTTTCAACTGTATAAAACCTCAAAATATATTTTATGTTCCACAGAAGAAAATCTACTTCCCTTATGATTTTGAATATGATCAGCGGGCTCAGGTGTTCAAGCCAAAATGTATTTAGATTATTTATCATTTTAGATTATTGAGTATTATTATTTACAAAAGCCTCGGAAAGTTCAGCTAGAAATAAAAGTTTCTAAAAATCTCACTCCCAGCAACCTTCTGGTTTTCTTGTATAAAAGTTATGTTTTATAAGATACTGTATGGATGTCAAAACCACCACTAAAAGACTGAAAATTACGAGCAAAGGTCATAGTGTTTCTCACTTCATAAACTCTTATCCATGGTAACGTACAGCCAAAAGGATTTTCCTCCAATTTTTCACAGACAACACTTATTGAATCAACTACAGTTGTACGTTTGACCCAGCTGTTCTTTTACATTCACCACAAAGAAGTGTGCTTCTAAGTTTAACAGAGCAGGTTTTTATTCACACAGGGAATTTCTTTTATTCAAAAGAGAATTTGTTTATTCTACAAAAAAGCACTCATTACCTTTCTGTAGTAATGAATTGGACAAAGAAGTAACATATAGTAAGACGTGTATAGCTCGGATAGTGATACAACATTGTATTTATTCTCATGTAGTTTTGATTTATATTTAGCTATTAAAGCGGTCAGTTTGATTTTGGAATGGAGATGGGGTTAGTGTAGGTAGCCACGGTGAACAGCAATGATTTATAATGTTTACTTAAGAGACAGAAAGCAAACACCGGGCCCACAGCAATTACATCCAACACTGAGTAATAATCCTGCTGCTGTCATGAGACTGTCTTCCTGAACAGAGCAGAAGATTATTAGAATGTAAAGGAGAATGACAGTGTAAACAGGAAGGAATAAATAAAACGGTCTGTGCTGTCTGCGTACAGTCGGAGCGAGTGAGAAATGCTCCTATAACTAAATTTAGAAGATTAGGATCAAGGGGAAAGACTCACTCTCATGTTACAGTCAGAGAGTAAAGTAGTTTATACAGATCACGCCACTGAAGCAGACGGGACAACATTAAGATAAGGCTTTATTTAGGAGATGTCTGACTTTATTATGGTTGTATTATTGAATATCCGCACAAGTGAATTAAGCTGACTCGTCTTTTTACCTTTTTTTTTTTTTTACTTTTCCTATTCTACATGATGACCAGAGAGAGAGAGAGAGAGAAAAAAAGATTTCATATTTCCCAGACACATTGAATTTTCAGTCTCAGTTTAATGAATGTCACTGAAAACTTTTTTAGACCTTGACTAATCCTTATCTGAATCCATCAGGAATCATTTTCCCATAAACCTGTATCCATGTTTTATGCACCCTACTGCAATCAGAGACAGAGTTGGGTGTAATGCATTACTACTAGGGCTGTAACATTATATCATGTCACAATATATCGCAATACAAAAATGCAACAATATGTGTCGTGGATAGTGACAATCTGTATTGTGTATAGTTCACCCAAAATTAAAATGACTGTAAGAGAACAAATTCGAGTTTACAGAGTTTTAGTGTCAGTGCTACATTAAAATGTCTTATTTTACCAGTAAAAAGAGGTCTACATTATTTTAAATATATCTAGTCAGTGAAAGAGTGCAAGCATATTCATCTGAAATAATTCTGTTTTCAGCTTCAGAATCATGAATATTTTTATTCTGGTGTCACCATTGTCCTGTGAATTGGGTTATCAGCACCAAGTCCAAGCCTATTCATTTACACCCCGATGTAATACCAAATTTAGCATTTTAATCAACAGTACATTTTTTGTTAACCTTTTACCAAATGTCTTGGAGAATCGCAATTATATCGTATCGTGAGTTCAGTATCGCGATATGTATTGAATCATGACATGAGGGTATTGTAACACCCCTGATTACTAAGTAATTAATTACTGTAATTTAATTAATTTTCCCTTGATAAGGTAAAGTAAGGGCTTCTTTCAAACTTTTGACCTGTAGTGTGTGTGTGTGTGTGTGTGTGTGTGTGTGTGTGTGTGTGTGTGTGTGTGTACAACTTTTCTGATATGTTGATAATTTCAGAACATTAAAGCACACCATATCAGCATGCTGAAACCTTCTCATCACTAATTCATACAGACAAAAACATAGGGGGAAAGAAGTAGATAAACTAATCAGCCTCGCTAACCTAGAAGACTAGTCAACAATCCTTAACTGTAATAGCATGCTTTTAAAGTGTGTTGGCCCCCAAAGCAGGGGATCCATGTATCAAAGTGAAATGGAATCAGAAAATGTCCAGACTCTGAGGCACCCTTGAAATACACTGAAGTGGGTCAATGGCTTCATGCATTAAAACGGGTCATTCAATATTTCCGGTAATGCGACGTGAAGCTAGCTAGGCCAATGACTGAGCTTCAAATGCTGTCCTACTGCTTCACTGTATTATCATGTGAGCATGTGCTTTAACACTCCACAGCAGGCATTCTGAGCTCCTTCATCAACTAATAAACACATTATGGAATGATATTACACATATAATGAGATTTCAGTGTGCTAATGATTTCGTAATAAGCCACTGACCGTCATTACTGTTTGTCAACATACCTAATTGCGTTTTGCAATCGTCCCTAAATGGACTACCTCCTTAATAGAAATTCAAATGATGATTACTTCAGATTGTAAAGCAATGACTAAGCTAATTACAGGAAGTCGTAATGTTTATAACTGGGAAAATGAGGATGTCACAAGAACTTGCTTTCATTACATGCAGCAAGTCCTAAAAACGTTTCTGATAAACAGGTTTAAAAAAAATGCAAACCAGGCTGGGAGCTGAAATCCACCCTCAAAAACTGCCCAAGGACCTGCGGTAGCTTCACAGAATTGATATGTTTCCTTTTCTATTATCACTTTGTTGTGGGCTATTGTTAAAAACACTAGTGCTTTATCTCGCCTTACCCCATTCAATCTGACCTGGGCTCTAGGAAAGCTGCAAGGCAGAAAGGTCTGACATTTGGATGAGAGAGCAAGAAAGAAAGAGGAAACAAGGTAAAAGAGAGAGAAAGAGAGTCCAAAGTTAAAGGGACAGTACACCAAAAAATGAAAACTGTCATTATTTACTCACCCTCAGAGTGGCAAATTTACTTGTAGCCACATTTGACAATGGACGGTGAATGGTATATACCGGTCATAAATATTTCCTAGCAGTCCTAAAACTGCAGCTTTTCTTTTTCTTTTTAAATTATATATATATATATATATATATATATATATATATATATATATATATATATATATATATATATATATATGACAGCCTGGCCAAAAATCATGTCCGCACAATTTACCACCTTTTTAATTGCATTATCACAGATAAAACAATTGATTTCAAGCTCTTTTTCTTTTTAAATTATATATATATATAACAGCCTGGCCAATTGACTTCAAGCTCTATGCATTATGTTTGCAAAATGTTACATTTTTAAATATTTGAATAATGGGTGAAGTGTGTGTTTGTGTGTACAGTGTATATCTTTTTTATACAAAGCACATATGATTTGTCTTTTTCTGTGGAACACAAAATGAGTTTTCATACAAAGGGTGCTCTACATTCCATGTCTTCTAAAGCTAAATGATAGCTTTGTGTGAGAAACACAATGATGAAATCAATGATGAAATGTCATTATTCCTAAATCTTGCTTTATTACTTTACTGTTCCACTGGAATAAAACCTTACAAAATATACATATTTGAGAGACATTTGTAGCAAGCCGATATTTCATTATTGAACAAAGGTTGTTTTCAAAAATAGGAAAGGAATGTTTGAGGATATCAACGCATCTTGTAAATGAATACCTGCACTGCCTGCAGACTGAAAGAAAAGCAGTACTTGAACCCCAGCTGTTGAGAGAACGCCGTCTGTATTTTGCTGTCACCTCTCAAGCAGAATGTCTAAATCCTCCAATCATGCCCCGGTAGGCAGCAGGTCACCATGGTTACACAGTTCAGTGAAACTGATCATTGCTGGCCCTCCACTCCTGAATGACCTTTCTCTCTTTTTGTACTCTCTCTCTCTGCTTCTTTTTTACTCTTGCACATTTAAACAAGTTCCTCCAAACAAATAACTTGCTACGGAATAATTTATGTACGAACGCATCTTCATTAAGCCAGTCAAAGTCAAGCCACACTAATTAAAACAGAGATTTCGTTTCTAACTGCCAATCAATTACTGTCTAGTAATGTGGCCCCTTGAGATGGAAGAGGCCATTACGGCTCGGTGTGATGTCGTTTTTACAACTAATGGATCTGCTCTCTTGGTTGTCATTCTGCATTGCCTCTTGACGCAGTAATGGTGAAGTTAAGATGGGAGTGAAAAGCTCCTATGATTGACCATATCCTTTGGTTGGCACATACATCTATTTAACATTATACTCTATTTTCCATTGGTCTTGTTTAACCCTCAGAGACCCAAGTAGTGATACTTATTATGCATTTTCTTTGATTCTCCTTGAAAGCGTTTTTAGGAAGCCAGTGATTTTGAAAATCATGATTTATATGCATAAACATAAAAAGAAATAGGATCTGACTATGGCCCAAAGTCACTTTTTTGTAGTTTTCAAAGCCTGGGGCTGTCAAAGAGACCGGTCAGACCTCTTCTCCATTTAAGAACAGTGAGAACTGTTTATAGGGGTTATTTTATTTTCCATTGCATAAAAATTGCTTATTAAAAGTATATAGACACGCATTTACTTTGAAGCCTTCACAATCCGCTGGAAGGCTGAAACTTCAGTATGTTTATCATACAAACCCACTGACGCTCTGTAAAGTTTTATGATTTTATGATTTGTATACCTTACACCTAAATGCATATTAATATTCAAGCACAGAAACTGCTATTTCGTTCATTTTACATTTAAATAATTACTAGTATTTTGTCTATGATTTACTGCATTTGACTGGTTTGCTTTAATAACATGCCAAAAAATGCTGCCTGCCAATGCCAACTGTTGCATTTTGTGCAACATTCGAATGTATTCGAACATATATATATTTATATATTAACAGTTGGAAACGGTGTCAGCAGGCTGTGACATTAGCACAATATTTTTGCTAAAATTGTTGTTAATATATATTTCAGAGTCTGAGTAGGTGATGAAAGGTATGTACAGTCAGCAACCCAATCTCAAAGAAGTTTTGGTACAAAGTGAATAATATGAAAATTTATGATTTTTAGAAAAAGTAAACATGAAGGTCTATCCCAAAACATAACCTTCACTGTACGTTTCGAAAATACAAAAACTAACATTGTACGAATTAGCCACCTTTGCCAAAACATAAAACAGTCTTGTTTATAGTCTTGTTCATCTTGTTAAACATGTTTATTATACAATAAATAATTAGATAAATGGAAAGACAAGGGTTTTTTTTTTTTTTTGAGAAGAAAGAGATCACAAAATGCTATGAGAGTCATGAAACCAGCAGAATTCTGAAGTTGACCAATCAGAATCAAGTATTCCAAAGAGTTGTAAACAATTATTGCAGTTTTACTACAGTGTGAGCTAAACCCTTCGTTTGACGAAATATGATACATAAATATTCTCTGTTTTGAACCTATGCCACTGTAACCGGCCCTACTCGACCCGCTCCGCGCGGGATTCTAAGCGGGGTCTCTGGCGTGGGAGGCGGGCAAGCAAACAAGGACACTAAAGGCTCTAGAGGTTTACACACACAGCTCTTACTGGCCTACGTCCCTTACACCACCACATTTCCATTGATGCATGTGTAAAATATTAGCTTCACCTGTGTGTACAGTGTAACAATGAATTGCTCTTGTCAACAGATTCCGCCAGGAAAAAAATCCTTCGGCCACCCTAAAAAACCTTTGGCAAATTTGCCCCATAAATCAGTGCAGCCAAAAACAAGTCATACTCTGTGCGTTCATCAGAGTGTTAATTCTGTCAGATAGAAATAAATAATGATTTATCACCAAGGCCTCCCAGCTTCTGCTGCCCCCTCCTTCGTTCTTTCTCCTGGCTGGCGTGACGGGGAAGCATGACGCCGTCCCCTCAGCCCCATAAGACACATGTGTGAGTTTGTAATGGAAAGATAAGAGGGCAGGAATGCATCCAGGGAATACGCATTCTTTTCAGGCTTCATCGACTATGTGACTGGTTTAATAAGATGGAGAAGAGGTTGATTGTGCTTGAAACACATGAGCATGGCTTGATAACGCTGGTTTTGGGACAGGGAATATGAACTAGTTAGTATGTGACTCGAGGGAGGGATGGCAGTGTCACTGATGTAACGCTAGAGCATATTAGCAAATGTGCAATTTCACAGAAAGAAAATCTAAATTCTGTTTGTTCTACGTTTACACGCTGTATAGTAATTAAACATTTACTTAGAGTATGTAACCTTTGTCACATCAGTGCACGAACATACAACCCAAATTATGATTTATTATAGATAATTAACTATGTGTTCCTTTTATCATGAGTGGCAAGTTGATATATTTCTGATATACTATTGTTTTCTGTGGAACACACAAAAGAAAGTTTGATTTCTTTTTTCTTTTTTTTGGGTCCCATGTTGTTTTGAACCCCATCGAGTTTCATTGTACGAACAAGAAAAAAAAAATCTTTTGTTTTCCACAGAATAAAGATTGTCATACATTGGAATGACATGAGGAATTTTCCTTTTTAGGTGAACTGTCCTTTTAAGCCTTTACTTGTGTTCTTTTGTCTTTAACTGACCATGAGCAGCTCTGTCAAGTGTAACCAGAGAGTATAAAAGCAGAAGAGAGAAGGAGAGGAAGAAATGACAGTGGCAGTAAGATGGAGAGAGAGAAACATGACAGAGGAGCGCTTGAGAGAGACAGAGAGAGAGAGAGAATGATGTGAAAACTGGCATGGTTCCAGGACTAAACAAAGCCCTCTCACAGCTGAGACACTACAAAATGGAGATGCACACATCAGCCTGATTCCTCTCGATGTTTACAATCCCAGTCTCATCACATCACAAAAGGACAGCAGCAGTTCAAATTAGAGACATCTGAACTGACAGAGAAACTGCAGAAACAAAAACCTCAGGGTTGGATTTCAGACTGTTAGGTGTGTTTAGACTAAGATATTCATCATTTCATCCACTATCAAGATACTTTAAAATACCTTGATCGAAAGAAATATAAGCTTATTAACTGGACTTAGCTGGTTTCTCTTTGTATCTGGTCTTAGAAGGATTTTGACCATGCTGGGAGACCAGCTAGGCCATCTTTAACCAGCTAAAACCAGTTAACCTAAGCAGTTTTCATTTCTGTAGGGTAGTTAGTAATACAAATAAAAAAACTTAAGCTAAAAAAACAAAAAAAACATTATATAAATAAATTATAAATATTATATAAGCATAAAAAACACTAAAGTACACTTATTATTGTATTAGCTATTACTTAAATGTATAGCTTTAAAAAATGCTTATTTAAAAATGTGTAGACACTATGTGTAGAAGTCTCTTCTACTCACCAAGGTTGCATTTATTGGACCAAAAATACAGTAAAACAGTTTTGAAATATTTTTTGTTTTGAAATATTATTACAATTTAAAATAAATGTTCTATTTTAATATATTTTAAATGCATTCCTGTGATGGCAAAGCTGAATTTTCAGCATTATTACCCCAGTCTTGATCCTTCAGAAATCATTCTAATATGCTGATTTGCTGCTCAAGAAACATTTCTTATCAGTATCAATCTTAAAAAAAACAGTTGTCCTTCTCAATATTTTTGTTTAAACTGTGATAATATTTTTCAGGATTATTTGATGAACAGCATTTATTTGAAATAGAAATCTTTTGTCGCAAGTAGCATAAATGACAACTATAACGTTTGCTATTCAGGAAGGGAGAGTGCAACCCAGTACATTAATGCATCCTTGCTGAATAAATGTGTTAATTTTTATTTATTTTTTTAAACCCGACTAAATCAACCTAAAATTCTATTCAGGGAGTCATTTTAACAACTGTCACGAAATCGAGAGTTATTTTTTAGTTAAAGCTGCAGGCGACAAGATTTTTTTTGGATCATATTCACTGAAACCGACACTATGCTCCGACAGAACAACATAAATCAGCCGGTTTTAGAAAAAAAAAACGCGCTTCTACCTCCACCTGGAGCCTGTTATTTGTTTTGCAAAAATCCACCGCTCCCAGTTCTTCTGGTCCAATCAGTGCAGGGCTGTGTGAGATCTGACTGTCAATCACAGTTCGTGCACACGCCACAGAGACCCCCTCCCCCGCGCACGTTACAATATCCAGTGTTGGGGGTAACGAGTTACAAAGTAACGAATTACAGTAACGATATTACTTTTTTGGGTAACGAAATAAAGTAACGCATTACACTAAAAATATCGGTAACTACACTACTTTACTAGACTATAGGAACGCGCTTTCCTGCGTTACCCAAGCCATTTTTGCCTGCGTGTAAAGCTCTGATCTGTTTGTGCTGCGTGCATGTCTGTCTGTGTATGTGTGTGTGCGCGCGCGTGCACCGTTGTCATAGAGATCGATTTGAGTGACGTAGCTGCTGGTGCGAAGGGGAGCGGGAAATGGAGACGGAGACAGGGGGGTCCGGCCAGTGGCAATATTCACATCACTTTCAGTTTATTGCTCGAAAGGACAAAAATATTCGCGTGAAATGTACTTTGTATGCCCAGGCAGCAAGTTACTGGCCATCGGGACTACCGGGAGATTCCCAGTGGGCGGACGTGCCTTTTGGGTCGACATCTCTTATTTTTTTTTCTTCTTCTTAACGGACCATAAAACTCGTACATCGGCGGCCCATTCGTTTTGCTTAATTGGTGGCGCTGGGTTAAGTAAGTGCGTGCCGGTGTAATGCATTAGTTAAAAAAGTCTGTGTCAGTTTGTTTTTTTTCCTGATAGCTGACCGGTCCATGAAACACCGTGGCCCATTGGATCTTTTCTTGATTGACACTGGGCTGGTCCAATCACATCTTTAAACACCTCCCCCTTTGGGCTTTGATCGAGCGTGCACGTGTGTCAGTGTGTATCTGTCAAAATAGTCTGAGAGATGGAGAAGAAACGCAAGGAATGTGCAGAGAAATAGCGTGAAAAATAGACACAGGCCCTTCAAGCAGACGCTGTAAAATGTGTCAAAATGTTTTCTGCAGCAGCATGACCTTCATCAGCTCCTGTGGCTGATGATGAGGATAGTGAGGAGGATCAGGACAGAGATGAGAAAGTGTAGAGCCTGCGGTAAGCAGAACTAACAGTTACTTTCAAAACACTTAGGCTATCCCATACACAAAAGATAAATATATTTGAAATATATTTTCAGAGTATATTTTGGAATATATGCAAATATTTGAAATTGGCCCAATAAATATATTTCACACTTAACATCATATATTTTTGTTATATTTCAGAATATATTTCAATGTACTTTTTTTCTGTTTGGATCCCCAAAAGTGTCAAAATATATGTGGCATATATTCCAAATACATTGAAATATATTCTGAAATACAACTAAAATATATGATGTTAAGTGTGAAATATATTTATTGGGCCAATTTGAAATATTTGCATATATTCTAAAATATACTCTGAAAATATATTTCAAATATATTTATCTTTTGTGTATGGAATGTCATGAGTGTAGGAACCCATTACCCAGTAATACATTATTTCCACATCTGCATAGTTGACGATTACCGTAATTTACTATAAATTTAATGAGACGCGTTTGTAAACCATGTTTTCCGTCAAAATAAAAGATTATGTGCTTATATCTCTTTCAAGTATAGAAATTAGTACAAAACTAATTATGAAAGTTTCCTTTATTTTTCAGTGCTTTTGTTTTACAATATATGTATATTAGTGTGCTATTATTATTATGGCCAAAATGCCGATATTTTTATTTTTTGTCCCAGTCCAGCCCTGATTATGTGTCTACCACCGCAGACATTTGTCCTTTATCCTGTTGTTTGTGGATTTTACAGTGAGGCATATTTCTTTGTGCAGACATGTATATTATTCTTTCATATTTTACATGCCATTTTGTAGGCTACATTTATAAACACTATTTGGACAGGCTAAGTGATGATAGGGCTATGATGTTTGTCGGTATCTACAGGGTAAATTAAGAAATGGGAAAGTAAAGTAATAAGTAGTGAAGTTACTTTTCAAATGCAGTAACTAGTAAAGTAATCTCATTACAATTTACAGAAGTAACTAGTAACTAATTACTTTTTTTGAGTAACTACCCCAACACTGACAATATCACATGCACACGCCTGAAGTTCGCAGGTGTGTTGGATTGTACGAAGTGTGATGGCGGAGAGAAAATCTACTAACAAGCTTCCAATTCCTCGGTTATTGCTATCTATGGGTAGATTAGCCAGGGCAGCCTACCTCCGAGTCCATGGTGTTGATCGATGCTGAAGAGACGGACGCATTCACAGAAAAACTGGTGCACACACACTGACGAGCACGAACTCGATGGGAGGGTGCTTGCTGGTAGTGGGGGAGGGGCACGAGAGCTGCAAACATTCAAAATTTTGGCTAAGTACCCTCAATCTGCCAGACTTGCCGACTGCAGCTTTAAGTTAGTAGCATTGCTACTTCGTTACTCCACAATGCAACAGTTGGGTTGTGAAATATTCACTCCGTTTTTCTCACTCAGTGGGAAGAGAGAAGAGCCTGTGTGAAAGCATTATTCAAAATGTTCATCGTTAGCAAATAATGAAACAGTCAGATAATGCCATCTCCATCAGATGTTTCACATAAAAACCCAAACACACAGGGAGGGTTGCTCATTGCATGAATGAATAATGTAACAAATAATGTAGGCTACACTGCAATTGTATTTGCAATATCATTTTGCATTTGAAACAATATCCAGGCAATGTGCTGTAAATTATGCTGGTGCTAAAGGAAGCTGCTGTGGAAATGTGCACTTACTGACAAAATGATTCTCAACACAATAGTAAAGAGAAAATATCTACTGTAAAGACTTTTAAACAGTCTCATGGTGACCGCACTCATTCTCGTCCCATCAGAGTAAAACTACAGTGGATTAGTCAGGCTTGTCCTGGCAGCTCTTCATTGATCCCACTGTTAATCTGACAGATAGCTGATAACCAGGCCAGCCCTGCTCTAGGGGTCACATCTCTACATATATCGGGGCAGCATAACTTCTCACAAGACTAACTATGAGTATAATCTTATATGTGTGTAGGTTATATAATTTGTGGATATAACTAGGCCAGCAATTCTGCCAAAGCTCAGCAGATTTCTGCAGAATCTGAACTCCCATCATTCACATGTATTCCTCCCCTTGTCTGTTTTTCCTCATTATAATTGCATTTTGAATAAATGTTGTTTATAAAACTAGATTTGCATACCCTGACGGAAATACCAGTGTTTGCAAGGCAGAAAAAGAGCGATTCTAGTTAGATATCCAAATGGAAAGGAGGGAGAGATAGTGAGATTCATAGAAGCATGCAATATATGTTACGTATATTAGTGCTGTCAATCGATTAATCACATTTTTTCTGTAATTAATCGCAATTAATACAACCTAATATTAAAGTTTTTAAATATTTTTATATTGAAATAATCCAAATGAATGTTGAATCAACATAAAGACAGTAGTCTGTATTATAAATAGTTGTTTAATGGTATCTTTTTATGAATAGAAGGCATCATTGATCACCAATCCCGCTACAGATGTCTATGAAATTTGTTCCCCTTAAATTGTTGCCATTAATTATAGACATTCAGCATTACAGTATAATTGAAAGTTATCTTTTGTTACATGTATTAGGTTTTAATTTGTAACATGTCCGATCTTTCCTGTTTTCACTGGTTGTGTTCAAAACCTAAAAGTAAAGAGCATTAAATCTTGATATTTCATGAAACAGCTGGCTATTTATTTTGTGAATACATTTAGGGTTGATTTAAGTTTTTATATTTTATCCTTATAACAATATAATTTTGTACAGTATTAAGAAACCCCAAAATCGTCATCTCTTGAATATGTTGATAATTTCTTTATTTTAAATCCAAAACATTTCTCCTTTAAGTTTTCCTCTTTTTCTAGTTAAATTTACCTCGTTTCATCCCTCAGGCTTAATAAGATATATAAATATAAATAATAATCACTTTTGTTATGTATTATGAAGAACTATTTAAAGATATTTAAAGATGTTCCTCTGTGTGGCTGACTCTGTCGATTCTTTTAAAAGGCAACTGAAGACACTGTTATTTAAACAAGCTTTTAGTTGACTGGGTTTTATTTTATTTTGGGCTTTTTAAATGTCTTAATTTTTATTGATTGAATATTAATGTGGTTGCAACTTGTAAAGCACTTTGCGATTTTATGTGTGAAAAGCGCTCTATAAATAAACTTTACTTACTTACTAATTTAGCTTTGTCGTTGTTCTTTTTTCCTGCGTATAAAATATCATATTATGATGTACACAAACCCATGATCTTTATGTTTTCTGTTTTTGTCATTATGATTGTTCATTATTAAGTTCTGCAATAAAAATGTATATGAGCGACAGGTGCACTAACACCTCACAACATCAGTAACTCGACAGCCCAACATACGCTTGTAATGTCTGCATTAAGGAGACGGGCAGCTGCTCGAAGATCTCACCTTTGGAGAAAACTGTTGATTTTATACTCGAAAAATTTAAGTATCACTCCTTAAAAAAATCATATTACCTGAGAATAAATTGCATTGCTAGCCCACCCCAAAACTAAATTATATTACTTTTTTTATACTGAAAATGATATCATTTAATAAAACAATTTTCTGTAGTACACATTATTAGTATGGTGTTTACTGAGTTTGATAATATCGTTTATTTCTTTTAATATCAGTCTAATGCTGATATAGCATGTTAGCGTTTCAGAGCGTCCTGGGGACACGGGTTTTGTGACATCGTCGCGTACAATAGAAGTCCCATTTCATTGGCTAGGTGCCAGCCAATAGAACGCTCCCGCTCCCTTCCTCCTTTCTCTCTCACCGCCACTGAGTTTCAAGTGCACAAGTTAGTTTTGCACCAATATATCGCAAAAAGAGTAGCAAAAGTCAAGGCACGAAATTTGAAATTGCAGTGACAAATTTGAGAAGTTGCAAGTTTCTAATTGAGGTTGTTCTGCGAATATGGAAGTAAAATAATGTCAAATGTTTTTGAAATAAAAAAGCCTGTTGAATTGCACTACTTGAAAAAAATAGGCATTGCATTAACCATGCTTGCATTTTATATTTGAATATTTCAATTGAAAACATTTCAAACACATTTTCATTATTAAAAATTTAATAATCTATATTCACCTTTCATATCTCACTTCCAAAATATTCAAACTGTTTAAAAATACAACCTTTAATATTCAACAGGCAATTTTCGGTCCATTTTATTTCGCTTTGCAAATTCGCTTCCACAAATTCAGTGGTTCAAATTCGACAGTAAATTCAACATTGACATCCAGGAACTGCAGGAAAAGCAGTAGATTGCCGAGCATACTCTCCATCTGCTGTTAGTTGACCCCACCAGCACTGGGTGCAAGCGCGTGTTGTTGACGAAGACCAGCAACAGTTAGAACAAGCCATTCAATCATAAAACTCATTTACAGCAATGTAAGTGTATCTGTGATTATTATGACGGCTGTTTTATGTTAAATTCACTTCACGGTTACTTTTCCTGTGTAGCCTACATGCATCTTTCTTTACCGTGAATGAGATTATAATGTTATTCCCTGATGCGGATGTACAGATCCAATTGAGGTTGACATATATTTCTCTTGGTTGTTTAGTTACCTTAACTTTATATTGCAGCAATGTGCTGCATGCAGGCTATTAGGGTTTCCCTCAATACTTCAGGATTCCCCTGCTGGACGCTATAAAACGCTTAACCTAGCTTAATGGACTAATTACAGTGATATAAAAGACCAAACTCGCAGACAAGCAGATGGACTCAGAATAACGCGCAAAGCTTAATGCTGAGCGTTTCCCAGTGATAGACTGGCATAAAGTTGACGTTGGACATTCGCACATTTAGGGACCGTCTCTAAAGTGTATGCGACATTGGTATACACGTTTCTAACTTCGATAGCATTTGAATAGAACAACTTACAGTCATAAAACCAACTGTAAAGTGTTCATGTAGTGTCAAGCATAATGCGCACCCTTTGGATTTTTGATATTTATTCAAATAAATTTAAGTTTGCTATTGAAGTTAGAAACGTGTATGCCAATGTTTTATGCAACTTAAGAGACGGTCCCTAAATGTGTGAATGTCCAATGTCAAGCCAATTTCACAATTAGTCATTTAGCAGACGCTTTTATCCAAAGCGATTTACAGTTAAACTAACAATAGGAGGACAACAATATGCAAGTGCTATGACTCTTCCCAGTTTAAGCTAATGCAATACACGTAGGCATACTATATATATATATATATATATATATATATTAGTGGTGGGCCGTTATCGGCGTTAACGCGAGACTCTTATCGCGCGATAAAAAAAATATCGCCGTTAATCTATTCTCCAAGTTGGGTTGGGAGCTGGCTCAAGCTACACAAGCTATGATGACGCAATCTACCCGCGGCCGCGAGGAACACCCGGCTGCAACGCATCATATCCGTCGTCATCTGAAGTAAACACGGCTGAAAGTGAAAGTGTAAAAAATCGTTGCAACATCCATTATTTGGACTTGGTTCGGATTTGAGCCATCCGACGTAGACTGTGTGGTGTAACAGTTCGGTAAGTAAACACACGACTAATCCGTTCTACCACCAAATTCAAAACGAAACATATCACTGAATACCAGCGCGCGCGTATTATTCCCAATATATCTTAGTGAGTGGTGTAGCACATAATCTCTTTTTATTAAAAGCGCCCGATTTTAAGAATCGTTGTTGTGTTTCTTTTTAACTGAAAAGACATCAGTTAGACAATATTCTCATTTTAAATTTGGGTTTTCATAAGCTCCAAGCCATAATAAACATTAGCCTAGACCTAAAAGTCTCTGCAGCTAGTGTACTTAAATTTTATTTATCTGCAAAATGATGTTGTATACTTACAGTTTTGCACAATATATGTTCTCAAAACTACATACACCCTTTCAAAAAAAATAAAAAAAATAAATACATTTAGCAGTTGTTTAGCAGGGTCTGTGTAACCTGTTCTGAAATGGTTTTATTATAATATCGTTATGGCAAGAGGCTGCAATGTATATCACAATATGGATTTTAGGCCATATCGCCCATCCCTAATTGATAGCCTATAGTACCTGATAATAACATAGGCCTACCTAATGTTGCCTACGTACGGTAACAGTACAGTAGTAACCTTTTACAGTCTATGAGTAGAACAGCTTTCTCAAGCAGTTTGTGATGCATTTTGGAAACAGGAGATGAGCCCCTGGTCTAATGCGCCACCTGGCTTGAGAAACCCGTTCTCAAAGACTTACTTTTATAGTCATTATTTGGGTAGCACACATATTCTGAATGCCTTCGGTAGAATTCAAATGAGCCATTTTAATCTAGATTAATCTAGATTAATTTCAAAATTAATCTAGATTAATCTAGATTAAAAAAATTAATCTATGCCCACCTCTAATATATATATATATATATAGAGAGAGAGAGAGAGAGAGAGAGAGAGAATAGAATAGAAGAGAAAGTGTTAGTATTAATTGATCGAGTGTTGATTTTATGCCAGTATATCACGAAACGCTCAGCATGAAACTTTGCGCGTTAAGTTCGAGTCCATCTGCTTGCCTGTAGCCTACAGCCTACATCCCCAATAAAGAGCGAGTTTGGTCTTTTATAACACTGTATTAGTCCATTAAGCTACATTAAGCGTTTTGGAAGGGGAATCCTTGAGTATGATGAGGTATTGAGGAAAACCGATTATAATCCTGTTAATAGAGAAAGCTGATAACATGTAGGCTACACAGGGAAGTAACAATGAAGTTATTGAATGAAACATAAACACAGCTTTTCCGCATATATACTGACACAGATAATCATTTTCATTTTATGAATGAATTACTTGTTCTAACTGTTGCTGGTCTTCGTCAACAACACGTGCTTGCACCCCCTGCTGGTGGGGTCAACTAACAGCAGATGGACTGTATGCTCGGAAATCTACTGCTTTTCCTGCAGTTCCTGGATGTCAACGTTGAATTTACTGTCGAATTTGAACCACTGAATTTGTGGAAGTGAATTTGCAAAACGAAATAAAATGGACCGAAAATTGCCTGTTGAATATTATAGGCTGTATTTTTAAACAGTTTGAATATTTTGGAAGTGAAATATGAAAGGTGAATATGGATTATTGAATTTTTAATAATGAAAATGTGTTTGAAATGTTTTTAATTGAAATATTCACAGCTTAAATATTCAACCATGTTGAATTGCAGCCCATAAAAATGCAAGCCCTAAAAATACAATGCATTAAAATGCAAGCATGGTTAATGCAATGCCTATTTTTTTCAAGTAGTGCAATTCAACAGGCTTTTTTATTTCAAAAACATTTGACATTATTTTACTTTGATATGCGAATGTGAATGTAAAATTAAATGTCATTGTATTTCTGTGAATGGCATTTTACACATTTGTGACTACTTGTCTGCAGCTTCAAATTCAGAATACAGGTTTGTGACTATTGTCTGCGAGTGCAAATGTCAACATTCAACTTCAGATTTTTATTTTACAGGTTTTCACATTGGAGCTGTGAGTGTAAATGTTCACGTACAAGTACAAATATTTATTGTACAAGTTCTCAAATTCACATCTACGTGCTCTCGAGTTTTGCTACTCTTTTACCTTCATACTCTGGTGGTCAGCTGATTCATCAGAATAAACCCGCAGAATGGGAACCGCTGTGTGTGAGATCGCAGTATGATTTGGGGTTCAGCGCCTGTAAATACATGCTTGTAGTTTGAATAAAGCACGTCTGGGTTGTACGTCAGAACGTAGGCTCACTATTGGCCGACGCTGGTCATGTGTGTGATGCGTGTGACATTCAACCCAGAAGCGCTGCGCTGTTACACTATGTGAACTCACGTCAGAGGCCCACACAGAAGAAAATGAATAGTTGAATAAAGTCGTTATTTTTGTTGTTTTTTGCGCGCGAAAAGTATTCTCGTCGCTTGATAAACTTGTGGTTGAGCCACTGTAGTCACTTGGACTATTTTAACGATGTCTTTACTAACTTTCTGGGTTTGCAAGTTTCAATCCCATAGAAGCCTATGGAGGAATGATCCAGCTCTCAGATTTCATCAAAAATATCTTAATTTGTGTTCCGAAGATGAACGAAAGTCTTACAGGCTTGGAACAACATGAGGGTGAGTGAATACTGACAGAATTTTAATTTTTGGGTGAACTAACCCTTTAAGTTGTTGCACTTGTGATAACGCATCGTAGGTCACATGATAACGTCAACATGGCAGATGTCGGATCGCATTCATACTTAACGAGAACTGGCTATATAGTACCTACTCTTTTAGCACTCGTTAAGTAAGTACTTATTGAAATTAAGTACCTTCTCATTGAGTATGTGGTTTCGAATGCAGCCCTACTCTTTTATGAGTACTAAGGATTCGTACATACATATTCGCTCGCCTACTGCTTTTCCCCTACTATATAGTAGGGCAGTATGCGGTTTCGAACACAGCCATCGTGTTTTTAGTTCTGCCCTCTGTGACCTAGCTTCCCTGTTGTTGATTAGTTAATTCGTCTCCACCTGGGTTCATTAATTATTTCATCAAGCTCCTTTGTTAGCTCCATGTATTTAGTCCCTGTGTTCACCCTCAGTCTTCGTCCGTTCTCGTCAATGTATGTGTGGTTTTTCCCCTGCGTTTATCCTGTATCTTGAGTATTTGGTATTAAAGCCTGTCTACTTAAAGTATTCCTCGTCGTTTCTATTATCTATGTTGCATCACATACATAATATAACAACTTTTAATTTAAGTGAATTATAATAAATGTCACATTTACCTGTCCCCTTCAATATATCAGTGCCCAGTCCGATTTTTACTTGCCCTGTCAAAATTCACTATAAGTAATTGAAGAATTCAGATGCAAAAACCTCTAAGTGCCATCTGAAATTTTCTTCTAGAATGATCATTTTTATCAAGCTTGTATATTTAAGTTCAGTAATTTCACTTAAATGGCAATGAAAATTACCTATTAATTGTCATTTAAGTGAAATTAATGAACTTACATATACAAGCTTGATAAAAAATGATCATTCTAGAAGAAATTTTCAGACGGCACTTAGAGGTTTTTGCACTTAGAGGTTTTTTACTTATAGTGAATTTTGACAGGGCAAGTAAAAATCGGAACCGGTCTGACTGGGCACATATTGATATATTGAAGGGGACAGGTAAATGTGACATTTTTTTATAATTCACTTAAATTAAAAGTTGTTATATTATGTATGTGATGTATGTTCAATTGTTTTCATTGATTTTGACCCATGCAACCTTGTAAACAGTGTTTTAAGATTTAGGTAGGTCTAACAGGTAGGGTATACACAGAAATTGAATAAAGTTATCAAACACTTCACAGTCTTCACTGCATAAATTATGAATAAATATAGATTCATTCTTCTTAAAGCTACAAAAGTTATTCAGTCAAAAGCAGTTAGTGATTTTCTCTGTCTTTTGTTATTTGATTAACATTAATCACAGACATCACCGCAGCAGGTTTAATAGGCTGTCACTTTAAGACGTGTTAAAAAAAAAATCGTGTGCGTTAACACGACAATTTTGACAGCACTAATATATATATATATATATATATATATATATATATATATATATATATATATATATATTAGTGTTGTCAAAATTGTCATACTACTGAATGCAAATATAATACCATTTGCAATATGCAAATATAATGGTGATATCATGTGTATGGGTCTACATTTAGGAGACCAGGGCAAGCTGACATACTTTTAGGTTTATTTTTAAAACTTCATTTCTATAGGCATACTTTAAAGTCTTGGCTAAAAGAAAAAAAGCTACTGAACATTTCCACCATCATTGTCCAAGAAAAAAAATATACAGTTCACTGAACAATAGCCTCTGGACAGAGGGCATGTTGTCACACTGAGTTTTATTTTATTTTGGCATATTGTAAACTGATGTTTTATATATGAATTCAAAATATGAATTCACCTGACCAAACTTTTTATGAGAAAAGAAAAAACAACTTTCGGTTACAATCTACCTTAATTATATGGCTTCCCCTTTTCTGAACGTATGCCAGTGTTTTTATATGCAGTTCACTTGTTTACCCAAGAGCTGAAGCAAAACTGATGATACAGCTATTTTATTTTGGAGGATGAAATTCACAAAATTATCCTGAGTTAATATGACTGCTTGAAACTATACAAAACCACTGCTAGAAAAAAAAAAGAAAAAAAAAAAAACCTTGTGTAATTGGACTTTTGATTGAAACCTTATAGTTATTAAGATCCAACAATTAAGGTTTAAAGACATGTATGTTCTATGTTTGCTTACGTTTGCAAGCATTTATATTTTATCTCTCTTAGTTACCAACTGACCAGTGAAACTTAAATTCGGTTGTTTTCTGTATTTCCAGTGTTGATCCTCTCAGTGTTGTGGCATGTAAAATGAGGCCGTATTATGCTAAATCTCTTTGGCGAATACAAAACCCTGTAAGAACACAGTGAGAATTATGGAGATATAAAAGTAATCCAAATGATTTCTCTTTAAACCAATTTGCTACAGCAGTACCTGGTAGGCAGAAACGTGCCGTTAAAGCGCTTAAATGCAATCTCATTGAATTCGGAGTTGTAGCTGTAAAGGGAGCGTTTAATTAATTATCCTGTAAGAGAATAATGCTAGACTTAAAAAGGACAGATAATGCGATAAATAAACAATATGACAACTGTGAAAACACAGCACTTGAGATTAGAGCTCTACCACTCCCTGGCTCACATATAACCCACTCATATATGATGAGAGCAAATGCATACATGAACATGCACACAACCACCCACATGCACATATACAGACACACACACACAGAGAGAGAGACAGGCAGCAATGAAGGTAAACAAGCCTCTTCTGCTCCTTCTAGTGCCTCTACATTAAAGACTACATCTGCTTGGTTTCATACTCGCATTTGACCCACATCCGGTTTCAAAGTGGAAAAAAAGGCATGAAAATATTTTTTGAGCCAGGAAACTACTTCCACTTTCCTGGCTGGGCTTTCTAGACACAGACAGAATGGGGACAGTTTAATTTGATGTATGGTGATACAATCACACCTTCTCAGCAGAGCAGAAAGAAAGGTTATGAGGAAAAATGATAACGCTTTATTTTACAATGCCCTAATTACCACAAAATAACTACACAATTATCCTGGGGCCGCTCACCGGAGGTCACTTTGCGCCTGGAGCCTGGTGCAAAAAGAAACTACAATAATTATGACACAAACCTGAGAAAACACCTTCACCTCCATCTGAGAGTTATCAAATTCTCTTGAAGCAAAGCGTTTCTTCTGCTTAGATAATGTGGTGTTGAGTTTAGCCATTTCACAGATAACTAAATGAAAGAGGGAGTTGGGTGGAAAGATAAAGTGTGGGGGAGATGGTGTAATAGTATAGTAGTAGTTGCACTTTGTGCTTTTAAAGAGTGCTGCTGGTGTTCTTTTACATATCTTTCTTGTCTATTGCAAAATACTGTATGTATCAAGATCCTTTTTTATTTTGTGTTTACAATGTTGCTCCTAAAAGATGAAGTGTATCATTTATGTACCACTAGCACTACAAAAAAAGAATGGCAAAAATTAATAACAAAAAATAATTAAATAAATAACAGGGCTCTCAAGTCTCACGCATTGGGCGTGAGACACACGCAATTCAACCAGTTCACACGCTCACACGCCACACCGTGTATTTCTCACGCTGAAAAGGCAATGCCAACCAAGTTGTCCTGCGAGCTTTATATATAACGTTGTATACGAGGCGCAGGCACACAAAGTGAAGTTTCCTGCCGCCAGCACTTATCTCGGCCAGATTGCGTTCGTTACAAGGCAACATAGATGCGCGAACACACGGAAGTTGACGGAACATTCTCGGCCACCGTACGTTCGTTACTAGGTAACCAACAACATCGCGTGAACACACGTCGTGATGGAGAAGGTAAGTTGGATGAAAGCTCGTCTAACATTTTTAGGCTAGAACATTTAATATATAGCCCATCGTTTACATTATTATTGATGCAGTCAAAAACTCTACAACTACTCTGCAACCAGGCCAGAAGCTTTGGCTCAGTTTGGCTAGCTTACGTTTTCTTAAACTAAGGGAATGTTAGTGGGTATGGGAAGGAATGAAGATGTATTTCTTCATTTTATTTTAAATACATTTAAATTTGTTTATTTTATTTCATTTTATTTTAAATTATATATTATACTGTATTAATAGTCTTTCTAGTTACATTAAGGCTAACATTAAAGCAGTGCTCTGGGTAATATTTTATATCCTGTCAAAACATACATTAATCATTGCCATTGCATTTGTATTTTTCAAACACAAAACACATTTCATAAGCTGGAGTGTGTACTCTTGTGTACACACACACACACACACACACACACACACACACACACACACACACACACCTTAATAATACTCTAATATGTCATTTGTTCACAATGTCCCATGCACCACACAATAAATAATTATACCATTTTGACTAGACACATTCAAAATGCAAAAAGATTTGTTTGTTTTTAACTGTTTGGAGCAATTTGTTATATTTTTGTAATTTTTGTATAACTTATTTGTAATTTTGAAATATAACATTAAACAGTATATTTGATGTGATGAATTGCTCTGTCATTTATCAGATTTACCAATTGTTATAATTTCAATTTAGGCTGGTTAATTATGAACAATGGGTAAAATTGAGGGGCGGGGACATATGGGGGCGGGGCTCCATTAGGGCCCCTCCCCTAACCGCATGTGATCTCACTCCAAGCTTTTGGTAAAACTTGAGAGCCCTGAAATAAATCAAACTAAAAAAAGATGTAATGTTGTGCAACAACCTTGAAAAAACATCCCTAAAACATAGATAGATAGATAGATAGATAGATAGATAGATAGATAGATAGATAGATAGATAGATAGATAGATAGATAGATAGATAGATAGATAGATAGATAGATAGATAGATAGATAGATAGATAGATAGATAGATAGATAGATAGATAGATAGCGATAGATAGAAGCATAACAGTGGCGTGTAATGTGTTCACTGAGCAGTGTGAAATGACATCGGAGGACAAAATGACTGCAACCTCCCAATCTCGCAGTTCAACCTGAGAGGCCTCCAACACCTCAAATCATGCAGTCATTTATTTCAGCCACCTCTACCTTTAACGACGGCATTGATCAGCCCACACTTCTCTGACTCATCCCTGACTACTCCCCGTTAGCATCAAAACTTAATCTGAAATCTGACATCAGCTCTCACATTCACACTAATTTAGATGTATGACCTTTCCCGAAAACAATGACCAATCAATAAGCAGCTTTGCTTCCTCAAAGTCTAATTAAAACAAGCACGGGGTGACTCAAAGGGTAGAGGGAGCTGGGAGAAAATAGCATGAACACTATATAGTACATGACTGCTTCATATGTAAACATGACATTTACAAATACATGGAGCATTTGGGTTGTTTGTCCTCTGAGTTTCTGAATTATCCACCCTTAAACCTTCAGGAAAAATAACTTAACTGTGGTTGGTCACTGCACATGTAGTCAAATGGCCTCTTGCAGTCTGAATAGAAGGTGCTTGGCTAAAAAAAGCTGCAATGTGCACCCGAACTGAGTTAAAAATCTGACTAAGCAAATGATAAAATGCAGTTCACATGAAGTCAGTGCTATTAGAAACAAAATACTAGCAAGGTTTACACAGATGTTACTATTTTGGCATGTAGTTTTCTTTAGGAAAGTTTTTTCCAGGTGCAATGTGACAAATTTCCTGTGGCAAGCAATTTTCCTGTCTATATTTAACACAATAGATTAGTATTAGAAACATAGAAGATATCTGAGGTTTAATGTACATTTCTGCGGAGTGTAACTTTGCACCAATGAAATTTTAAGATGGGCAAGCATACTTGGCTTGACGCTGCAGAAATAGAAGCAAAGTTATCGACAAAATATCTTGCTAACAGATTTTTTTTTCTTGAACTTGAAATAGTAATATATATATACACATATATATATTTTGTGTGTGTGTGTGTTTAAATGTACAACAGGTCATCTCTTGAAATACAATTACAGTAAAAAGACGTCAACTCAAACGACTAAGAAAGCATAATTTGCTGCAATTATATTTGTCACACGCTGATTTTCAGATACCCTGGGTTCACTTTCCATACAAAAGCTGTCAGCAGAGCTCAAACAGAATTTCCTGGTAAATTAAAACATCTCTTTTCATTGTGCTCTATATGACATTGCTTGATTTGAAATTACAAACACTACGACTGATCTGATTTTGAATAGATGTTGTTTTAGGTTCATTTTCATTCTGCAAGCAATAATGGGAGTTACCAAGCAGTACATGATAATTCTGTCAACAATACTCATTTTAGGTAAAACTGTAATGTTTCTCACATTAAAAGTCGCTAATCTCCAAATCTCTCTCAGCTTGAAGTAGGCAGTCACAGAAGAGAAAAACAGATTGACGAGCCTAATATCTTGCCACAGAAACTCTTCTGTTTGTTGCAGTGTCAGAATCATAAGCCCGTGAAGGGATTTTAACAGGCTTTACAAAGGGACACGCAATGATGAATTAGCTATGTTTAAAAATTAGTCAGAATCGGACTCACAGGAGCAGCGCAAGATGACACATTATTAAGCTGTTATGAAGCACTCGCACTGCCGAGTTTCCAGGCTGACGCTCCATCCAACTGCTTCACAGGGGGGCTGCCACACGGAGAAACCCACCGAGACCAATCATGTCAGGCAAAATGAGATTCCATCGCCTCCACGCAAAATACACTCCAGACACAGGCAGCGGCCGTTTCACCACCTCTGAATTATTAATGATCAAAGTTCAGGTGGAATGAGCCGAGTTTGTGGGGTTGGTGATTTAGGTGGCTGAGCACAGAGAGCATGGAGTGGAGGTCTCGCACACCTGTCCGCTTCTCAGCTGAAAAACGGCCGTGGTTTGACGTGCCTTTGAGAAACATTGGCACTGCGTGTAAGCTAATTTCTCCCCTTGACCCCCATTTCCTCTTCAGGCACTGGCTTCTCATTTTTCTCCGAGCCATTACGCGTGGCCGCTGGGAAGCAGAGCTAAGCCTGCATTACCTCAGACAACCTCATCTGCAGACAACAAGCCTTATTTGACATCGCCACTGACGCGTGTTTCTTGCTGAATATTTGGATGCAACACACGCAAGGAAAAGCAAAATGAAGCACCTTCTTTTGCGGCTATAAAATAATGAGATCCCCCCCCTTCCCCCCAAAGGGGTGAGAAAACAATGTAACATGTTTAAAGGGCAATCCAACAATGCTGGTGGAAAATCTCTGAAAATCAGCATGAAGAATACTTTAATAGTATTTGGTTCAATATATATGTGATCCAAGAACTGCAATAAAAAATTTCAACCCAATATGTAAGGGTAAGATGATTACTCACTGAAATAAGGTTGAAACCACAAAAGCCATTGTTCATGAACAATGGCTTAACAATGGCTTTTGTGGTTTCAACCTTACCAATGCAAACACAGAGAGAACATCTAAGAGAAATGTTTTGTTTAACATAAAAAGTCACAATGTGAGATATAAAGCTGCAGTTGTGATGATGTAAAGTCGTAATGTGATTATATAAGGTAAGATTTGTGATATATTATGTTGCAATTGAGAAGTAGTCACATTTGCAAGATATAGTCACAATTGTAATACTGTATACTGAAAAGCAAGATTTATAAGATATAAAGCCACAATTGAGAGATACTAAGTTGAAGTTGTGAGATATAAAGTTGAAAATGTGAGATCTAGTCACAATTGTGAGATATAAAAATCACAATTGTAAGAAATAAAGTTGCATTTGTTAGATATAAAATCATAATTGTAAGATATTAAGTTGAAACTATGAGACAGAGTCACATTTTTTAGGTATAAATCACCACTGTGATATATAAATTCAGATTTGTGAGATATAAAGTCACATTTGTTAGATATAAAATCTCAAATGTAAGATAAAATAAAAATAAAAATTCTAACCCTCCCAAATCAAAAATTTCAAGTGACCGATAACATCTAAATTTTTCAATTGGCCCAAGTGAAATTCTGTAAATTATAAAATTAAATTTACAGAATTTCACTTGGGCCAATTGAAAAATTAAAAAAAATTCTGTAAATTATAAAATTAAATTTACAGAATTTCACTTGGGCCAATTGAAAAATTAAAAAAAAAATTCTGTAAATTATAAAATTAAATTTACAGAATTTCACTTGGGCCAATTGAAAAATTTAGATGTTATCGGTCACTTGAAATTTTTGATTTGGGAGGGTTAGAATTTTTTTACAGTGTTTTTATTTTCTTACTCTGAGGCAGAAACAACCTTTCAGACTGATCAACTAATGTTCAAGTGGGCATGAAAGCAAGATCATGTTGTCAGCATTTCAAACTTTGGCTTTAAGGCAAAAAAAAAAAAAAGTTTATTCCGTGCAGCTCCAGACCTTGTCTATGCATGTAAATGCTGTTGTACAATGTTGTGTAAATTCTAAACATCAATAGAACATAAATTAATCATTACTTAGATTATTCACACATGTGCAACTGTCTAAAATTGTACATTGCCTTCAGAGAGCTCACTGGCTTTCTATAGTTCTGTGTGAGTGTGTGAGAACCTGCCAAGTTAAACAGGAGCCCTCAGAATTAAACCCATTAGAGTGGGATATTCCCACTGACACCGGCAGCCTGTGGGTGCTCACAAACTGTGCATGATGAGTGCAAATCCATTTTCTAAAGTGCCAAATGGTGCAATGTCATCTGTAGGGGACAAATCCTGTCTGCCATATGCTGCAAATGAAGAACCGGAAAACAACTACAACAGCTGGCCACTTGAAAACACAATTTTCATTGCTGCATCATGTAACTGCAGATCCGTCAAATTCAATTATCATTAAAGGCGTAAAAATATCACTCTTGTACAAGTGCATGGCATGCATGCATTTAGACTCCCTGCTACAAAGCATTACAAGACAAGTTTACTCACGCAAGTGATGATAAATCCGTATGTTCATCGGACAAGCACAGTAGAAAAATAACAGTGACATTTTCACATCCCAACTTTTTCATACAATGCTTTCTTTGTTGCCCGTGACAGCTCTACCTCTGCAAAATGTACCGCAATAACAGTATGATTGCCATTCAACAAGAACACCACAATATCAGACCGCGGTGCTACCAGCATGCCAATCAAATCTTGACAAAGCCAAATTAAAGGCCTTGAACTTTCCACTGCACGTTGGGGAAAAAACCCGGTTATTTTCAATGTCAGTGCAGTGCACTTCAAACAATTTGATAAGCACTTTTCTAAATGCATTTTCTGTTTCCAAAAAAGTATTACATACTCCGAAGAATGCAACTGCCTTTCATTTGCTGACATCTTTTCATGCCAATGTTTGTCAATAGCAATTTTCAGTGGTTGAATTTCTCTTGCCAACACAACAGGTTATGGAATCAGTTCAAACTAAGAATTCAATGGCACACAAAAATGATGAAATATGCAATATGTGTTATGGCAACATTTCCTATTTAAATGCTCATTTATGAGATTAGTTAAATAACTGTTACACCATTACGTGTATTTGATGCAATTAAAACATTGATCAAATTTGACATTAAAACTGCTTAATTCTTTTATGCCTTTCAAAGCTGGTCAGAAAACAACGCACGTGCTCATGCTGTTGCCAAGCTCTTGTTTATTCTGCTGTAAATGAGAAAGATCTACTAAATGTCAATTTTATTTATTAATCAATCAAATTATTCATGATTCATTCAGTCGACATTGACATTTATGGTTGCATGTAGAACCTTTAAGATCCATGGAACCTTCACAATGTACAAAAGGCTTGTCACTCTTAAAAATAAAGGTTCCAAAATAGGGTTTTCTCAGCAATGCCATAGAATAACCATTTTTGATTCTCCAAAGAAATTGTAATTATCTAAGTGTGTGTTCACACTTGGCATGTTTGCTTTGATTAAAATGAACCCTGCTGCGATTGCTCTGTTAGTGTGGTTTATTTGAAAAAGTGTAAACGCTGCCATCCGAACCCTGGTGCGCCGAGACCACTAAAAAGATGGGTCTCGGTCCACTTCCAAACGAACTCTGGTGCGGTTCGAATAATATATGAATGCAACACGGACCAAAGACATGTAAACAAACCAAAACCAAGAAGATGAGACCCTAAAAAGGACAGAATGCTCAAGCATATAGTTTTTTTTATCGTCATAGTCGCGATGTTGCCCATCGCAGTTCGGTACAAGGCATTCAGAACCGTATCTCCTCACAGCAGATCTTCGTTTGTGTGTGTGACGGAGGGATTCCTGATCCTGTTTGGACTCCTTTACACATTTTATAAGCTCGTCATGAGTTCTGGGTCTAAATACTATCATATGGAGGCTACGCACATATAAACGAGCGCATTTTCTTGAAGTCTTTATTTATTGTGCTTTGTTTTGCACTGACCCTCGAGATAATTCTAGTACTAATGTGTCTGTTAGGATTGTTCTAGTCTTTCCACTGATGCACTGAGAATACATCTCTGGGCCGACCCATCACAATATGAGTGGTATATGTACATAATACAAACTATTGTCTGCTGTATAATCTAAATGATATATACTGATTTTCACTGTATCTTGATATGCATTAGATGTTTTACATTGAAAAGGCAGAACATTTAAGTAAAAAAATTAAATAATCATCAGTGATATAAAATGTTTGGGTGGTCTGGATTAAAATCCCTGATGATATATTTTCCTTTTTACTGTAGATGTAAAATCATCTCTCAGTCTACTTCCAGCTACTTCTGATTGGTGCATTGTGATAAATAATAAAGGTTCCAAAAAGGGATTTTCACAGCGATGCCACTGAAGAATATATAACTGCTGGTCTAGGACCAGTTTGTCCTACCCAAATCCTAAACTTAACTATAAGTTGGATGGAAAAAGCTGACTCTAGATCAGTGGCTGCAGAAAACTGTCTCAATCTCAAATGATCCATTGTGCAATTCATGGAATGAAAAGATTATTTTTATTTAGATACTCAAATTTCAGTTTATCTTTGGGATTCTGTGATTGGAGAAGATCAACATTTAGCTATGTCAACAGAGCTATGCTGAACAATCCAGAAAAATGAATATTCAAGTTTTTACTTCAGCTGTAAAAGTTGACAGAAAAGAGAAAGAAACATCCCTCACATCTTATTTCTTTCATTAGGCCTTACACATAAATGTCAACACAGATAACGTCTTATTCCTGCAAGCTGTCTGACATTAAATGACACCCCGTGCACAGACTTTTATATTGCTTTCTCTGCAAAGTGATTTTGCCGGCTGAATCTTTTCTTGCCTGACACGCGTACAGCTGTGGTTTCCATTATAACAGATGAATTAAAATGCAGCCAGTGTCCTGGAAGTCGGGTAGTGGAAGACATGCATACACAGTAAACGTGAGGGATTTACTCAGCTGTTCTGAGACTGCTTGACATTATTTGATGTCAGATCCAAAACCCCTTCAAAAAATTGCCCTAGATTTACTTCCTTCAACTAAAATTTTACACGTCTCTAAATATCTAATTGAAAGGAAAGTATAAAGGTTGATGTGTGGAGCTGCAACCTCCTGATGAATAGAAAATGAGATATTAACATAAAAACTTTTGCATACCAAAATTAGGTAACAAGATATAATTCAGCCCTATGAATTCAGCCCACGACCATCTTCAATATAGAATCTTTTTTTACCTTCATGCCATTACAAACTGTAATGTATGTCTTTCTTTCTTTATTCCGTGGAACATAAAAGGAGAAATAATAATTTGAATAGAAATTAAAAGTCCATGATGACAGAATGTTAGGTCAGCTATCCCTTTAAGAAATATAATTGCCAAGATGATTGCTATATTTTCTATAAACAGCACTGCAACATGAAGGAAGACTTCTGCAAATAAAATAAGCAGTATTAGTCTTTATGAGTTCATTTAAAGTCAAACATTACCTTTTGAAGTACGGAATTTCCACAAAATGGTGGGTTCGGGTCTTCCGATGGCCAGACACACAAGGCTTACATTACTGCCCTCGTTCACCGAAACATCTGTGGATATGTTTACAATCCTGGCAGGAACTGCAAAAAAAAAAAAAACACATATTGCAACATTGTAATCACACATTTGATAAAACTTCTGCAAAAAAAACAATTGTGGCACTTAAGTGATTAATCATCAATGAGCAAAACAATCATGACACCCAGAGGATGTTTTCGATGTATTGTTGAAGTCACTTTGATCAGGAGTGTATTTTTCACTATTGAGTCCTATGGGGAGGATTTAATAGATGTGTAAGGCTGAACTGTGTTCACTTATGCAACTTTCAAGCAGCAGATGCAAGTTACATCTACATTTTCTGCGTTCCCTAGAAAATTCTTATGCAAAAGTCTTGCAACAATATTCCAGGGCATGCTGTTATTCATATTTTATTGGGTTGTATGATTTTACAAAGAAAAACAAACAAAATACAAGCAGTGTACAAAGCAACAGAAATACAAGCAATAATGCAACATAAGCTAGCAGGGAAAAAGTTAACCTCAAGACTGTATACACTGACTGAGGTCAACTAGAAAATACCCGGTCGGCAGTCATGTACAGTGTTCTCAGCTTTATGCTCACCTATAGGCTGCATTTATTTGATCAAAAAAGTATTAAAGTATTATATATAATTTTTTTCTCCCATCCATAGAGACTGGTGAATGATATATGATTTTAAGATTCTGGAATCCAGTGCCTGTTCTCTCCAAAAATTCTGACAATATTTCAATTCGGTGGTTGATTTGATGTAAAGTGTTACCCCAGCTTAAGTTTTGAAATCCTTCCCATTTTATAACCATACAGTATTTTAATTGATTGTACATTTCTTACTTCATATTGGCAATCAAATGGTTCTTTAAACTTTGATAAATCTTCATTAGAACAACGCATTAGTGCCTCAGTATTACATGCCGTCGCTTGATTGACGTGATGAGATGAGCAGGTCATGCTCTGTTAAGGTAATGTTGTTTATAACTTGACTGAAACTGGAAGTGGTACCCAGACAGTCTGTCAGTTTCCTTGACTGTGTTCCATGTTTTAGTCTGAATAAACCAGCCAGCCAGTATTTCAGAGAGATATTATTTAGTTGGCGTCCTATCAGGCCTGCCTCACACGGGAGCGCTTGCTATCTATGTTTGCTGGAAAAGTAAATATTTTATGGAAAATTTTGTTTACTGAAGTTTTAGTAAAGCATCCATGCAGGCACCAGAATTTTCTTAAGGGATGTCACACATGCACACACACACACACGCACACACACACACACACACACACACAAGCAGGTACACCAACCATGCACATACACACTCCAATATGACTGAACAATTGACCTGCAAAGAAAGCCTGGTCTGCGAGCACAACACATCTGCTAATACAGATACTGAGGTCAGAGACTTCCAGTAAGTTTCTGCAATTTTTCTGCTGATTTGCTCACATGACATGAAATATTTAGCATATTAATGGCAATGATTCAGACAAATGTGTAATGGAAAACATAAATTAACTGTTTTTTAAATAAATCCAGTTATCCACGTCAGCCACCAGTGTATGACAAAATTGTGTCTTATCTATCAAATCATAACAGCAGGAGGAAAGTCCTGATGGGACTAATTAATTTTTTACTGCAGAACAATCATTTTCTGCCTGTAATAAAATTGAAAATACTTCAAAAAAACAAGTTTCGTGAGTTACTACAGCTTTGGTGAGTTTGTGTGTTTGTGTGTGTGTGACATAAGGTCGAAGGATCAAAACTGGCAAAAATAAATCATCATTCAAAAGCACATGTGTGTATGTGCATGTCTGAATATATTTGTCTGCATTTTCTATATATATTTTATACAACAATATATACAATATAGAATACAATATACAGTGTTGAAACTGAAAAATAAAAAAAGAATATTGTACAAAAAAGTATATATACAGTATATATATATATACACACATACGTATTTGTTATCAAGTTTTTTATCTCAGGGTGACAGCATTAAGCATATTGATAAATTACAACTTCACTAAATAATAAATTTTTTTAAAAAAATTACATTTCCGTTAAATTTCCGACGCAGACTTTTAAGGTGTTTTGCCAATCACAACGCACTGGGTCAGCTGGCCAATCAGAGCACTCTGAGCTTTTCAGAAGGAGGGGCTTTGTAGAAATTATCATGTTTCAGACAGACTGGGAATAGAGGAGTTGCAATAATGTACAGTATGTGAAAAAAGATATATATATTTTTTCACACTTAAAGGGGTCATATGATGATATTCCAATAATCAAAAGTATGTATTTTTAAAATATCATCATATGACCCCTTTAAGTTAAGAAAACATTAAATTACACATTTAAATACAATTCTCTGCTTGGATATTACAGTAGTAAAAAGCTAACAGGGATTAGTTTTGATTTAAAAGAACAGCCACTGAAAAGTTAAACCCTCTCTCTGGTGAATATTTCATCCTGTGATGAGCACTTTCTTTGAGTCACTGTACTTTTCACCATCCCACATTCCTTGTGTTCTCACCACTTCCCTCCCTTACATCAAAGGTATTGTTTCATCCCTGTATCTCAATCTATAATGGATGGCTTCGGCTTTCTAACCATGAATCCCAAATTCAGGCCACTGTTTCAAACAGGCCAGTTTGAGCTTCTCAAAAATGAGAGAGGACAGAGTTCAGAGCATGAACAAGAAAAAGACTATGCTAACATTTTCCAAACAGACACACAAGTGGAGTTATATAACTCAAGTTACCTCTCCCCATGACTGTGTGTGTTTGTGGTAAACTGTTGAAAATCAATCCATCACTTCTCTGCCAACTGACAAGGCTCAACCATCCCTCAAGTTCATGATGGAGTATCTTATACTGTCCAAATTCCCTCCATCTCTGAGCAATACCTGTATTTATAATTGGACATGCATTGGACTAAAATAACTGCAAAAGGCAGGAAACCCACAGAAATCAGTGGGAGAAAAACTAATTCTTAAGCTGCCTCTGGTGATATAGCTGCCGCTAATGTTCCACGCGGGCAAATTGCACTGGCTTCGGCTCTACATTTATATTCTCATAACCCTACTGAATCTTTCCAATGGCTCATTACTGCTCTTTAAAATGAGAAAAAGAGCTGCCTCCTGATTCAATGCTGAAAACTAAAGCATATATAAAACTGCAACAAAGGACTAGAAAAGCAGCAGCCTTCAAAATATTGTTACAAATACATTTTTGTAGTAAGCTTATGAAAGACAAAAATGCATAGCACAATAGTTCCATAGTTTGAGTTTTGCATTAAAATAAAATAAAATAAAAATAATGTTATCTTCCAATTAGGGGTGTAACCCCTATCACAATATTGAACTCACAGTACGATATTATTGCGATACTCCAAGACATTTGGTAAAAGGTTAACAAAAAATGTACAGTTGATTAAAATGCTAAATTTGGTACATTGTGGGTGTAAATGAATAAATAGGCTTGGACTTGGTGCTGATAACCCAATTCACAGGACAATGGTGACACCAGAATAAAAATATTTCAGATGAATATGCTTGCACTCGGTCACTGTAGACCTCTTTTTACTGGTAAAATAAGACATTTGACATTATCAGGACTCAAAAATATCCCCCCATTATATTCAACATTACATATAACAGTTTAATGTAGTACTGACCATAAAACTCTGAAAACTCTGTTTTTCCTCACACAGAAATGTTATTTTGGGTGAACTATACACAGTACATATTGTCACAATCCATGATATATATCATTGTATTTTTGTATTGCGATATAACACACTATATTGTTACACCCCTACTTCCAATAAGTCTTTCTGAAAGTGAAAGTTTATCAAAGTAAGGAAATGTCACTAGAAGTCATATTTGTTTAATTCAATTCTTTATTATTGCGTTTTTTAAAGTAAGCATGTTCATAGTTCATGTTAGCTAAGGTCTAATAAATAATGTTAAAAGACACAACTTTTGATTTTGATAATGTAATAATGTTTTAGTAAATGTTGAAATGAACATAAAAGCTTCACTGTTAGTTCATGATGATAACAGATGTATAATTATTGTAAAGTGTTACCAAATAAGCAAACTATAGAAACTTTAAAATATATTTTGCAGCTGCTAATAAGGCCAGTTAAAAGCAATATGACAAAAAAGTTTTTGTCACTGACACAGAGCAGTCAACCAAGATGCTTGTGTTTTCCTTTGAGATCTCTTAAAGGATAAAGACTGGCAGCAATCAATTTCAATATAGCTTTCTATTCTGAAATGACAAAGCCTATATCCTTGGAGAATTCATTGGTCAAAAAGGTGTCAATCATCAAATTGAAAAATGTATTGGAATCGTTTTTTCATCCGTCACTATGGAGTGACAGCGTCAATCATTGTAGACTACGCTGTAAAACTACAGCGATGAAAATACCACCAAAAGCCTACAGTACGTCTCAATGTCTAAAAGATTGCAATGTCAAGTCACTGATGCCTGTGGGTTTTACATATTGTCAGGAATGTTTCAGAGCATTTAGCATATCATTCACCTTGTTCTTATGCATGAGAAAAGCTTTTAATAGATCTCTGAGGAAAAGGCAAGACAGCCAGAGAAACCTGTCATTTTATTTTTTTAAAATCTAAATGTCTTTTAAATGCTCCATTAGAAAGTCCATAAAGAAAGAAAACTGTAAATCACATTTAGACCAATGTGCATTACATATTATATGACTACCCTTGTCTGCCTGCATGGATTTATTTATTATTTTTAATATTGGTGGTTTGTTCTTAGCTCAATGAGGAAATCAAACAACTAGGGTGTTTTCATATAACACATGCTGAGTGAACATTATGGTGTGTTTTGTGCAGTGATTGCCTCTTCACTCCTTTCTAATAACAATACTAATGAGTCGCATTGTGCCATCAGAGCAAGCTACAGGTCTCTCGCTTCTGAAGAGAGCAGCTCGTTTAGCCGCTTTCAGTTATTACAGTTGTGGAGAAAAGCAATCACAGCACTGCAATCCCATCTCTATCACATCTGACTGGCACTGCTGTGGCTGAAACAGCTCAAACACTCACAATGGCGCTGTTTCGAGGTTGATAAAAAGCATTACCAACTGTGCCTCGTTATAAGTTATTCATTAGACTGGTGTTTTGTTATTGGCATAAAGTCTGGTCTATTTTGAATGGATGGATGGATGGATGGATGGATAGATAGATTTTAGACCATTAATTCTCTGGTGGCTAATATTTAGATGTTTGAATGTTTAAACATGCAGATGCAGATTCTAATACCAAGCCTCAACAGTACTATTTTAGCTATACAATAGCGGAACATTTCTAAATGTGGTATGCTTCCCGCCTCATGTGTCCAAACATGACTCCCACAGTCTCCCACAAAACCTGTATTTTCACTTGTATATTCAAACTCGCAGAGGGTTAAAATAACTGAAGCAGAAGGCAGGGCACCCACAGAACTCAGTGGGTGAATAGCAGATCCCTGCACTGCCTCTGGTGATTTAGCTGCTGCTAATGTGTCACCCTGGCAAATTGCACTGGTTTTGTCCTCCCATTTATATTCTCATAACCGTACTGAATCTTTCCAATGGCTCATTACTGCTTTAAAATGAGGCACAGAGCTACTCCTCAATCCAGTAACAAGAGGCGAAGCTTATTACACAAATGTGCAGTGAATTGAGAGGCCGTCTTATCCTTCTCCCCATGGAAGGAGAAAGTTCGAGACTAATCTAAAACAGAGACACATCATTACACTTGAGCAAACGAAAGACGATAATCCTGCTTGTTGTTTGCGCGGCCATCTAATTAAATTGCCATGCTTTTGCCCTGTGATACTTAAGTCTTTATGACATCCTGCTCATCAGGTAATACATGTTGAACGATTTTAATGAAATGGTGCAACAAAGCTGCTTTGATTTGGATGAACGTTCAAGAGCTCCAAAACTTAGTGAGCTCCCTGCCTATCTAGAGAGCATCCTAAATCAATTCAAGCCAAGCCAACTTTTGTTTTATAGTGCTATATGCAACAAAAATCATAACAGCTTTGCAGTATTAACAGAATCAATGATGCAAACTTCATCAAATATGAGAGAGATTCAAATTCTGCTGTAAAGCAACTGCAGCAAGACAATAGTGTCATTATTCAGCTCAGTTCAGTTCAGTGTTGATTCAATTCAGTTCATTAATTGTGTAAATGAAACCAGTTCAATTCAGCAATAAGCTCAACTAGAGTTCTCAACGGGTCGGGGCGGCCCGACAAACCCGACGGGTTCGGGCCGGGTTCGGGTCGAAAATATAATCAAATGACTCGGGTCGGACCTCAGGCTTAATCTTTTCCGCTCAGTGAAAAAAAAAAAAAAAACTTTATTAATCATCGTTGCTGTTCACCGTAAAGAAAGTCTGGCTGCTGCGTGCAACGTGCATCATGGAGAGGGGCGGGGGCAGACCTGACGTCGCTGCGTGCACGCCTTTAGTCTGGAGAAGAAGATGGAGTTTGTGAAAAGTAAACTTGCCGCAGGTGAATTCACCGTCGCTACTACAGCCTATTTATATATTTAAAGTTTATTGTTTCATTTGTTTGTATTGTTAAAAGGCGTGAACATTAAAGGTTGATTTGAATTCCCGTCTGCTGGTCATGATAATACGTGTATGAGAAAAAAGAAATCCGACGCGCCGTCGGGCCGCGGGCTGCGGGCCGGGTTCGGCCAGATAATTCATGTTGATGTGTCGGGTTACATCGGGTCCGGGCTTTAAAAGCCACGGGCCGGGTCGGGTCGGGTTGTAATTTTCAGGCCCGTTGAGAACTCTAAGCTCAACTGAAGACGGCAATGTCAGAACCTCATAAGCGAAACAAATAGCGCTAACGAAAACTAACTAGGTTTTGGAATGCAGCTTAGGTGTTCTTCACAAAACACCACATTTGTTTTGTTTCCTGCTCCACCTCAAATAACTGTAAACTCCAATGCAAGCTAAACTTCTGATGATCCTCTTCGCCTCCTGCGAAGACCTCCAGCTAATGGAACATATGGAGTGTGATCATCACCTTTGATGCACTACCAGCTCTGAGCCGTATTCATCCTTCCCCTTTTCCCACTTGAGTCGCACTTTGCTTCTTATCCTCACCGTTTCTTCGCTTGCTAACAGTCTTGGACTTCCCGCATGGACTACATATGCCTCTGCTTACCTGCACTGGTATCTCATCCTCTAACCTTTGGCTTGCACACTGAGGAAGGTGAAGGACGGTATTTATTTATTTTATTTTATTTTATTTATCTGCTTTAGAAAAATCTGTAATCAATAAAAAAATAAATAAAAATAATTATGAATACATAAACAAACACACTATTTAAATCTAAACAAAATTATTGTAAATAAATAAATAAAAAATAAAAATGTGTTAAATGCAACTATCCATTTAATTGCCCATTATTAGAATAATAAACAGACTTATTAACTTTTAAAAGGGCACTTTTAACTTTTATGGCTGACGTTTATCTTTGTATGTTGAATCAATCTTTAATTAATTAGCAGGGTTCATACATTTTCCATTTCAAAATTCCATTCTTTTCCAGGCTCAAATTTCACACAAGATCACAAAACTTTTGCCATGAAATCACTCTACTTGCATGATACATTTATTTTTAGAGATTCTTAATTTTATATTTTAGAAAACTAATTTCTATTTTCTTTTTCCATACTTTTCCAAACTGCATAGGAATCCTGAATTTGTTATTTGGTAGAAACTAGCCAAATTAATAAATGCCTATATTCTCAAAAAACACTGAAAAAAAAAAATCCAACAAGTATATGGTAAATATATATTGAAGGCTAAAGAAGGAAGCCTATGTGTCGACCACAATCTTTTTTTTAAATGGGTTGTGTGACTTATTGTCTGCAGAGTTTTTCACTGTAATATCGACAAAAAATATACATCTAATTATCAAATTATATTAAATATTTTGGTAACACTTTACAATAAGGTTTCATGTATGAACTAACATTAACTAACCATGAGCAATACATTTGTCACTGCATTTGTTAATCTTTGTTAACGTTAGTTAAACATCTAATTAACGTTCCAATTGTGTTCATTGTTTGTTCAAGCTAATTCACAGTGCATTAACTAATGTTAACAAATACAACTTTTGATTTTAATAATGTATTAGTAAATGTTGAAATTAACATTAACAAAGATTAATAAATGCTGTAAAAGTGCAGTTCATTATTAGTTCATTTAAATAATGTAGTTAACTAATGAAACCTTTTTGTAAAGTGTTACCAATATTAAATGTGGAAAAGTAAATATGAAAAAATTACAATAAAAATCCGCATCTTTCATTTTAAGCACATTTTTGTTTTATTCTGTATGAAAAAAAAAAATCTGTATTGGGCTGCCATTTGATGAGAACTAACAAATGTATACCATGTTCTGTTTATCAAAATCATCTTCAAGCAGATGGAGAAACATCTTGAAAACTGGGATTGGCAGGTGAAAAAAAAATGTAATAATAATCTTTGCAAGAATCTGAAAATAACAACACTTCTCTCATTAGTTTAGATGATAATTTGTAGTGAGGATTCATAATTTCATCTGGCATCAAAGCAACACTCAAATGTGTTTGCTCAAGTGTGTGCTTTTGTGTTTGTCTGAACAAATCCTCTGTGCAATGACGTCTTGGGAGTCGTCTCACTGTTTCTTTGTTTCTGTACTTGTTTTCATTGTTATTCGGGAAAAAAAAGCAAAGAGGTTTTGTTGGGACAATAGTTCTCCATTTAAAATCATCAACATCGTCGTGACCTTGGTTGCTCTAAAACGTTTCTCTTTCAAGAATCAGGAGACGGCCTTTACGTCATATTCTGCATATAGGCCACCCTTATAACACTGTTCTATGAAACACAAATATGCAACAATGAAATCATTTATTTTGAGCTGGCGGGTACAATTATGATTACCTGGGTTCTAAAACAAAGCATATACTGTTTTTAATGATCATTAGAGGACACTGGTGAAGGAGTGATAGACAAAACACTGGAGATATTCTTCAATGAGAATACAGGGCCAAATTGGCTGTGAGTGAGTTCATTTCAACAGCCCCATTCTAGCCAACTTCGCTCTACACACCACCTGTGTATGTCTGTTCTTTTGATGCTAGCTGAGAGAGACAAAACACAATTTTGTGAGCTCATCCATTACAGATCTCACTACCCTGTGACCTTGAAACAAGCTAATGTGCTGTACCTACCACAAATATGCAAATTATGGACCCATGATCTCATATTAGTCTGCTTACCTTACCTTACCTTGGACATTTTGATATTCATTTAAAAGACACTTCAGTTGAGAGCAGGGTTTGGGTTAGAGTTACCTGAAATAAAATGACACTGAGCTGTATTTCTCGGTTCATAAACTAAAAATGTTGTATTTATCTTTTTGATTTTTCGTGCACTGTGCTTCAGTAAACATACGCCTGAGAGATAAAAACAGATTTATTATATCACAAAAATATGTTGAAACTGAAGCTGGATATCATATTTAGTCATATGCTGTGCGATCGCTTTTCACCAAAAACAATGCTGATGGATATTTTGTCTCTGCTGAGTCGCAAATGTAGCAATAACTAAAATAGCTATTGCTTTTCATTTCAACAAACCTACATGCTATCAAAATGATTCTTCTCTTCAGAAGTGTTACTTTAAAGTGAATCTACAAATCTACAAACAAGTTAGATAGTTTGCTGCCGGCTTTCCCCAGCTTTTTTTCAGCAGCAATGTTCTGCAAGTGCAAGTATAAAATAAGAATATTTTTTCCTTCCTAGACTATAATGACCTTCATTTGTCTTCTCCATGTAGTTGTTTTATAAGAATAATGCTTTGTGTACCTCAGAGAAGGAGCTCAGAGGAAAACCTCAGGTTTCAAATTGCGCTGGACGCTAACGCGTCGCATGTCTCCTCTCGCGTTTCATCTGATCGATGCATCCGATCGATACCGCGGAAGACGATGAGGCCATTTACAGAGACACATACCTCCAGCTGCAGTCATCAACCACATAAATAGATGTAGCGCTGATATGCTACAGGACGACAAATGCAAAATCGAATGAAACACTGTCCCGTTCGTGAAATGCTAATGAGTGACCTAAAACCGGAACGAGAGCAAGTGTGAAATATGCTAGGACACCTAAAAACAAGCACGCAGATGTCAAGCGAGATATGTGAGAACGCTACCGTAGGCGTTCTTTGATTTTTTAGCAGAGATGAGGCAATAACAAGCTTCAGAGGCTAAGGGTTTAAGAGAAATAGAGCCACACTTGATGACAGGAATAGACAGGGCGCTACAGTTTGTGTAGGCAGACTTTAGCTGAGCGCGGCAAGATTTAACAAAGCTGAGACAAAGCATTACAGTAAAGACACACTGAGGCCCCATCTGTTCAGAAAGCTCTCAGATCCATTCTCAAGAACACTAGGCGGAAATTGTAGACCACTCAGCATGCAACTATAGGGTGTAAGGAAAAAGGAGCGCTGCAAACAATTCAATATCTTAAGTGCACTTTTGAGTGCAACAACACAGACTCCAGCATGTTTATGTTGTGCCACGTAGATGCAGAGTGTTGAACTGCACGATAAAACAAGGAAGGTGAATGATTGATTCATTAAAACTGGGATAAAGACTTAATAATTAATTGAATTGCAGGTTAAGCGGGAACTGAACAGGCGAGTCAAACTCCAATTTACGCTTTGTGTTTCTAATCAGGAAAAAAATAAGCTATTTTTTTTCACTTATTTAAGCCTGCAGTGATTAGTGTCAGGGCAAAGTGCTAAAGGTTAATGAGCATTTGATAAGGCGCCATTTTATTAACCAAAACACTTTTTTCCCTCGCTGAAACATAGAAAATCTGACACTTTTTCTGACTCCACAGATGGTCTGAGAAACGTGATAAAAATGGTGTTTGCCACGTTTCAGAATTGTGTACCCCAAGCCGGGATAGATTTGGCCATATGCGACATTAATCATTTTTTGCTAACAGATATGAAGGCAATCAACTGCACTGTAAATCCTGACAAAGGTTTGAGTATTGACACTTGATTTAGTGAGGAGAAAACAAAGCATCTGCTCTATTTTTCTGTTGCTCTCTGGGCTGCACGTCTTCAATCAATATCCATCAACGATTTTGAAATTACACCCAGATTAAACCCCAATTTCATCACCAGGAGTCACATCTACTGAGTTTCATTTAATTACATCAGCCTAGAAAAGGAGAATCAAAGTTGTTTGTCAACCGTTATTTACACACCCTGAAATGTCCACAAAATCCCAAACCAACGCAAAGCTAGTTTTTGACAGGGTTTCCTCATCCACCCATCATGTGATGTAAAGATTTCACTTTATAAGACATGAAAAAATCCTCTTAAGATTTACCTTGTACAATGAGGTGCACTTTTGTCGATTCTGGTTTCTTGTTCGTAAGGATAGAACATACGTACGGTCCCTCGTCGTATAAGTTCACGTTTTGGATTTTTATACTGTATTCAGTGACTGCTGTGCTTAGTAGGACCACCCGGGGGTCCAACGACCATTTTTCATTCCCTGTGAAGAGTATAGTGGTTCGGTTGAGCCATGCCACCCGTGATACTTTGTTGTCAACACTGCATCTGTTGAACGACACAAACAGAAGAAGAAAAACATGATTATTTGCTGTACGTTACATTTAAAAAATAAGTTCCTCAGTCGTACACAAGAAGGCATCATTACGCAATTTAACAACTCAGTTTGAAATGATTCAGATATATTTTGAGGAACTATAATGAAAGTCAAAGTGTTATAGTTTAAATGAAGAAGTCATATTGGGACAGCATGTTCGATTACAGTATATGCTACACTTTCTTAACGTGTTTTTAACAGTAGGAAAAGGTCAAGCTGACTTCTGTTTGAAGAAAAAGCTAAGAAAACAATAATTTATATTCTAGACGCAACCCTGGAGTCCAAACCAGGGTCCAAACTTCAATTCAAAGACTTTACTGGAGGATATCATAATGCCCATAATATCACTTCCGCTTCCTTCCTTAGAATGCAAAAGAAACAACATGTGACAAGGCAACAGGTAATATAAAAATATATATCTGTCCTTTTTCTCTCCTTTTCTATTACATATCTTGAAAACCAGTTGGAAAATGACAATAGCTTTTCATCTTATCCATTTCAAATAGCCGTGAGAAAAAATTAGAGCAATTCTGGGCAATAGCCACCTTTCAGTTAAGAAGAATCTGGATATGACACTACATTTGTCTCCTTCACAGGAAAGGACATTTCTTAAAACTGCAGAAAAAGACCTAGAGGCGTTCACTATACTTATCTTTTTTACCCTTTTCTAAACTTTTGAGTGACGGCTCTAAAGGTTAGGACTAATTGAAAGTCAGAGCTACATATTAAAAAATGGAGGCCATAATCGCATGCACAGAAATGTACTTTCTCAAAAGGAACACACTGTTTTCATGGTTTTATTTGTCATTTGCTATCTGGCATTTGGTTTATTTGTCAATAGTTATTTGATATAGACCTAACAATGGCACAAAATGTGCTGTGTTGACATGGTTTTCATCAATGACATCAATTTTCAAAACACCATTGCCAAACCGTTCACGTCAGCATGCCAAAACACTGCAGTAATTCATATTAGTCTTTAAGAGGGCTTCACGCTCAAGGTCAAAATCAGTAAATGGATTATCAGACCCTTTACTGGTGATTTTTCCGGCTCTGAAAATTAGTCAACAAGAGAGCGCTCTTTTGGCAAATCTGGAGGGCAACAATTGCAAGTGTGAAGTGAATGCTTTCTCAGGATATTCTTCAAAGGGAAAAGCTCATTCAGACTCTGTTAATCTATGCAGAGTGCTGGAGCGCAAGAGAGCTTGCAGAGGATTTGAACCATTGAAAACCACAAGATTAAGCTCCGGTCTATAATCATGCATGCTCTGCAGTTTTTGCTTGGGAATCACTGTGTACATTCAAACAATAGAATGGATTTTTTTTTAAGTTTCGGTCTAAAAATAACCCCACAGTCGCTCTATGCTTGGCCTTAACACCTTAAAAGTGATGCAAAATCTACTGTTCGTATTTTAACGTCTTGGTGCTGTGGGCCTAATTTCCCTCAAATTAATGCTTGCTTTCCCCTCCATACCAAAAAATTCTTATAACTACCAGAAAAACGTCCCGCAAAAATGTTATTACGCACATCAATTCTGTATGCAGCACCCTCCACCTTCCAAAACCGCACTGTTAATCATGTCCCAATATGTGTCTAGTAGATAAGTGTATGGATTTATACCCTTATTCTGGCTGAAAGCGACAAACTTAGCCTGAAACACCAATATAATGACATTAGCATGATGGAGGCTGCGGCAAAAGTTAATTTTCTGTTCAAAAGTTACATTTTAAGTGGCTTATTGGTGAAAGCCTTGCACTGTGAATAGGAAGGTCATGGTTCCAATCCCACCGTGGGCACCTTCTCTGGCCGTTCTGAGCAGGACGGTTCACACCTCATCTGCTCCAGGGGTGCTGTGGGACAGATGATTGCGTGCTCTGAATTTCTGCATCTGCCTGTGACAGATTAGATTAGCAATATGCAAGATAATGACTTTGCATAGTGCCTGGTTGAACGGGTGCAAAGTCCTACAAAATAAGGCAAAAAAGTTGCAGTCATTTTAATACAAACTTAGCTCGAGTGTTGGAGGTGATTATACATTTCTAAAACAATTAGGTCCAGGACTTGATTTGAATCTTCAAATAAACAAATATTTATGTTTATGCAATAGCAGGTCAAACAGAACACTGCAATGGCATCACGCAGTATATGCTTCACATCAAACAGCATGCATACATTTATAACGATCCATTTCAAACAGCCGCCGCACACATTTACATATGCATATCAACCAATGGATCCATTATAAATGCAATATGCTAAAAAGACCACCCTCACTGTGCTCATTAGACTGTCACTTAAATTTAAGGCTGAGGGAAAAGCATATAGATTTTTCCACTCAGTGCTAAAAAGTAAGAGGTGTTTCTTGGAAGGCAGAGCCTCCATTATCCAGCATTGACACGGTGAGATCAGGCCTCATTCAGTGAACTAATGACTCTGTCACACCAGTCCCTTGCACTTCAGCCTAATGGACTGTCAGCCATATTGGTGCGAGATCGTTTATATGAAGAAATATCTTCTCAACTCAAGCATGTTCTAAAATACATAGATTGATTACTAATATTTTGCACAACAGTCTTATTCAGAGAGAAAAAAGCTATGTTGTCTGAATAAAGTTTATTTTTTACTTTATGTGTTGGAGATTTATGTATTCTTTCTTGGCAATACAAAAAAACAATAACATAGTAGTATATAAATTGTGCAAATACATATGTAACATTAAACAACATTCCATGTGAGTGTACCTGATTTGAAATATTTAGGTACATATTTAGGTACTATTCATTTCTGTGTTTTAATGAGGAAAAAAATACTGAGTGCACCTTAATATTAAGGTTTTCTGAAACCTTTCTGTTTAAAACCATCTGACAGACACTTAATTACCGGATTTACATATATTCTAAATCCTAAACATTGTAAAAACATCTGTTAAATGTCATTCTAACATTCATTATTATTCCAGATGAAAATTCACAGCATCCTGCCTCTTAGTTTGAATTCCCAGCCTGGCCAGACTGGTATGTTTTGCTGGTTTTAGAGGGGAAACCAAGTTAGATGACTAGCTAAACTAGCTGAGCACCAAATCAGAAATCAGACAGGGAAATCATCTTGGCCAAGTTTGGACCTAGAGAGCCGCTGTCCAGCAGAGTTTGGCTCCAACCCTGGAAAAAAAAAACTCACCTGCCTAAAGCCTTATTCTGCATCCCAATTTGCCTACTTATACTACGCCCTAAAAGTATGTACTCTTTTTGTGAAGAAAAAGTACATACTTTTGAGTGTGTACAGTAGCAAAACAGTAGGAAAGCTTTGGGACATACTACTTCATCATCTTTAACGGACAGCTCTGTAGCTTAGTTACGTGCATCCTGTAACCGTAAACTACCCTGTCAATCACCTTTTTAATCAATTAAAATCCTCCACAGTCAATCTATTTTAATTTCTTACCGTTTCGGAGAGAAATGTTGTAGCATGTTGATATGCCAGTTGTAGGTCTTTCATGCAGATACTCTCCTCATGTGTTTGCAATTTGAATATAATGATGCATTTAAAAGTTAATGGCTAAACTGATCTTTACAAAAGTTCACAGTGCAGCTGCAGATGAAATGTAATGTGGACAACATTGAATAAATATATTTTCAGGTTAGATACTGATAATTAATCACTCAAACCTTTATCTAAACCTTTCTAGATAACTACTGTACTCACACACCCGTCGCCAAGGGCAATTACTCTTTTTTTTTTTTCGTGGCGGAAACAAGCTTCCATATGCTTCTTATTGCTTTTAGAGGGAAAAGATGTCCATAAATGCTGGTCTACGATCAGTTTTCTCCGCAATAAAAGAATATTGGCGAAACTCCGGTGTTTTGAGTGGTGAGTGGATTCTGAGTTCTACACACGCACAAATTCTCTTGTTATAAAAAGCAGTTAAGACATTTATTGTGCATCAGCTTCACTGATTATGATGGAACTTTGTGAGATCACGATGAAGTTGTATAACTGCTTTTTGATTATAATAAAAAAAGCTTTCTGCCGTGCTAAATCCTGTATGGATTGTAAATCCATGTTTTTAAAGGGGAAGTGCATATCCTCATGGGGTTGGTTCACCCCCCCGTCAATGATCAGAAAATGTATTGGTTTTGGTGTTGTTTAATAATAGAACTTGGTCTATTTCAGTCATATTAGGCTAAATACGGGATGTTATTGTTTTGGTTAATGTGTGTTCCCTATCAGTCGGTCACTCTTGGCGTACGTCGTGACCGGCGAATAGGAATCTTGCTAGAGAGGCTAATCTACCTCGAGTGAAACTAAGCGAGCCATTGCAAATTGGCGTGCAATCATTTGCATCAGCTGTTCAGCCACACAGCGTGGGTATATCATAAGCAGAAGGTGCGATTGCACTTCAGCTTTTTGCTTCGGAGACGAGTGTTTCGATGCTGTTTAATCTATTGAGTGATCAAACAACGAGCAAGCTCTTCAGGGGGATCTCTTATGTCTGGTGCGGGCGATACAGCGCGGCAGTGGGGTCAACTTTCTTTCTATCTCTCTTTTGTTTTTGTGTTACAGAGCAAAACAAAAAGGCTGTTTTCACAGCTGGTAACAGTGCGCCAAGAGCGCTGAATAGCCGTTCTTACGGCTGGTAAGACCGCCGTGAAGAGAGACAGCGCACGACATGTTGCACATTTCCTGTCTGTGTTCGCTGTGACCGTTCCCCTGCGTGCTTCAGTCACAAGGAGAGCATTCCCCTGAAAGAGCTTACATGGGTGTGAGTTGCGTCTTTCTAAAGATGACATTCAACCCGTGTGTTTCTGGATGCGGTCGTTTCCTGTCCTCACTGACGGCCACGATCACTGTTTCGCATGCCTGGGAAACATGTGAGACTGTGTTCGTAGGTGGTTATCTGCCTAGGAAATCGCCTAGTGTTAATCTGCATCGCTATTTGTACTCGTTGTGAATACGCAGGCCACAAGAAATAATTAGGTGGTTTTTTTTCTTTTTTTTTCACTTTTACTCAGGACATGCTAGCTGGCAACAAAGGATTCCATACATTAAGCTAAGCTAAGCTAGCGCTGACCCTGTCAAACTAAAACAATGCATGCACTGAGACAAAAATGCATTTGCCCACCTATCTAAATGTAGGAAAGAAGGTGAATAAGCCCTATTTCAAAAAACGGTGGAGTGTTCCTTTAACAGATATCTGTAGAGCTGCGGGCTGGGTGACACCTAACACTTTCGCTAGATTTTATAGCCTACGTGTAGAGCCGGTCTCCTTCCGTGTTCTCACCCTAAACGGGTAGAAGCACTGAGAGGCCCGGCTCTGTCGGCTTGTTGCACCTACTGTGCAACCTCCAACACCCTCGGTCTGCCAGGCCTTTACCCCTTGAATCCTTGAGAACCGGGTCTAGGCTGGGTTCCATATGTGTTACCCTACGGGGATCCCATATGTCTATCCTTCCATGGTTGCTCCTAATCGAAGCCTGTGTCTTTCCCTTGGGCTAAGTTACCTGGTATTCATATGCAGTACAACCTTCGGGCTAATCCATATGTATTTTTCCACATAACTATGTGGAAAATAACCACATAATATATGTGGCTTCCGCAGCGTTCCCCTTCCCATAGAAAGGGCACGCTTTCCCAGTGTTAACCAATAATGTCACTGTATGGGTTAGCACGGAACAACAGTGACAGATACACTCTGTGTAAGCCCTCTCCAATCATCCTTCCAGGCAAGAAGGGGTAGAGGCTTGCACAGGGTGCTGGATGGGGTGCAGCATCTGTGGCGCTTTGGTAGGGATTCCTATTCATCGGTCACAACGTATGCTGAGAGGGACCGGCTGATAGGGAACGTCTCGGTTACGTATGGTAACCCTCGTTCCCTGAAGGAGGGAATGGAGACATATGTCCCGTCGCCACATTTGCTGCGACCCACCGGGGCAGCCAGCTCATCGGCTCGGCTCCTCAGCATAAAACTGAAGTGCAATCGCACTTTCTGCTCATTATATACCCACGCTGCATGGCTGAACAGCTGATGCAAATGATTGCACGCCAATGTGGATTGGCTCGTTTAGTTTCACTCGAAGTAGATTGGCCTCTCTAGCGAGATTCCTATTCGTCACCATGTACGTCTCGGTTCCCTCCTTCAGGGAACGAGCTTTACCATACGTAACCGAGACGTTTCAGAGATCATAAAAAAGTGTACCAACTTACAACTAAAACCAAAAACCATCTTAGACCTTTTTTTGGTGCTTTAAAGATGAAATATATTCTAATAAATTGAAGAGCTTGGTTCCAAAACGCGATAAACGTCATTTTAAAAAAAAATTAGTTCCCGCAAAAATCAGTATTGCATCTGGTCGGTATTGAAAAGTACATTTTTAATTTTACGTAAAATGCGATTTCCGCCGTGTTATTCTGTCATGTTTTTTCCCTTTCTTTCCAAACCGCGATAAACACCAGTCTCCTTTCTCTGCAGAATGCGATACATCCGCTCAACCAATCACAGCGCACCATTCCACGCATTGTAAACAGTAATGGCGGCGCTTTGAATACACCCGGCATCCTAGTTTTCCTTCTACTTTGTAGTTTGTGATCAATAAACAAATAATTTTGACGGCATTGATGAACCTGTGGTGGTTTCTGCAGTGGGGAAGAAACGTAAGCCATCGAAATCTAATCATTTACGTGAGGAGATTAAGAAGATGAGGCACTCGGGAGGAGGAAAAATGCCGGCTGTTGCTTGTTCTCACACGACAGCATCAAACTTCTGTCACTCACGCTGACACATTGACCCCAGGGGATCTTTTGAAAAACTTTCAAATGTTTTACTCAAAGTCAACTAAAACAGAGCAGGACCAAGCCATTTTACAGCTGATCACTGTCAAAAAAGTTCAGGAGGTATTTCCTAGTGATGGCTGATTGAATGTATTTTTAGTCCAGTGCCTGTATATAAGATCAGTATTGACCAAGTTCAGAGGCTGTCATATGTGAATCAACTTACTTTGTTGTGTATTTTCAACAGTTAAAATATGAAAAATAACTTTTATATTGATTCAATGGATAAATTGCATTTTGAAAAAAAAAAGTGTCATGAATTTATTGCATTTTGGGGAAAAAATGATAAAAAATCTATAATTCTTTGAAAATCAAAATCTGGATTTGAATTGTTTATGTTATTATAACCTAAAGATGCTATGTGAAAGTTTGAAACAGAAAATAGTGGTTTTCATCCTGCCACTCTCTTTTACTCTTTACTCAAATTAATCAAAATGGATTTATCACGTTTTGGAACCAAACTCTTCAATTCTAGATCTAGTATTGTGGATTTAACACTCTTAACTCTCTTACTAAATCAAGAAAAAATTGATGGCCTTTATAGGGGTTAGACCGGTGACAAACATAGGGCACAACAATTTTTATTGCTTTGGCGATGAGAACAAGAGGCCATTTCATATAATGACACCTGCCATATTTTTCATATCGCTGCTATGCCTTTTTAAGATATGAGTAGGTCAGTGAGACTCTGTCCTGTGGGGATTCGGTGCTTGCAGATCATTGTCGGCAGACGGCCATGTGGTCTCAGGGTGAGATTAATGACAGGCAGGCTTTATGTGATGGGAGACTGATGAAGGCCATTACACCAGGGGCAATGAATGGTGGCCACTCTGTTTTGGGCTTTCAGATAGAGGGGAAACAGGAATGATTTCCCCAACCAGACACAGACAGCAGTGTCGAGAGTTACATATTGGGATTAGCAGAATGTGGGATATATAAAAAGTAACAAATATTGTCACACAGACAACCATATTTTAAGATAGTGAATGCACATATCCCTTCAGCAAGACCTTCCTGCTTTGAGTTGAGCCCTCCAAAATGGTTAATGTGAGAAAAAGAAAAGAAAATATAGAACGTTCAAAAGAACAGCATTTATTTGAAATAGAAAGCTTGTGTAATATAATACGCTAACGTTTTAAGTCAGTAAGAATTTTATTTATTTATTTAATTGGAAATAAATTATTATTTTTCTTTAGCAAGGATGCATTAAATTGATCAAAAGTGGCAGTAAAGACATTATACTGTTACAAAAGATTCTATTTTTCAAATAAATGCTGTACTTTTTTTATGCTGTTAAAAAAAATGTTTTTGATAAGAAACAACTGTTTTCAACAATGATAATACTAAGAAATGTTTTTTGAGCAGCAAATCATCATATTAGAATTATTTTTGAAGGATCATGTGACACTGAAGACTGAAGTAATGATGCTGATCACAGAAATATATTACATAAAATATATTCAAATCAAAAATATTTTAAATTGTAATGATATTTTATTTCACAATATTTTTTGTATTTTGATAGTTCTTTTAAAAACATTCGAAACTTTTGAACAGCACTGTAGGCATTATATAAATTTTTTTTTTTTTTTTTTGCCTGAAAAATGGTTGTTACGGTATGTTCCATTAGGTGCAGACTAAAAGCTAAGGCTAAGGTGTTTTGAAAAATGAAATTCAGAAAGTTTTCTTATGTCAGTGTGACTTAAATACCAAAAAGACTATTACTTTGTAATGTAAAATTTATATTTCAACTAAATGCTGTTCTTTTGAATGTTCTATTCATCAAAGAATCCTGGAAAAAAGTTTGGTTTCTTGATGCTGAACATTACAGGGGGGAAAAACACATTTTAAAACATTTTGAAATAGAAAACATACTTTTTACATTGTAATAATATTTCGAAATATTACAGTTGAATAAAGCTAAATACAAATAAATACAACCAAATCATAAATAAATATATTTAAAGGTCCCGTTCTTCGTGATCCCATGTTTCAAACTTTAGTTAGTGTGTATGTTGTTGTTAGAGTATAAATAATATCTGTAAAATTATGAAGCTCAAAGTTCAATGCCAAGCGAGATTTTTTATTTAACAGAAGTCGCCTACATCGAACGGCCCGTTTGGACTTCATCCCTCTACTTCCTTCTTTAATGACGTCAGTAGAACAGTTTTTTGACTAACCTCCGCCCGCAGGAATGCTCCCTCAACTCTACCGAAATTCGTTTATGTACTTGCACACTTCTTATAACTTACTGTGTTTACTCAGCTCTTACGGTGATTTTCTGAAGTAAAACTGACGCTTCATCTTTTGTGTGATGTACAATAAACTTTACTAAACTCATCAGTATATGTTTGATCATCATTCAGACAGCAGACTTGTAGGCTATTAATAAATAATGGATACATACAAGCAGATGACAAATACGTTATAATAACCGTAATTAAACTACTAAACTATACCTGTTCCATCTCTATACAGCACTCTGACTCTGTAGGCATTATTGTCCAACTCGAAATGAACACCGTTACTGAGAGTTTCGGATATTATCATCATTCCGTGAGATGAAATTGTCCTGAGAGACTGAGCGCAAGCTCATAAAGCTCCGCCCCCTGTGTCGTCCAGCAGCAGCTTATTTGCATTTAAAGGGCACCCACTAAAACAGAGCGTTTTTCTGAGCACCAAAAAAGGACAATTTAAACATGCTGTAAAAAATTATCTGTTGGGTATTTTGAGCTGAAACTTCACATACACACTCTGGGGACATCAGAGACTTATTTTACATCTTGTGAAAAGGGGCATAATACGGGACCTTTAAAAAGTATTATGACTTTGAGTTGAACTAGAATTTACTTATGTTGAGGAAGGACATAATAGTATTCTTGCTAAATAAGACCTCATATTTTTACTGAGAATGACTCTTAACATGGTTTCTAACCAGGATGCTTCCGAAATTTCCCCACTGCAAAAGCAAAAGCATTTGCTTTTCTGTACCCTATTCAAGTCTCCTGAGTGAGCCGTGGTCCTCGTTTGAATTGAAATAACAGTACAATAGTACGGGGCGCCACTTGTGATTGCCACTTTTGTCACTGCTTTCAAGGTGGATGCACTAACATTCTATTTGTGTCAGTCCTCAGAGGATTCGTTTGAAGGCCTCAGCCCACCTCTATAGCTAACTAGTCATGTGGATGAATGGCCTGCAGAAGTATGAAAAGAAACTGCCATTTTTGGCCCATCACTCAAAAACACGAGAGACAGACAAGCCCGATAAATGCAGCTGTTTGCTTTGTCCCACACAGCAGTATCGTAGACCAGAAGCTTCATCGTAGACATCGTAGACCAGAAGCTTCACCAGACACAGTGCTGGAAAATGTGACACTGGGAATGAAAATAATACAGAAAAGAAAACACATCGATAATAATGGTAACACTTTACAATAAGGTCTTATTTGGCAACACTGACATGAACTAACAATGAGCATTGCATTTGTTACAGTATTTATTAATCTTCGTTAATGTTAGTTAATAAAAATACAAAAATATGTTCATGTTTGTTCACAGTGCATTATGTTAACAAATACAACTTTTGATTGTAATAATGTATTAGTAAATGTTAAAATAAACATGAACTAAGATTAATAAATGCTGTAGAATTATTGTTAATTCTTAGTTCATGTTAACTTAACTAATGTTAACTAATGAAACCCTATTGTAAAGTGTTACCACAATAGTTTACATATTTACAACGAATTATAAACAAATGTACCTTTTTCACAAAGTTTATCACTTAATTTATTGGAAATCAAACCCATGACCTTGATATTGCTAGCGCTTTCTCTGCTGTTTGAGCTACAGTAATGGACTTAATTTTCTCCATCAGTCTGAAATAAAAGTATTTTTGGTAACACTTTACAAAAAGGTTAATTAGTTAACATTAGTTAATACATTAACTAACATAAACTAACCATAAGCAATACATTTGTTACTGTATTTGTTCATCTTTGTTAAAAATTCACCTGTTAATTGTTTGTTCATGTTACTTCACACAAGATTTTAATATTAGTAAATGTTGAAATTAACATTATCATTATCAAATATATCACAATAAGTGTATAAGATAAGTGGTATTTTATTTTCAAGTTTTTGCATTCAAGTCTTACCTTGAGATATGTTTTCAACCTCAAGCAACATCACATCCACTGTACATTATTATGCGACAGACTGTCATTTTGGTACGAATTTTCTTGATAAACCTTGAAGGACATACTGCTAAGCGGGAGTATTCACTGTCTCTATACTGTGCACCGAATGCCACATTACAACAGAACAGAGAGCAAATGCACCATAAAAGGATAAAACAGTAGAAAGACATGAAGGAGAGAAAAACTAGATGTTGAATATGCCTTGGAGGAAGGTCAAGTCACTGAAAATGCACCAAGTGAACAGCATTACTTAAACAAGGCATATACCAGACATAATCCATCAGTCGGAAGGGTTTACGAAAGGATGAAGTTGGTCAGAGAACTGTACTTTAATACTGTTTAAGAAAAAAAACTAACATTTATATAGAAAATTGAAATGTACAAACTAAACATAAAAATAAAGCTTGAATAACTGAAACCCACCAAGCAAGCTATGTGTGAATTTATTTATTTATTTATTTATTTATTTATTTATTGAGAAAATTTACCTTGAATCTGCACCCCCCATCCCTCCTGAATACAAATAGCAATGCAGATTAAGACTAGGCGATTTCCTAGGTAGATATTGACATGGGACTATATTGAGGGGGAAGCACAGGCAAAGCACTGCTACTTGGGCGCAGAGATATTTGTACTCGTTGTGAATACGCAGGCCACAAGAAGTAATCAGATGTTTTTTTTTTGTTTTTGCTTTTTTGATCACTTATACTCCCGACATGCTATCCGGCAACAAAGCATTCCATTCATTATGCTAAGCTAAGCTAGCGGCGGAGGTGCCAGACTAAGACAATGCATGCACTGAGACAAAAATGCGTTTGCCCACCTATCTAAATGTAGGGGAGACGTTGAATAACCCCTATTTCAAAAAACGGTGGCGTGTTCCTTTATGAAATAGCCAACAGCACTTTAACACACTTGCAAATCTTTTATACATACAAAAATATCAGCATGAGGTGCTGCAGGTCACCGCCACCAGAAAAGAGTTGGCAAGGTCTCATTTAAAGATGAAAAGAAGAAATCCCCCCTCCGGAAACATCAGGCAGCTGGACTCAAAACAAAGGATTCTGGTCTTAGAACCTGAGGGTGTTTAGCCAGCACTCCCTACAAACTCTGCAGTATTCAGTAAAAGAGAGCTGCATGGAATGACAATCCACAGAATTTCCCTAGAGACAGATATCCAGGATGATCCTCTCTTTATCTGGAACCCTTGTCTGTAGACACCTATTTATAGTTCCCGTGGTAATAGTTGGATGGGAGGTTTAATCGGTACAAGCTCATTTTCAGCCTCCATGATGTTCTACAATATTTAAACCAAACCACACAACATGGTCATAGACTTTAAGACAGTATAAATGGTTTTAATAAAATTCCTGGTCTACAGCTCAGAATTAAACGTCTATGTATGTGATCTTGCGGTCCAGTGCACATGAACTCAGAGAGGCAGGGTTGAACTTTTATTTCTTCTCCAAACTTAGTGAACCTTTGGTTGGACTTTACATCTATGAAGATTGCACTCTGGAAAATATATGAGCTGAGTGGTTCATTTTGTCTTAAAAATGTGATTCGACAGAATCTCATAAAGATGCTGTACAAATACCCAAGGCAGCTCACTTTCATGGTACGAATGTAACTGAGGGAAGATTGAGAGCTTGTTTTACCATGTTTAACGGTGAAAACATACAATGTGGTAAAGATGTTTTTTAAAGCCAGACAGACAGACAGATGGTGATGGATAGATGGATGGATGGATGGATGGATGGATGGATGGATGGATGGATGGATGGATGGATGGATGGATGGATGGATGGATGGATGGATGGATGGATGGATGGATGGATGGATGGATGGATGGATGGATGGATGGATGGATGGATGGATGGATGGATGGATGGATAGATACTGTAGATAGATACTGTAGATAGATACTGTAGATCGATTGTTTCCTTCTGGTGTGATTTTTCTATCATTGTGTACTTCAGAAATTAGCATGTTTCCCAACCATTTCTTGCGGGCACTGTGCATTTCTCTGTCTACAATTGACAGCTTAAAATGTCTTCCAGATACGCATGACTGGGGCAGAATGACTGCTGGCAACGCCAATGAATAGAAACAAGTCCCCACAGTGTGAGAGTGAGAATGTAGATAACTGATAAAGCCAAGATACACCTACTGCCTATCATCAGCCTGATTCAATTCTGCTTTATCTAGCTGCAATGATACGATTCTGATATCTGATAATGCAGCGGGTACAGCACTCTGGGCTTAACTTTTTTTTTTTTTTTTTTAGAAAAGATCAAGTGAAAGGTAAGAGCATGGAGAGAGAGAATGCAAGAATGAAAGAGAAAAAAATCAGCTGTGTGGAATGGGAGTTCATATGAGGTAAATTATTCTAATACTACAGAAAAGCAAATATGCTTATTTGCACAACTAACATTTGCACTAGGTTCATAAGGGAATTTAACTCTTATGTGAGAAAGTAGGATTGACAGAAATTCAAAATGTGTTACAAGCTCTATTGAAATCATGTGAGAAACTTAACAGCAAGTCAATATTACTCTAGCAAAAACAACAGGCAAGCTTTTCCTTTTTGTTTCAATACAGTACAGAGACCGATTCTCTCTGCTTAAATCTAGAACAAGCTGGGTAATCGGCACATCAACAAAATATCATCTTTTATCTAAATGCAAAATCTCTGAACGATATTGCCTCCACAACATAATCATTAGCTCCAAATGCATGAAACACATGAGGAATCGTGGGAGGTTATTATGCCAATCAAAAGCCAAAGCAAGTGCTGCTAATAAAATCTGTACAGGTGGTCCGGAAAATTTCGAAGTCATCGTTGTTCTGATTGGTTGAGAGCAGCGTGGCGTGTCTGGCGGGCACAGAATGTAGGCCGTCGGGAGGCCTGATTAATCTTCATTTTCCTGCTCTGTCATTTTTAACTGTGATTCACCAATCAGCCTCTGCGACAAAGACATTTTGTTCTAAGAAACACTTAGAAATAATTACCAGACTTTGCAAAGTAGAAAAAAAAAAACATAAAAAAATGCGAAGATCTGCTGATATAGACCTATAGGGTTTGGATAAGCCACTGCAATGTTGTTTCGTGGATTCATCAACAGAATTCTAAAAAATACATATTTGATCTTTAAGATCAGATAATTCCCACTGTCTGCAATGACTTAGGATAATTCTGTTTTCTAGAAATAGTCTTCACATGCTCAGTGAAGGTTTGCAAGTAAGAGAGACTACGTGCACACACACACACACACACACACACACACACACACACACACACACACACATAATGTGCCAGGTGAAATGATAAATGGTAACCAGTGAGTGTGAAGTCTGAACCTCCACCAGGGGTAGTAGAAAGCAAATCAGCAACAAATCAACAAAACAATATGAAATGTTTTGTAAGACCCCAGAAACACAGCTTCTGCATTAGATAGAAGCACTGACTCCTGATCAGAGAGAACAAACTCTAACCTTCTCTCCTCTCCTTCCATGAAAATCAATTTCTCCCTCTTCAGGCAAACTCATACTGAGAAGACTTACAGACAGAAGTGTTTACGTTCTTTCCTAAAGTATTAAAGCCAAGTCAAAAGCCTTGCCATTAAAAATAAAAGGAAGTGAAGGACAGAATCGAGCCGAGTGAGACAGGCGATGCTTCACAGTCGACTCCAATAACACCATTCTGTTTCATTCAGTTTCACCTCCAAAAAGCACAGGGTCAGGATAATGTTTTTATTCTTAAAGTAATTGTGTAAAAATGTCTGAAAACATTTATGTGGAAAGAACATTCATTCAAGAACGTTCAAGAACATTTAAAGAAAGACTGGTGAAAAAAAGTAAAAGTTACGAAAAATAGCTGCCTACAGTAAATGCAGGGTTTTTTTTTGTTTTTTTTTAAAGACGTCTCTTAAGATCACCAAGGCTGCATTCATTTAATCAAAAATACAGTAAAAACAGAGCTGTTTTATATTTTAATAGTTTAACATGAGCTGAATTTTCAGCATCATTACTCCAGTCTTCAGTGTCACATGATCCTTCAGAAATCTTTCTATGCTGATTTGGTGCTCAAGACACTTTTCTTATTACACTCATTACCCAACCCAAATGCTGGGTTGTTTCAACACAAATTTGGGTCAAATATGGACAAACCCAACCGTTGAGTTAAACATTTTATTTAAAAAAAAATTGTCATTTTGGGCTTCTCCATGTTTGACCCGAATTTGGGTTGAAACAACCCAGCATTTTCAATGTTGAAAACAGTTGTACTGCTTAATGTTTTTGTGGAAACAGTGTTACATTTTTCCCCAGGATTATTTAATAAGAAATAATTTATTTGAAATAGAAATCTTTTGATACAATACAAGTGTCTTTACTGTCACTTTTGATCAATTTAATGCCTCCTTGCATAATTAAATTATTAATTTATATATATTAAAAAAAAGCTTACTGAATTAAACTTTTGAATGGCGGTGTGAAAAAAAAATCACCTGTGTAAATACAATCTAATTAGGTGTACACTTAATGAATATTTCCACATTGAAAACCTGGTATGATAGACATTAGTAATAGTTACATTTGTCTGGTTTGAACAAATAATTTACAATGCCTAAAATATGCCAGTACACAAGTTTTGTAAGGACAGAAGTTCAGTGGTGAACTGGTAACACTTTACAATATAAGGTTTTCATTTGTTAACATTAGTTAAATACATTAGCTAACATGCACTAAAGTAAGAATGAACAATAATTCTACAGCATTTATTAATCTTAGTTAATGTTTATCTCAACATTTACAAATACATTATTAAGATCAAATGTTGCATCTGTTAACATTAGTTATTGCACTTTGAATTAACATTAATAAGAACATTTTTATTACCAAACATTAACAACGGTTAATAAATGCTGTAAAAATATATTGCTCAATGCATTAATTAATGCTAACAAATGTGACTTATAGAACTGGCACAGATTAGAATAGAATAGAACAGAACAGAACAGAAAAAAAGGGAGGAGTGTCTGAAAGTCACACACATTTTTCAGATGGATGTTCTAGTTGGCAAAAATAAATATAATAATAATAGAAACGTTCTTTTCCACTCCTAGAAAAAAATACACATTTTTGGGGATTGCGACAATCCATTTCCCATAAATCCATGAGACTTTTTTGACAGCTGCATATACATTAAAAATCTATCCAGCCCACTCACACACCACCCAAATGAAAATTGAGGCAGTCGTACAGAGAGGAAGTCAGAACCCATTTCAGTTTAATTACAGCACATTTTATTCCTAGGGAAAACAATAGCCCCTTCAAGCTGCCTGTGAGGTTTCACCTCAAGATGATTTAGCTCTCAAGATGTCAAACTCTCTGTCAAGCAAAAACATGGGTTGTAGTCGCCTAATAGTTAAGATTCTGAACCGCGGACACAAAGGTTCAGCCCCGAGCAGGAGTGGGACAGGAACTGGGGACTTACTAATATCACAGTCCTGCTCTATCACCACTGTGCCCCTGAGCTGAGCACTTAACCTCAGATCTCTCCACCAGAAGTCAGCTTGCAATTAATCCACAGAAAGTCAGTTCGAATAAAAAGCACAATATGTGGTAAGCTAATAAGATACTGTAAATGCAAGACTTTCAAGACTTCAATGCAGATTATTCTGGCCAAAATCCACCCACTCAGGAAGTGACAAGTAAGATAACCAACTTTTAAAACTCATTATTATAGCTAATCAGATCAGATGTGTGCAATAAGCATCAGACGGTCAGTAAACTGAATGGTTGGATAGTGGATGTGCTGTATGAGGCTGAGACAACGCATTACGTAACAGCCAGGGCATGAAACTGCAATAAAAGTCATTGATCATGAGCGTCACCAGATAGTCTCCTGCTTTATGAAAGTCTCCTAATGCTTTTGATAGCACAAGAATTCCAGTGCTTGACTTTGCAGTACTTTGGGCTTTTGTTGATGATGCTCTTCAGAGACCCTGATACAATCAAGTCCACTTTTACTGCAGAACTCTACCTAATTACCACACCATTGTCTTCAAAGGAAATCCTGATGCACACTAATCTAAAACCGCACCGCAATCTTTTATAAAACACCTGAGAGCCAATTCGTGTTCCTTTTGGAAGCCCTGGTACTTCATCAGTTCTCACGCACACACTCTCGTACCACAGACAGCGCTGAAAGCAAAAAGATTGTATTTGCACCTCTAAGGAAATGAGGGCACAAGCTGAGGTTTGCGCTGCCAGGCAGTGATACGTTATGCTCTGTACATGCAGTATATGAAGATCCAGTCTTGTGAGGAAACAATTGCTATTCCATTTAAATTGCATTTGAGTTTCTTTTGTTCCTGTTCTGCTTCATATTGAAATTACAGACGCCATGAAATCTGTATTAAAAGGTCATCCGAAAAGGGGTGTGCATACTATTTAGTTTTCCTTTGTTCCAGTGCAAACCTTTAATTTTCTACAAAACAAATGCATATTTGTACATTGATTAATCTCCTTTTGCACATGTCTACAGAAAACCCTCCAGAGGTCACTCTATTAAACTCCGAAATGCCATTAGTGTGAGTGGCATCGAAATTAGAGACTGCCACTTCATCATGCCCAGTTTTGCCTATCATCTCAAAGAAAACATTGTCATTCAAAGACTCTTTCTGTTGCATCATTGAACCAGTAGGTGGTATAGTTACTATCTTTATGAGTAAGTCACTGACCTTGAATCACACATTTTACCAATTTGTTCAAAACTGCTGATTTATTAAGGAACAAAACAAGCAACAGTGTTTATGAGTGAGTCATTGAATCATTCATTCAACTAATTAGTTCAAAACCCTGATTCATTCAGGAACGAAGTGACACAAGTGACTGTCTTTGTGAGTGAGTCATGGACTTTTTTTTTTTTTTCAAAAAGGCTTATTCATTCAGGAACGAAACACCACTACCGTGTTGCTATTTTCGTTGACGGACTGAAAACAGACAAAGTAACTGTCAATTCTGAAAATAATGGTTGCTACTTTCAAACTAGCAATTTGGGACTTTTGTTTAAGAAAGTATTTTCACACACAAGAGGGTTTTTGTGACACTCGTTGTTTTTTCCTTACTTGTACATACTTGTCTTTTGAACTATTATATAAAAGCAATTGACAAATGAGGTATCTTATGTGTATATTCTCTCCACTGGGAAAAATCTATTTTTTATTTATTCATAACATTCATTCCATCAAGTATTTTCCCTCAGGTTGTTCCAAACTCATATCACTTTAGTTCTTCACAGTCACACAACAACAATGCATGTTAGCCTAAAAATCAACAAAAACACCATAAAATAGTCCAAATTCTAATAAGAGCAGTCTTCAAAAATTCACCTATTGTGTTCCATAGTAAAGAAAATAACAGCATGCAGGTTTTGAATAATATGGTGAGTTTTGGGTGAACAATCCCTTTTATGTAAGCTGTGGAAAAAATAGATATAAAACACAATGTACATAGATATTTACTGCTACATGTCCAAAAATAAACACTTCTGAGATTTGGACAGTTTTTTGCCCACCTACCGCTGACATTTAGACAGATGGGCCAGCAGTTAGTATTTCCTCGCTCTATCTTGCTGTTGCCCCTGGTCAATCAAAGATCCATTCGGGCTTAAAGAAAGAATTAAGAGGAGGCCAAGATTCAGGTAAAACTGACAGGGTCTGAAGGATCTATGCCTGAATAACTGCACAGACTGGCCTCGCTACTTTCTGCTTTTATCAGAACTTCAGGCATGAGCAGAAGCGAACCGTTAAAATGTTTAGCAATCCGGCTGGGTATGCATTGAGGGTATGCATATCACGATTACTTAAGACAAATAGAGTCTGAGGGCTATTGAATTTTTTCGATTGAAAACATTTTGCAAGCTATTATTTTCCTGATTCAGCCTCCAAAGCATGACGATGAAAAAAAAACACTTCCTGTTAAACAAATGCACATTTATCCTTTAACGCTCTAGTGTCCAAAATATATGAAATCATACGTACAGTTGTTTTACATGTTACATTGTTGTTTCCAAGCCAACTTAAAAATATGATAAAATATTTATTTATATTTCTTTATTCACGTATTATCTAATCCTAAGCCAGTTGGAAATATGAATTAATATACATTATATATTTCCATTCTTTGCACAACGAGGGTAAAATTGCATATAACTCTCAGGACTCATGGGCCTATGATAAATACAGCTTCAAACATTGCGAAAACATCAAAAAGTAAGAAAAAAGGCACCCTTCTCATTCATATTATTATAATTTATTTATGCAGAGAACGCTTTATCATTGTGCATTATATAAAGCATGCACAGAAGCAAAAATAGGCAGGCCAAACTGGGGAAAGTCAGCAAAACTTTGACTACAAACTGTGACTACTAATGCAGACTATTAAATCAATACTAAAGAAGACCAATTTAAGGCTTTTTACTTTCAGGGGATTGCATCAGAAATATCAGACAGTATATTTAAGAGATAATCAAAGTGTGAATGCTTTTAATGTCCCTAAAGGCAACACAAGCCTTCGACAGCATAGCTATTCTCTCAGCCTGTCAGTATTGGTCAATGCTGAGCTGCAGGCTTCATTGCACATCAAAGTGCATCTGCTGTCTTTATACGTACTTTAGGCACTTACAGTAAACTGTGCAGAGAAAGCTTGTGTGAATGTCAAAAAAATAAATTAAAAACACACAAGCTCTCTGGCAGTTCCCAGGGTAGGCCTACATTACTGAGAGTAATTTCTAATGTAGAGTGTAATGAGACACAAAGTGATAAAGAAAATTATAAAGTAATATAATCTTTGTTGTTCCATTTGCAAATCAGCATTTGATACAACAGTGTTAAAGCTACAATATGTAATTTGTTTCGCCGCTAGGAGTCGCTAATCTCTTACAACAACAAAGGTGTAGGTTGATGACACATTTGCTTTAAACGGAATTATGGATCTTGTAGTCAAGCTGATGGATCTTATAATGTTTATGGATGAGTGAATACATTGATGTTTTTAACATGACTGTGGTATGAAGCAGGACGCGATTGCTAATGAGAGACAGATATCAGTGCGACACACGAGTCCCATGGATATAAAGGAATGAGGACATTTCATTCTACCAAACTACACGCAAGTGCAGAATTACTACTCACACAGGTCAATTTATTAGACAAAGTAAATGTGAGGTAACGCAGTGCTGTTTCACTTGGTCTAACAGTTACATTATCACACTAAACTGCATTTGAGTGTATTGAATGTTATTCTATGTGTTAGTTTATTGGCTGTATGAGACTAGCAGTAAGCTTGATCAACATTAGAATAACATACAGATCATATTCTAACATTTCATCATGTTAAAATAAATAAAGTACAGTGTTGCACTCGTGTCTCTGTCAAGTCGAAGTTAATCGCGGACGTGGAGCTCTCGGCATCTCAAAAACGCCACAATCCTAGTTTTAGTTCTCCATTTGTACCAAAGTCTGCTTTCCATGGTCCATAATGTTTGAACAAAACAACAACAGCGTGAGCGTGCTGCTAGGCGTAACCCAGTTGTCCACGTCGGTCACCATGGTTACTATGGCAGTATGAGCGGAAACCGAGGGTAACGCGGATATGACGCCATTGACTGGCGACTCCCTCACACCTGCTCACACGTTCCTTGGTTAAAATCGCAATTTTCTCATGATTTACAAATAGTTGGAAACATGTGGGATATTGTAAGTAATCAACTAAACAAAATATATAACACTGGCCTAGTGGTTTTTGGATATTTTACTGCACAAATCTTACATAGTTCACCTTTAAAAGCCAAGTTGGGGAAAAAAAATCTTGTATTGCACTTTTTTTGTGTGTAGGATTTACTTGAAACAATTTTCACTCAGAAATTGCTAGTAAATTTCACAAATCATAGCAAAGAAACAAGTAACGCATTGAATTAAAACATGAAATTTAAGTACTGTAGAAAGACTGAAATAGTGTTTTCTTGAAAACACAAATCACTAATCTCTGTTTTATTTACAACTTTGAAAGTGTATGCTAACGATGCAAATAAATCAGACAGAGTGAACCTACTTGACTATGAAAATGTGAAAATGTCTGTTTTTGTTCCAAGTGATAAAACTGCAAATGAGTTTTATAAACTGACTTTAGCTTCTCTCACACATTACAAACACGTGACTGCATTGCAAAAGCATCAGATTTCAGAATATTGCTGAAACAAAATGTTCAGAATAATCTGAAAGGAGTACAGAGATATCAAAACTGTCATAATGCAATACATCAATCGTAAAAGAGCTTACGCTGAAAAGTCATGTTAGATTGTTGTTGTTTTAGTGAAGCAAGTTTAATCTTGCCATATCTTCTGAAAAAAACTGCAAAAGCATTAATATTTGATTTGCTCAGCAACAACTGAGAATGGAGAATCACAGTGGCTGGACTGTCTGTTCCAGAAAGGGAGTAAAGCAAATCACAGAAGATATCTGCAAGGTTTCGATTTATATATCGATGAGCAAAAGATGGAACAGGCCAGTGACCTCTCAGACACAAGACCTACATCTATTTCACATTTACCCCAAATCAGAATATATATTTAGTTCAGTCATAAACTCTAAAGGGTGCAGACTTATATGTCCTTTACATGCAACATGCAAGCAATCACATGCATGGCACAAGACTATTGGCCTCTGCTGATGCTGCAGCCAATAAGATTGCTTGCTCAACATTTAAATAAAATGATAACATGACTGAAATAAAATTATACAATATTTTAAATTAATAATTAATTCATTTAAAATTATATATAATAAAACATTTTAAATATACTGTATGTAATTATAAAAAAAATACATTATACAATCAAATACTGTATACATTTACAAACAAATATACAACACAACATACATTAACCCCTTTCACACCTTTCACACAAACTTGCCAGAGTGAAATTAATGGTAAATACACAAATATGCTGTGTACACAAGCAACAGCCACACAGCATTCTGGCTTTTTACCAGTAAGATACCATTCACACATCAGCTCCAAAATACAGGTAAATTCTGTGATGTCAGTCATCAGAAGTGATCTTTTAACGCCGCGCTGTTTTTCTTTCTTCGCCCGCATGAGAAGAGCTTTAGTTTCAATATCAGTTCAATTTGACCATTTTTTTTTTTTTGACGTCTGAGTGAAAGGCTTAAGGAAATGATCAAACAGAACACACTTTTGCTGATGAATGGAAAAGATGGCTGGGTCTCGAGCGCGACACGTTGAAAAAGCTGCGAGATGTGGCGCAATGTTCAAGATGATCATCTTGCGCATATTTACAAAGAAAAACTATTAAAAAGCGTACTGTAAACAGCGCTGAGCAATCACGTCATCTCATATGAACTTTATGATTGGCCCAAAGCAGACATCTTAAGTCAGTTCATTCCGACCTCACATGTGTTCCGCATTCACACAGAGCACATTACCAGTAATTTACTGGTAATGTTACAACTTCCCTTACTGGTAAATTGCTGGAACCAATTTACTGGTGTTTTTGAAAAGGTCCTGTTCACACATGATCTTTAACAGTAATTTACCGGTAATTTACCAGTAAAGACTGTATCTGTGAAAGGGACTATTGTCACCAAAACACAGTCATATGTTGCCACACTTTTTAAGTGTGTGTGTGGTGGGGAAAAGACCTGTCTATAAATATACAACTTCACTGTCCCTAGAAACCCTAGAGAATGAACCTTTCGCAAGTATAAAAATTTAATGTCTGAATAGGAAAGCTCCTCATGTCCATACCGAACATCTAGAAAATGCAGAATTCCTATTGAGACTACAGTATATATTATTGTAAGACCATGATACTGCAGTATCAAAATTGGTGCATTCATTTATTCAGGAATTCATGAAATGATTTTTATTTATTTTTTACTGTAATACCAAGCAGTGAAGTTAACAATCTGTGAAAAAAACATTTTCATATATATATATACTGTATATAAAATCTGAAATTTAAATCTGAAATTAGTTCAGAAAAAGAATGTTTTGAACTAGGATTGCCAGTAAAACTGCTTATTGGACCTGTTAAGTAATAACCAGAACAGTTCAGATCACTAGTGTGCAAATCATTAGAAGCATTACCTTAAACTTGCACCCATAAGACAGTGACCGGTGGAGCATTACAGAGACAGTATGGCCTGTCCTTGCTCCTGTGCTAATTTTATAAGAGAAGAACCCTAAGGCACACAAATGAGAGCTGTGCACTCCACAAAGAATAACATCAGTGACCGCTCACATCCCATGACAATAGAGTCCCTTTTAGAATGTTCGCTAAAATACATAATTTAACAGCAGAGTGGCATCATCACATCACTTATTGATTATCTCTATATTAACTCTATGTATTAATTTATTAATAATGATAGTGAATTCTGATTTGCTGCTCCAGGATTGTTGGTTGGGACCACATATTGTGCTATAAAAATTACTACATTGATGAGCCAAAACATTATGACCTGTCACAGGTGAAGCAAATATTGTTGATCATCTCCTAACAAGGCCACATATTAAGGCCTGGGCAGATTAAAAGGTAAGCAAAAAATCAGTTCTCGTAATCAACACGTTGGATGCTGGAGAAATGGGCATCTTCACCTTGACTGGGTCAGAGTATCTGTAAGCCAATGTTTTGGCTCATATTATATTATATTATATTATATTTAAAAAATATATATAACAATTCTTAAAAATCATTTGTCTGGAGTGTGTTGCATGGGGTGTGAACAGCAGCTTGATGTTTGAATGAATCCAATTAGCAATAAATCTATTTGAAATGTGTGTTTTTAAAGACAAAAATATTCATAGTGCATGGAGAGGACACACCTACACAACCTAGACTTAACATTACTGCCTATGGTGGTGACTCAGGTACAACTTTGATAAAGGCAACCTCTCCCAGCATATCTGCCTCATCATGCACAAAAAAGTATGAACAAATACTGTATCATACCTCAAATCTCAAAGTGGGTGGACTTGGAATAGAATAGGGAAGAATATAAGAAATACTTGCTTATTTCACACCATCTAGTTCAATTGCACGATTAAATTGTGCTGAGGGCAGGAGTACAGTTCCCAGAATGTCCTGGGGCAGGAATAAATCATGCTTACATACTGCTTTACTGTTCACTTTTTACTGTTTGTTACAATATTTACACTGGTTACAATTAAAGGTTCTTTATTGGCATCGATGGTTCCATGAATCATTTTTAACATTCATGGAACTTTCATTACACAAAAGGTTCTTTATAGTGAAAAACGGTTCTTCTGATTATTAAAATTGTCTTAGAAAAAAGGTTCTTTTTCTATTTTTTTTGAGGAACTTTAATGGCATCACTGTGAAAGCGAACTTTTATTTTTAAGAGTGCATGGGCCAGATTTACTAACAGTTTGCGCCAGCGTAATCCCTCTTTTGGGATGTCAAGACACGCAGTGAAAAATTAGCGCTAAAAAGGCATGAGCAGAAATTTTTTGCGGCTGACCTTATTGCATATGCATTTGTAGGACTTTCCTATTCAGACGCAACATTTATGGAAGTATATAAATGAATCATGCCCTGTTATTAAAGCAACACTGTGTGATAATTCACCCCATCTAGCGGTGAAATTGTATATGACTACTCAGTGAATATTAGTTTCTGTTCCTTTCAATTTCAAGGGCGTTTTAACACCTACGGTGGCCATATTATTCCGAGATTAACATTGCTTCCAGTTCGACTTCGTCCAATTGCGCCTTTAAAACTATTCATCACCTGTGATCCGTCGCAGCACAGATTTATGTTACAAGGTAAACAATGCTTTTTCACCATTGACGTGAGGAAAAGTAACGCAAGTTATACTAGAGGTCGTTCTGGCGTTATGCACAACCATGGTATGGTTAGACAAGCAACTATAAAACTTCGAATTTACACAAATAGGCTGGATTACCTGCCGAGAAGAAAGCAGGCAACTTCGGCGTCCGTTTTAAAATCTTGGCTCCTCATGAGCTCTTTCCATCTGGGAAAAGTTACTCCAATATTGACATTGGTCTTGCTGATTTGCCTGTCGCGTTGACATTTTAATTCTCTCTTTCGCTTCCTTGGCGACTCTGCTACATGTCCTCGAAAATAGGCGTGATCCTCCATTAGCAATCTTTCAAATCTGCCGGCAGTCGCGAGTTATCTCCCCCTCGCATTCGTCTCTGTGTCACTGAGTGTAAAGCGCGAAAGGCAAAGCTTGAATTTACAGGTATGTCCCTCTTTGGCTAATGTAGTTTCAAGATGGAGGGGCAACATGGCGACCGGCATTCGAACCCCTCACTCGTATGTACTTTCAATGGCAGATTATAAACTTACGAGAATACTTTATTACTTGAAAGAAGTAAATATACATTAAAGGAGAACTCCGGTCAATTTTAACATTGAGCTCATTTTTTTGTACATTTGGAGTGCTGTCAATACAGAGAACAACGACAAAAATCGGTGTTGCCTACACCGAGTTATTCTATTTTTAAAATTTGCACCCTGTTGACTTCAATAGGGCAAGTAGTAAGCCTGCTTTTAGGCTCTTAACATCCTTTAAGTGTCATTACAAGTGCACAGAAAATGTGAGTGATTCCTTCTGAGTGAACACGGGTGGATCTGACTGCAGTAGATGTTAGAGATATTAATAAAAACGAAGTTAATTCAGCCAGCGCTCATACCTTTGTTTACATCCTGTTTTCGGTGGAACGCCATAGTAATCGACTGTCGAGTTCACGCGCGTGATCATTGGTAACTAAACCTATGCGCGTGAACTCGACAATCGATTACTATGGCGTTCCACCGAAAACAGGATGTAAACAA